>NC_057807.1:346456355-346756355 GCF_018294505.1 Triticum aestivum | reverse complement strand
CCTCGCCATAAGTTCAGGAAAGACAAGAAGAACTTCATCAGAGGTAGAGTTGTAAAAAACTCTGCACCACCTGCGTTGATAGGCCAGCAGACCCTGGATCAGTTAAATGCTCTCGAGCCAGATCCAGAGCATCCAGGGTACTTCAAGGGGTATAATTCTAAGAATGCCTGGACTCACAAAACATGCTTATGGGATCTGCCTTAGTTCAAAGACCTCCTTTGCCCACACAACATCGACGTGATGCACACTGAGAAGAATATTGCGGAGGCACTTTTTGGTACATTGTTCAGCATAGATGGGAGGTCAAAGGATAATACTAAGGCTAGAGTCGATCTGGAGGCGCTATGTGATAGGCCGTTACAAAACATGAAAGAACCGAAAGGAAAGTAGAACTGGACAAAGCCAAAGGCATGGTTCAATCTTGGAAGGTCAGCTATGAGGGAAATTATCTTGTGGGTGAAAATGTAGTTGATGTTCCCCGATCGGCATGCAGCGAATCTAAAGAGGGGAGCGAGTCTTGATAAATTGAAGATATTTGGTCTCAAGAGTCATGATTGGCACATATGGATTGGGCGGGTAATGCCGGTGATGTTGCATGGCTTCATCCCTGAGGATGAATGGCTAGTACTGGCAGAACTCAGCTATTTCTTCCGTGTTCTTTGTGTGAAAGAACTATCGTCTGGCGTGCTAGAAGAAATGGAAGAGTTGGCACTGGAGTTGATCTGCAAGTTAGGGAAGATCTTTCCATCGGGCTTCTTTAATCCAATGCAGCATTTAATTTTGCATCTCCCGACCGAGGCAAGATTGGGGGGCCCGTGCAAAATCGTTGGTGCTACCCAACTAAGAGGATGCAGAAGACGCTTCGAGAAAAATGTAAAAATAAACGTAGAATTGAAGCATCGATGGTTGATGCATTCATCACTGAGGCGGCAAACTTCGTGACAGCACACTACGAAGCCAAAAACTGTCATTTGCATAATCCAAAGCCTCGGTACAATGCTGACAACCCTAAAAAGGGTGGATCCAACCTCAGCCTATTCAAAGGGAATCTCGCACCAGCCAGTGTTTCAAATCCAGTATCTTTGGATAATGAAGAATGGCAGATCATTTTGTTGTATATCTTCAACAATCTGATAGAAGTGCGGCCGTACATCGAGTAAGTTCTCAGTACATTGTTTCGCAAGTTCTATTTCCTTTGAACTGCTCTTATTCCTAGATATTTCATACAGTCGATACGTCGCCATATTCTCGTATGGAGTGGTGATCCAAAAGGATTCCATCGAAGAGTATGAGCTTCTCGCAAAGCAAGGAGGCGGCTATCCCGGTTTCATCTCTTGGTTCAAACAAACGGTAATTTCTATTAGACAATTTCATTTCATTCGCTAATTTGTGTGTAATGCAACAATCCTTTCATATTAAACTTGTAGGCTAATTCAGAGTCTGTGGACGCTGAATTGAGACAAGTCGCTAATGGTTTTGACTATAAGGTCCGTTCATTTGACAAATACGACATCAACGGGTATCGCTTTTGTACCTATGGCAAAGAGCTATCTATGGCCGACCGAAAGTCTACAAATTGTTATGTATCTGCTATCGGCGAAGGAGGTACCAAGTATTATGGGATAGTTGAAGCAATTTATGAACTTCTATTCTATGGTGAAAACCCACCGAATGTCGTAGTCTTCAAATGTTATTGGTTTCAGCCGAAGGAGACTAGAAGGACTCATGAACATATAGGGCTAGCTGAAATCAACCAAAGCACCCATTTAGATGTTCCTGATGTCTATATTACGGCTCAACAGGCGACCCTAGTATTCTATCTACCGTGGGCCTGCCAAACTAATCCAAATATGAAAGGTTGGGATGTCGTTTATGAAGTGCCGCCACGTGCTAGACTATCTCCCCCAAAGGAAGAGGATTATGAACCTCACATTAACCCAGGCACATATGAAAGAGAGTTCTTCCAAGAGACACGTCTTTCCAAAAAGTGTTTCAAGAACCGCTATACTTCACCCCAAAACATTGAAGTAGACAACGACAGTGAATCCCACATCACCCCAGAGGAGGAACAAGAAGAGCCGGAACAAGAAGAGGTTACTGCTGCGGATGACCTGTCAATGCTTGACCGATTACATCAAGGTGGCCTTCCACATATTGATGCCACTGAACCCTATGAGCCCGTCATGGATTATAGTGATGATGATGATTATGCATTTATTGATGATACTGATCGAGATTATTAGTAGTGTCAAGTATTCAATTTTTTTATGTTGTACTTGATGATGATACACTTAAGTGATATACATATTGTTATTCATGTCGGTATTTTTTTTATGTTGTACTAATTTCGTTTCCTCTTTGTCATGGCACTGTTGAAAGATGGAAGGGGAGCCGACTGAGGCCAAGGACAAACGTGCCCAAATTGAAGGTGTGCCACACCATCAAGGTAGCTCCAGCTTATATCAGTTCGGGCGAAACTGGGTATGTGGTTTGCTTCATGATTAATGCAATTCATTCATCATGCTAGCTTGAGCCCTTTAATTACTAATTTACTTTGTTTCTCTCTTTCAGGCATGCTACAATAAGACGGATAAGGTGCCAGAGGGGTACGACCTGTATGCCATGGCCCACACTGCCTCTTACAAGAAAGTCAGGGGAAGGTGAGGAAAGGGGAGGACTTTAACCCGAGCCAGATTCCCATTGATCCAGAGCAGGTGATGATATCTGGTGGCGGGAGGTCCCATGGCTCCATAGCCATTGATACAGAGATTGCTCCTGAGACCACGGTGAGTTTAATTTGAATGGACATTACTTGCTAGTCTTAACATTCGAGTGTCATCATGCTAACGAAACATTAGAAATGATCTTTGGTACAGCAGAACTCCATACAAGCATCACACGATCCTTCTCCAGCTACTGGCACGAGCCAGCCCGCTCCTACACCTCCATGATCACGGTAAGTTTCTCTAGTTTTTTGTTTAACAAATGCATAAAGACCTAGACTTAGCTTTATTTCCTCCAATATGCTTACCTTAATGACCTAGAGTTAGCGTCTTTTCCTCCAAAATGACTTAATAAGCTTACTGACCTCCAAAACCAGCCATTTTACCTATGTTAGCTCTAAAATGATCTATACTTAGCTTTGTTTCCTCCAAAATGACCTAAGTTAGTTATAATATGCTTAGTTAACTAGGTTTTTCTCAATAATGACATGTACTTAGCTTACTTATGTAAAAAACGGCATAATTAGTTTAGTTAGCTCATAAACGATCCATTTTACCTAAGTTAGGTCTAAAATGACCCATTTTACCTTAGTTAGCTCATAAATGATCCATTTTATCCAAGTTAGCTTTAAAATGACCCATTTTACCTAGCTTATCTCCAAAATGATCCATTTTACCTAGTTTATCTCCAAAATGATCCATTTTACCTACGTTAGCTCTAAAATGACCCATTTTACCTACGTTAGCTCCAAAATGACCCATTTTACCTACGTTAGCTCCAAAATGACCCATTTTACCTACGTTAGCTCCAAAATGACCCATCTTACCTACGTTAGCTCTAAACCAATGCATTTTACCTAAGTAAGCTCATAAACGATCCATTTCACCTAAGTTACCTCACAAACGATGGCGTGCTTCTTCTTCCAGTCTTCTTCTAGTCACCTTCTCCTAACTTTCTTATTTGCCATTTTGCAGATTTCATTCACTTCTCGGAAGCTAGCTTGCTATGACGGAGTGCTTGTTTTTTATTTCATTCTCTTCTAGTATTCTTCTAGCTTGCTATGATGGAACTTGCTATCTTGATGAAACTTTGCATTGTAATATGTATGTGCAACTTCCTAATGGTTGCAACTTATGTGTTTGTGCAACTTGCTATGTATGAATGGATGGAACTATATATGTATGTACGATGAAACTTATGTGTTGGATATGTCATATGTTTGCTTTTAAATAGCCCTGTGAAATATATCTATATATGTCATATATATTTGCTGTGAAAATTGTTGGATTAAAAAAATAGAAAAAAAGAGCCAATATGCAGGCTCTTTGCCGTCTGCCACTGACGGCAACGGGCTCTTTGCCAATAGCCGCAGACGGCACAGAAGACACGTGGCAGCCAACTGTGCTTCCTAGGAGCTGACCCATTTGGTCAGTTTGCCTACAGTGGCAGACGGCAAAGAGTAAACAATTTTGTCGTCAGAGGCGGACGGCAAAGGCCTGCCGTGTAGTGACGTCTAGATGACATCATACGGCGGACGGCAAAGGCAGGACAAATTTTGCCGTCAGTGGTGGATGGCAAAGGCCTGCCGTTAGCCACCTAACGGACTAACAGTGCAATTTTTGCCGTCTGCTTTCTTTGCCGTCCGCTGCTGACGGCAAAGCCCCTTTGTCTTCAGCCACCAAAACTAGACGGCAAAGTAGCTCTTTACCGGACCTTACTTTGTCGGAGCATGTTGCCGTCTGTGGCGGACGGCAAAGACCTTTGCCGTCTGCCATTCATGCCTTTGCCGTTCGCCATGGCAGACGGCAAAGTAGCTGATTCCTGTAGTGTCTCTTGTGCCGCACAACTTTCGCCGGTACCATACACCCACCATATACCTTCCTCAAAACAGCCACCATACCTACCTATTACGGCCTTTCCATAGCCATTCGGAGATATATTGCCATGCAACTTTCCACCGTTCCGTTTATTATGACACGCTCCATCATTGTCATATTGCTTTTGCATGATCATGTAGTTGACATCATATTTGTGGCAAAGCCACCATGAGAATTCTTTCATACATGTCACTCTTGATTCATTGCATATCCCGATACACCACCGGAGGCATCCACATAGAGTCATATATTGTTCTAAGTATTGAGTTGTAATTCTTGAGTTGTAAGTAAATAAAAGTGTGATGATGTTCATTATTAGAGCATTGTCCCAAGTGAGGAAACGATGATGGAGACTATGATTCCCCCACAAGTCGGGATGATACTTTGGAGTTTATGAAAAAAAAGAGAAAGGCCATAAAAACGATAAAGGCCATAAAAAAGGACCAAAAAATGAGAGAAAAAGAGAGAAGGGACAATGTTACTATCCTTTTACCACACTTGTGCTTCAATGTAGTACCATGATCTTCATGATAGAGAGTCTCCTATGTTGTCACTTTCATATACTAGTGGGAATTTTTCATTATAGAACTTGGCTTGTATATTCCAATGATGGGCTTCCTCAAAATGCCCTAGGTCTTCGTGAGAAAGCAAGTTGGTTGAACACCCACTTAGTTTCTTTTGTTGAGCTTTCATACACTTATAGCTCTACTGCATCCGTTGCATGGCAACCCTACTCACTCACATTGATATCTATTAATGGGCATCTCCATAGCCCATTGATACACCTAGTTGATGTGAGACTATCTTCTCCTTTTTTGTCTTCTCCACAACCACCATTCTATTCCACCCATAGTGCTATATCCATGGCTCACGCTCATGTATTGCATGAAAGTTGAAAAAGTTTGTGAAATAAAAGTATGAAACAAATTGCTTGGCTTGTCAACAAGGTTGTGCATGATTAAATACTTTGTCTGATGAAGATAGAGCATAGCCAAACTATATGATTTTGTAGGGATGAACTTTCTTTAGCCATGTTATTTTGAGAAGACATGATTGCGTTGTTAGTATGCTTGAAGTATTACTATTTCTTATGTCAATATGAACTTTTGTCTTGAATCATTTGGATCTGAACATTAATGCCACAATAAACAAAATTACATTGAGAAATATGCTAGGTAGCATTCCACATCAAAACTTCTGTTTTATCATTTACCTACTCGAGGACGAGCAGGAATTAAGCTTGTTGATGCTTGATACGTCTCCAACGTATCTATAATTTTTGATTGATCTGTGCTATCATATTACCCGTTTTGGATGTTTCTGGGCTTTACTTTACACTTTTATATCATTTTTGGGACTCACCTACTAACCGCAGGCCCAGCCCGAATTGCTGTTTTTTTTGCCTATTTCAGTGTTTTGAAGAAAAGGAATATCCAACGGAGTCCAAACGGAATGAAACCTTTGGGAGCGATCTTTTTGGAACAAACGCAATCTAGGAGACATGGAGTGGATGTCAAGAAGCAGCCGAGGCGGCCACGAGGCAGGAGGGCGCGCTCTAGGGGGGTGGGCGCACCCCCCACCCTCGTGGGCCCCTCGTGGCTCCACCGACCTACTTCTTTCTCCTATATATATCCACGTACCCCGAGAAGATCTAGGAGCACCACAAAACACAATTTCCACCGCCGCAACCTTCTGTATCCACGAGATCCCATCTTGGAGCCTTCGCCGGCGCTCCGCCGGAGGGGGAATCGACCACGGAGGGCCTCTACATCATCTCCAAGGCCTCTTTGATGAGTTGTGAGTAGCTTACCACAGACCTTCGGGTCCATAGTTATTAGCTAGATGACTCTTCTCTCTCTTTGAATCTCTATAACAAGTTCTCCTCGATCTTCTTGGAGATCTATTCGATGTAAGTGTTTTTGCGGTGTGTTTGTTGAGATCCGATGAATTGTGAATTTATGATCAAGTTTATCTATGAGAAATATTTGAATCTCCTCTGGATTCTTTTATATATGATTGGTTATCTTTGCAAGTATCTTTGAATTATCAGTTTGGTTTGGCCTATTAGATTGATCTTTCTTGCAATGGGAGAAGTGCTTAGCTTTGGATTCAATCTTGCGGTGTCCTTTCCCAGTGACAGTAGGGGCAGTAAGGCAGATATTGCATTGTTGCCATCGAGGATAAAAAGATGGGGTTTATATCATATTGCTTCAGTTTATCCCTCAACATCATGTCATCTTTCTTAATGCGTTATTCTATTCTTATGAACTTAATACTCTAGATGCAGGCAGGAGTCGGTCGATGTGTGGAGCAATACTAGTAGATGCAGAATCGTTTCGGTCTACTTGTTGCGGACGTGATGCCTATATACATGATCATGCCTAGATAACCTCATAACTATGCACTTTTCTATCAATTGCTCGACAGTAATTTGTTCACCCACCGTAATACTTATGCTATCTTGAGAGAAGCCACTAGTAAAACCTATGGCCCCTGGGTCTATCTTTTATCATTTAAGTTTCCCATCTACTTTTATTTGCAATCTTTACTTTCCAATCTACGTCATAAAAATACCAAAAATATTTATCTTATCATATTATCTCTATCAGATGTCACTTTCGCAAGTTATCGTGAAGGGATTGACAACCCCTTTATCGCGTTGGTTGCGAGGTTCTTGTTTGTTTGTGTAGGTACGAGGGAATTTTGAGGAGCCTCCTACTGGATTGATACCTTGGTTCTCAAAACTGAGGAAAATACTTACGCTACTTTGCTGCATCACCCTTTCCTCTTCAAGGGAAATCCAACGTAGTGCTCAAGAGGTAGCTTGGGACATGTCGGCTACTATCGTGGCTAGGCGGGACATCTCTCGTGCTTCCACTTCCATGCTCGCCTCTCCCTGGTGGTAATCTCTCGATCCAGAACTCACGCTGCCATGGCAGATGTAAGAGAACGATGTTGAATGACTTGTTTGCTTTTGTGGATGAGGAGTTGAGGAGGAATGTGCAGTCATCTTGGCATAGTAGTATTTGTAACCAAGAACTAATACGCTCCTTAGTGGGAAACGGTTTAGGTTGTGATCGGTGTGAACAGGTTCTCAAGTAAATACTATATCAGTGTGATCGTTGTGAACAGGAGTAGTAATTTGGAATGTGACGAGACACAAGCTCAAAATTTATTGACGGTTCTGGTTTCAAAGTGCGGCACTATTACCAGATGGCGTAACCTGGGCACTTGTTCTCGGCTGTGGTGTAGTTGTTTTCTAATATGCCATGGTACTTCTTTTTCTACAGCTGTGTACATGCAATAACTGGCACAGTCGGATACATATCTTACGGTTATTGGGGCGTTCGATAGGAATAGCCTCGTGGTGAGCTATAGACTAGTCTTTTTTTTCACACGCATTACATCGACACATATCATCTCTCTCCCTTTTTACCACGCACACATCTAGTCTCTCTGGACTTGTCGCACACACCATCTCTAAGCTCCCTAGGTCGATGTCACCCACATACACTTGTACTCTGAGTTTAGTATGTTATACACAAAGAGAAGAGGTGCACGCACGTAGTCGTCCTCTCTCACACACGCATCTGTAGCTACAAATTGTAGTGTTCTCAATCATCCGATTGGCTCTATAATAGGTTCCCGTTGCTCCTTGGCCTTGAGATTGAGAAGTTTAAAACACGGAGGCTAAGCTGGAGGAGCGAGGTTTTGGTTAATGTGCGGGCCACACACGACACCAACACGACATGAAGATTTGTCTGGCTGGTACGCAGTTGGGTGAGTACTACTAGTAGTAGTAGTACTTTGATGTCTGGCGTCAACTCGCACAAGGATGCAACACTTCCTGAACAAACAAGCATATAAGCTGCTTATACTTCTTACCTAGAGGATCTTTATATCCAACAGACAAAAATGTCCATTCGACTGTTGGAAATTACTTTAACGGCTAATCTGATGTCGAAGTAATTGCTGCGCCGCCACCAAAACCCACCTACTCTTAAGCTAAAGTAGATCGAGATAACCTCTATATTAGCATATTACTCAGATAAGCAGAAGGCACAGAATCATTTAGCAGGTGAGCTTGTCAATCTAAATGTGGAGGGACACCGTCCTCACAACCGAGCCCCGGCCACCAGCTTGGGTAGAACTGAGAAGAAGGTCAGTTTCTGCACGTCCACGTCGCCGGGATCCTTGCTGCTTGTCACCTCGATTTCCACCTTGACAATGCTGGTCCTGCCTCTGGGCACCCCCGTTGAACCGTTTGCCCAGAGCTTGGCCGTGTAGTGCGGCAGTGGGGACGCCCCCGCTCTGATGCAAACGACTGACAAGGTTATAGGCGTGCCGAAGTCGAGCACGCCACCGACAAAGAAAAATGCGTGGTTGTCCTCCTCCACAAATAGCAAGAGCCATGGCTCCGACACTAGCACTTGCAGCTGGTGCACCTTGTCATACTGGATCCTATGCACGGGCATGGGATGCACGGTGCTGATGTGGTGGGACAGCAACGGCGGTGGGCCTTCGTAACCACAGACGGGCACAAGGCATTTGCAGGGAGAGAGCAGACACACGCTGTGGTGATCGTCGAGCTTGCGGTAAGTGACGTAGAGCCCACAGCCTTTATGCAGGCACTTCCCCCTCACTGAGGAGAGGACGGCCTTCATCGTCGTGTTCCTCATGTCGAAGCCGCCACCGCCTCGCACTTCTTGCAGTGCCGCTGGTTCTCGGGGCGCTCGCCACGGCAGTACGCGCAGGCCAGGTGTCGTCCCTTGCATTGCACAAATCAATCGAACAGCACATCAATCAAGAAACCTACACCTTTCCCAATCAGCCAAATGGACGAGGTGTATTCGAACCTCATACATTGGAGGCTTCAAGGGTCAAAGGCACAAGGGGAAGTGGAGCAAGGTGAGGTCCATAGAGACCATAGAGAGCTCCATCATCGGGTCGTGTTCCATTGGCATGATCTCTCCCTCCTCTTGCACAACCATCTCTCGCTTTAGGGCCGGGGCATTACATCACATATTCATACTACGTCAACGTGCATTAAATCAACACATGCAAGTACAATATCAAAAGGAAAGTCATGGCATGCATGCATTCGTTGTAATTAATGCATCGGTAAACGCAAATTATTGAGATATATCGAGTGCACTGCTTTGATGTGTCGCGTCAACTTGTACAACAAGGATAAGTTTGATTACAATGCCCTCTCCCTCGCCCATGAGAGTGGTGGCTCGCAGGACCAGGAGAACCTTTCGCTACACGCTCTCCCTCCAGCACGCGACGGACATGAAGCAGTTCTCTCGGTGTCAAATGGCCAGAAGCATACTAGTAGTACTCCACTGCAGTAGTACCATCATTGTTCGACTTCCCGAAGAGCCGAAGATCCAAGCGCAACCCGGACGCTTGTGTGGCAGTTTCATGTGTAGTGGAGGTAGCAGAGTGACGTAGTCTAGGATAGCGTGTACTGTGCCTCTAAGCTTAAAATTGTTGGAGTCGGCTCCATGCTAGGAGGCTGTCTTGAAGCATTTTTTGATTAAAATAATCTTCTAGCCCTACCTATCATCCTGGTGATTGTAGTTTGCACACTCATCTGGTCAAGACAGGAATATATACTTTAATTTGTGGTGGGGTAAATGTTAGAGTTTGCAGCAAATATATTGTACATTGCTGGTCTTTTAGCCAAGTTTAGAGGCAAGCATGTGGGGCTAGTGCTATGATGTGTTGCGTCAACTCGTACAATGAGGAGAAGCTTGATTTTACTACTACACGCCCTCTCCCTCGCCCATGCGCGCGGTGGCTCACAGACGAGGACAGACTTTTGCTTACTACAACAAGCTATCCCTCCTGCACGCGGTGGACGGACATGCATCAGTTGATTCAATACTGTAGAATTAGTAACATCATTGTTCGTCTTCTCAAAGAGGCGAAGATCCAAGCGCAACCCGAACATGGCAGTTGCGAACACTCGCGTGGCAGTCTTTGTGAAGGGGTGGGGTGTCGTGAGAAGCATTGGAGCACGCATATAGCCAGGCCCTTGCATGAGACAAAATTGCCATGTAAGCAGGCTATAGGCCCACTATTGTACTTGCTCTTAATAGTATAGCCCTGTAAACCGGAAAGGAGGGGCTACTCCTTCCTTTTTTATTTAGTCTGCGTATTAGATTTGGTAAAAGTCAAGCTTTATAAACTTTGACCAAGTTTATAAAAAATATTAACATAAGCAATAACAAACCAATACAATTAGATTTATTATTGAATGTACTTTCACATCATATATACTCTATTTGTTATGATAAATGTTTATATTATTTTTATAAACTTGGTCAAACTTTATGAAAATTTGACTTCAGTCAACTCTAATAGGCAGAGTAAATAAAAACGGAGGGAGTATTTTCCTTTCTAGAGATTTCAACAAGTGACCAGGAGTACACCCTAAATGAGTACATACGGAGCAAAATGAGTGAATCTAAACCATAAATAAATATGTAGTTATCTCGTTTTCCTCCCCGCCTTGGCCGCAGTGCACAATATTGAGTATACTACTATTGACTACTTCATTGCAATAAAACAAACTACTGACTAGTCCCTTTTTGAAATGCATTTACGTTGATATGGCTTGAATGCCAATGAAGCAGAGGGTAGTGGTTCCCGAAACTTTGAACAACCAATGATGCCTCCACATTGAGTTAGCATGCAGAGCTAGGATTAAGTAATTTGAGAAGCAGAATGGAGCCAACATGATGTGAATGCAACGCAGTTTGGACTCTCATAAGCATGCCCCACCACTCCTAGTCTCTGCGCAACACTAGCCACTCCAATCCAAGACCAAGACCAAGTGACAAGAAGCCAAAAGCACCCATGGCGTCGATGGACGCGAGTGGCAGTCAGCTATGCCGGATCGTCCAAGAAGCCAACCTGTGGCCCCGCACTGTGCAATGTTTCTAGATGGTGCTCGCGACCGCCGGCATCATAGCCCTCGTCAATGCCGGCTTCGCCTCTCGCATGTGCCAGATGATGCTTGATTCCATCCGCAAGTTCACCGCCATTAAGAAGCGCGTGGACAACCTTGTCGTGCTGCTGCAGCCCATGCAATCAGGTTCCTCGTTGCCTACCACCCTCATCAGCCTCCAAGGTGACGAACTCTTTGAAACACTGGTGGCCCTGCAGCTGCCGGAGGTCGCGACGAAGAATGTGCACCTCGAGGCCGCGCTCGCTACGCAGCTCCTCACCATGCAAGAAACCGTCGACCTGCACATCCACGTCTACGAGGAAATCGTCTACATAGGCCACTACAAGGCCAGTAGAGACAGAAAGACATTGGCTTTCTTCCAGCGGCTGGAATCTTTGGACGCCATTGTTCAGAAGCACATCGACCTGGCCACGAAAGCCGCTCCTACTTAGCTGCCATTTGGTGGGCCGGCACCCTGAGTCGAGGAGGTGGACGTCATTGATGGATGCATCTTTCTTCTTGCCTCCTGTAACCAGCACTGCATCGCCTTGTGGCCTTAATGTTTTATTAGTGTATGGCATTTTTATTCCAGTCGTAAATGACATGTGTGATCCCTTGCTCTTATTTGGTGTTAATTATATGTAGTATCACTGTCTTCGACCTGGTGTACTAACTAGGTCCTGGTTTAATAGTCCCTTTTGTAATTTTTTGCTAAATTTTGACCAAAGATTTAACTGAGAAAATGTTAGTGCATGTCATAAATTATATCATTTGATTTGCATTTGAACATAGTTTTCAATGATATAATTCTAGTGACATGCACGAACCTTTTGTTCGTCAAATTTATGGTCAAAAATTTGGCACAGATTACGACGGGGAGCAATAAACCAGGACGGAAGTAGATTAGTCTGCCACGATCGTGTTTTGTGTCTAACTTTGACTTCTGCGACACAACCTACATGGAGGGAGTGTTGTATATATTGGCGCGACAACCAAACTTATATATACAAAACTGAGCGTTACTGCAAGTCATGAGTTCATAACGAGAAAGTGGAACAAGTACAACATGCCAGTGCCATTCGCGTCGCACCCCCAAACAGTCGCGGTGCACAATGTAGTAAATGACTAGTCTCTTCTTGACCCGCAGTTACATTGATACGGCTTGAATGCCAAGGAGGGAGAGGGTAGTGGTTCCCGAGACGTTGAACGGTCAATGATGCATCCTCAATTAGCATATAGAGGGAACTAATTGGAGAAGCAGAATAGAGCCGGCATGATGTGAATGCAATAGAGTTTGGACTCTCATATAAATGCGCCCACCACTCCAATCCATCTACTCCTAGTCTCTAAGCAACACTCCTCACTCCAATCAAAGACCAAGTGACCATAAGCCACAAGCAGGTATGGAGGCGATCGACGCGAGTGGCAGTCGGTTGTGCCAAATCATCCAAGACACCGGCCTGCTGCCCCGCACCGCGTAGCGTTTCTAGACGGTGCTGGCGACCGCCGGCGTCGTAGCCCTTGCCGATTTCGGCTTTGCCTCTTGCATGGACGACATGATGGTCCGCTCCATCCGCAAGTTCACCACCGTCAAGAGGTGCGCGGATGACCTTGCCATAATGCTCCATCTCGCGCGCCTAGGATCCTGATACATCTCCGTCGTATCTATAATTTTTGATTGTTCCATGCCAATATTATTCACTTTCATATACTTTTTGGTAACTTTTTATATTATTTTTGGGACTAACTTATTGATCCAGTGCCCAGTGCTAGTTCCTCTCTGTTGCATGTTTTATGTTTCGCAGAATATCCATATCAAACGGAGTCCAAACGAGATAAAAACGGACGGAGCTTATTTTTGGAAAATATGGAAAATTCTAGAAGAAAAATCAACGTGAACTAGTGCCCGAGGTGGTCACGAGGCAGGGGGCGCGCCTGCCCCCCCTGGGCGCGCCCCCTACCCTCGTGAGCCCACCGTAAGGCAGTTGACACTATTCTTTTGCCGCCAGGAAGCTAATATTCGGAAAAAAAATCACGGCGAAGGTTTCAGGCCAATCGGAGTTACGGATCTCCATATATACACGAAACGGTGAAATAGAGCCATAAGAGAACGCAAAAACAGAGAGATAGATCCAATATCGGAGGGGCTCTCGCCCCTCCCACGCCATGGGAGCCAAGGACCAGAGGGGAAACCCTTATCCCATCTAGGTCGAAGGTCAAAGAAGAAGACGAAGAAGGGGGGCTCTCTCCCCCTTGCTTTCGATGGCCCCGGAACGCCGCCGGGGGCCATCATCATCACCACGATCTTCACCAACACCTCCGCCATCTTCACCAACATCTCGATCAGCTTCCCCCTTCTATCTACATCGGTGCACTCTCCCGCAACCCGCTATACCCTCTACTTGAACATGGTGCTTTATGCTTCATATTATTTTCTGATGATGTGTTGCCATCCTATGATGTCTGAGTAGATTTTCATTGTCCTATCAGTGATTGATGAATTGCTATTATTGGTTTGAGTTGCATGTTTAATTATTGGTGCTGTCCTATTGTGCTCTCCGTGTCGCGTAAGCGTGAGGGATTCCCGCTATAGGGTTTGCAATATGTTTATGATTTGCTTATGGTGGCTGGCGTGAGTGACAGAAGCACAGACCCGAGTAAGTAGATTGTTGCATATGGGATAAAGGGGACTTGATGCTTTAATGCTATGGTTTGGTTTTACCTTAATGATCTTTAGTAGTTGCGGACGCTTGCTAGAGTTCCAATCATAAGTGCATATGATCCAAGAAGAGAAAGTATGTTAGCTTATGCCTCTCCCACATAAAACTTGCTATCGGTTTAGTAACATAGTCAATTGCTTAGGGGCAATTCCACAACTCCTACCACCACTTTTCCACACTCGCTATATTCACTTTATTGTTTCTTTACCTTAGCAGCCCCTAGTCTTTATTTATGTGCTCTTTACTTTCTTGCAAAACTATCCAACAACACCTACAAAGTACTTCTAGTTTCATACTTGTTCTAGGTAAAGCGAACGTCAAGCGTGCGTAGAGTCATATCAGTGGCCGATAGGACTGAGAGAGTATTTGTTCTACCTTTAGCTCCTCGTTGGGTTCGACACTCTTACTTATCGAAAGAGGCTACAACTATCCCGTATACTTTCGGGTTATCAAGACCTTTTTCTGGCGCCGTTACCGGGGATTCATAGCGTGGGGTGAATATTCTCGTGTGTGCTTGTTTGCTTTATCACTAAGTAATTTTTATTTTCTGTTCTTAGTTGTTTTCTATCTTTGGTTATGGGTAGGAAACACAAAATACTAAAAGAATTAGTTGTACCTGCTGAACCAATGGTTGAAGAACCACTCAAAATCTATCACACTATTGAAGCTTATTACTTGGATCATCTTTGATCCCTATGTGCTCGTGCTGAAACCCCAACTAGCTTAGTTGAGGGCAAATCTTTAGATGAGCATGCCTGTTATGTACGACACCGTATATCTGAAAAAGGGAAAATTTTATTGGGTCAAATTCATCATTTGCAATGCTAGGCTTGGAATTTATGTGAAATATATGATGTTACTTGTTGTTCTGAAAACTCTAAGAAACACCTTCCCCATCAATGTGAGTTTAGTGATAATGGAATCGTATCTTCGTATGCTAAAGTTGTTTATAGTTACTATGATATTCAACAAATTGAAGAATTTGTTTCTTTTAAGGGTGATTATGAAATTGCTTCTTTGATTGGAACGTATGATGCTACTTTTCACAAATCTGAAAATTTTGCCATACTTGAATATTGCTATGACAATTATGCTTCTAAAGCCTATGTTAAACAATTTATTGAGGAAGTCTCTGCTGTCCAAGAAGAGACTAATATTTTGCAGGAAGCTATGGAAGAAGAAATTGATGAAATTGTGAGCTCATTGGATGAAAAAGATGAGGAGGAGAGCGAAGAACAAGAGGAGGAAGAGCGGATTGATCACCCGTGCCCACCTTCTAATGAGAGTAACTCTTCAACTCATACATTGTCTAATTCCCCTTCGTGCTTACCGAAGGATGATTGCTATAATGATTGCTATGATGATTGTTATGATCCCGTTGATTCTCTTGAAATACCCCTTTTTGATGATGCTTGCTATGCTTATGGCCAAGATGCAAACATGAATTATGCTTATGGAGATGAACTTGATATAGTTCCTTATGTTAAACATGAAATTGTTGCTATTGCGCCCACGCATGATAGTCCTATTATCTTTTTGAATTCTCCCGAATATACTATATCGGAGAAGTTTGCCCTTATTAAGGATTATATTGATGGGTTGCCTTTTACCGTTGCACATGATGATTTTGATGAATATAATATGCATGTGCTTGCTGCTCCTACTTGCAATTATTATGAGAGAGGAACTATTTCTCCACCTCCCTATGTTTCCCATACTATGAAATTCCAAGAAACTGATTATACTATGCATTGGCCTTTACTCGGTGTGTATGAATTGTTCTCTTATGGCATGCCGATGCATAGTAAGAGAGTTAGACTTCGTTGTTGCATGATATATGTTACTTTGTGCTCACTGCTAAATTACAAATCATTGTTAATTAAAATTGGCTTTGATATACCTTGGGATCCGGGTGGATCCATTACTTGAGCACCAAATGCCTAGCTTAATGGCTTTAAAGAAAGCGCTGCCAGGGAGACAACCCGGAAGTTTTAGAGAGTCATTTATTTCTATTGAGTGCTTTCATATAGTTTCAAAACAACAAAAATAAAGAGGGGAACCAAAAACTTTTCAAAAAGAGAAGTGAAAGTGAGAGAGACGAGCATTGTGAAAGTGGGGGACGTCCTTGAACTTTGTTCATGCCCATGGGAACTTTGTGAATCTTAATTACAGAAACTTTTCAATAAAAATAATTATCCCCTTGTACAATTCCATTGTATTATAATAATAATGTGCCAAGGTTTGCCTTTAGGATGTTTACAATGCTTGTTCGTTTGTACGGTGCTGGACAGAAACTTTAGCTGTAGTGCGCGATTTTACATTTTTAACTGGAAGGTCAAATTGTTCTGATTCCTCTTGCACTGTCTTTATGTACAAATTTTTTATTTTTCCTAATTTTGGTAGAAGTTTTGGGGTACAAGAAGTATGGTGGTTGTTCAGATTGCTACAGACTGTTCTGTTTTTGACAGATTCTGTTTTTTGATGCATAGTTTGCTTGTTTTGATGAATCTATCAATTTATATTAGTGGATTAAGCCATGGAAAAGTTATATTACAGTAGACACAATGAAAAAACAAAATATGAATTGGTTTGCAACAGTACTTAGAGTGGTGATTTGCTTTATTATACTAATGGATCTTACCGAGTTTTGTGTTGAAGTTTTGTGTGGATGTAGTGTCTAATCGAGGATGTTTCGATGTGAGAAGAAGGAAGAGAGGCAAGAGCTCAAGCTTGGGGATGCTCGAGGCACCCCAAGTAAATATTCAAGGAGACTCAAGCGTCTAAGCTTGGGGATGCTGGGGAGGCATCCCCTCTTTCTTCAACAAGTATCGGTATGTTTCGGATTCATTTCGTTCATGCATTATGTGCAAGTCTTGGAGCGTCTTTTGCAATTAGGTTTTTATTTTTCTTTTATGCACCATGCTGGTATGAGATAGTCCTTGGTTGATTTATAGAATTCTCATTGCACTTCACTTAAATCTTTTGAGTATGGCTTGATAGAATGCTTCATGTGCTTCACTTATATCATTTGAAGTTGGATTGCCTGTTTTCTTTACATAGAAACCCGCCATTTGTAGAATGCTCTTTTGCTTCACTTATATTTGTTAGAGCATGGACATATCTTTTGTAGAAAGAATTAAACTCTCTTGCTTCACTTATATCTATTTAGAGAGATGACAGAAATTGGTCATTCACATGGTTAGTCATGAAATCCTACATAAACTTGTAGATCGCTGAATATGATATGTTTGATTCCTTGCAATAGTTTTGCGATATAAGATGGTGATATTAGAGTTATGCTAGTGGGTGGT
The DNA here is from genome assembly GCF_018294505.1 of Triticum aestivum. Classification (NCBI taxonomy): domain Eukaryota; kingdom Viridiplantae; phylum Streptophyta; class Magnoliopsida; order Poales; family Poaceae; genus Triticum; species Triticum aestivum. The sequence goes on along the minus strand of NC_057807.1, from coordinate 346,738,768 downwards.
TGTGGATTGTAGAGACACTTGTGTTGAGGTTTGCAAGTCCCGTAGCATGCACGTATGGTAACCGTTGTGTGACAAATTTGAAGCATGGGGTGTTTCTTTGATCGTCTTCCTTATGAGTGGCGGTCGGGGACGAGCGATGGTATTTTCCTACCAATCTATCCCCCTAGGGGCATGCGTAGTAGTACTTTGCTTCGAGGGCTAATAAACTTTTTGCAATAAGTATATGAGTTCTTTATGACTAATGTGAGTCCATGGATTATACACACTTTTACCTTTCCATCATTGCTTGCCTCTTCGGTACCATGCATTGCCCTTTCTCACCTCGAGAGATGGTGCAAACTTCACCGGTGCATCCAAACCCCGTGATACGATACACTCTATCACACATAAGCCTCATTATATCTCCCTCAAAACAGCCACCATACCTATCATGGCATTTCCATAACCATTCCGAGATATATTGCCATGCAACTTCCATCATCATCATATTCATGACTTGAGCATTCATTGTCATATTGCTTTGCATGATCGTAAGATAGCTAGCATGATGTTTTCATGGCTTGTCCGTTTTTTGATGTCATTGCTACGCTAGATCATTGCACATCCTGGTACACCACCGGAAGCATTCATATAGAGTCATATCTTTGTTCCAGTATCGAGTTGTAATATCGAGTTGTAAGTAAATAAGAGTGTGATGATCATCATTATACAACATTGCCCCATAAAAAAGGGAAAGGCCAAAGAAGCCTAAATAAAAAAGGGGGCCAAAGAAGCCCACCAAAAAAGAGAAAGAGAAAAGAGGCAATGTTACTATCTCTTTTTACCACTTGTGCTTCAAAGTAGCACCATGTTCTTCATGTAGTGAGTCTCATATCTTGTGCTTCCAAGTAGCACCATGTTCTTCATATAGATTGTCTCCTATGTTGTCACTTTCATATACTAGTGGGAATCTTTCATTATAGAACTTGGCTTGTATATTCCAATGATGGGCTTCCTCAAATGCCCTAGGTCTAAATGAGCAAGCAAGTTGGATGCACACCCACTTAGTTTCTTTTGTTGAGATTTCATACACTTATAGCTCTTAGTGCATCCGTTGCATGGCAATCCCTACTCCTCGCATTGACATCAATTGATGGGCATCTCCATAGCCTGTTGATTAGCCACGTCGACGCGAGACTTTCTCCTTTTTTGTCTTCTCCACATAACGTCCATCATTATATTCTATTCCACCTATAGTGCTATATCCATGGCTTACGCTCATGTATTGCGTGAGGGTTGAAAAAGCTGAAGCGCGTTAAAAAGTATGAACCAATTGCTTGGCTTGTCATCGGGGTTGTGCATGATGGGGGCATTTTGTGTGACGAAAATGAAGCATGGCCAAAGTATATGATTTTGTAGGGATAAGCTTGCTTTGGCCTTGTTGTTTTGAAAAGACATGATTGCTTTATTGGTACGCTCGAAGTATTATTGTTTTTATGTCAAATGATAGACTATTTCTTTGAATCACTCGTGTCTTAATATTCATGCCATGATTAGACATATGATCAAGATTATGCTAGGTAGCATTCCACATCAAAAATTATTCTTTTTTATTATTTACCTACTTGAGGATGAGGAGGAATTAAGCTTGGGGATGCTGATACATCTCCGTCGTATCTATAATTTTTGATTGTTCCATGCCAATATTATTCACTTTCATACACTTTTTGGTAACTTTTTATATTATTTTTGGGACTAACTTATTGATCCAGTGCCCAGTGCTAGTTCCAGTCTGTTGCATGTTTTATGTTTCGCAGAATATCCATATCAAACGGAGTGCAAACGGGATAAAGACGGACGGAGCTTATTATTGGAAAATATGGAAAATTCCGGAAGAAAAAACAACGCGAAACAGTGCCCGAGGTGGTCACGAGGCAGGGGGCGCGCCTGCCCCCCTGGGCGCGCCCCCTACCCTCGTGAGCCCACCGTAAGGCGGTTGACGCTATTCTTTTGCCGCAAGAAAGCTAATATTCAGAAAAAAATCACGGTGAAGGTTTCAGGCCAATCGGAGTTACGGATCTCCATATATACACAAAACGGTGAAACACAGCCAGAAGAGAACGCGGAAACAGAGAGATAGATCCAATCTCGGAGGGGCTCTCACCCCTCCCACTGTTGGGGAACGTTGCAGAAAATTAAATTTTTTCCTACGGTTTCACCAAGATCCATCTATGAGTTCATCTAAACAACGATTCAAGGGAGTGAGTTTTCATCTACATACCACTTGTAGATCGAGTGCGGAAGCGTTCAAGGGGATGGTGATGATGGAGTCGTACTCGCCGCGATTCGGATCACCGATGACCAAGTGCTGTACGGACAGCACCTCCGCGTTCAACACACGTACGGGACGGACGACGTCTCCTCCGTCTTGATCCAGCAAGGAGGAAGGAGAGGTTGAGGAAGATTGCTCCAACGGCGGCACGACGGCGTGGTGCTGTTGGTGCAGCAGTACTCCGACAGGGCTTCGCCAAGCACGTACGGAGGAGGAGAGGTGTTGGGGAGGGGAGGGGTTGCGCCTTGAGTTGTGTTTAGCAGCCCTCCCCTCACCCCTCTATTTATAGGGGAAGGGGCAAGGGGGGCCGACCCCTCTAGATGGGATCTAGAGGGGGGCGGCGGCCAGGGAGGGGGGACTTGCCCCCCAAGCAAGGGGGGCGCCCCCTTTAGGGTTTCCCCCCAACCCTAGGCGCATGGGCCCAAGGTGGGGGGCGCGCCCAGACCTCCAGGGGCTGGCTCCCTGCCACTTGCGGCCCATGTGGCCCTCCGAGAGGGGTGGCCCCTCCCGGTGGACCCCCGGAACCCCTCCGGTGGCCCCGGTATAATACCGATATGCCCCCGAAACTTTCCGGTGTCCGCATGACAACTTCCCATATATAAAACTTCACCTCCGGACCATTCCAGAGCTCCTCGTGACGTCCGGGATCTCATCCGGGACTCCGAACAAAGAACCACCGGCAGCTCCTCAATCCAGTTTTTTCCGCACTTGCGTAGCCTGTCGAAAGTCCTGGTCTTGAGCCCGCGCAGCACTTCAGCATTCGCCCTCTCCCCTTGACCGTTGCTTCTTGTATGAGCAACAGAAGCGAAGCAGACCTTGGCACCAAGATCTTGGACGTACTGCATGACGGTGCGGCTCGTGAATTGCGTGCCGTTGTCGGTGATGATCCTGTTAGGGATCCCGAAGCGGCAAACAATCGACCTGAAGAACTTGACTGCTGACTGTGCTGTCACCTTCCTCACTGCTTCCACTTCCGGCCACTTTGTGAACTTGTCGATTGCAACGTAAAAGTACTCAAAGCCCCCGACAGCTCGGGGAAAGGGGCCGAGGATGTCGAGCCCCCAAACCGAAAATGGCCAGGATAAAGGGATCTTCTAGAGAGCTTGAGCTGGCTGGTGTAACTACTTGGAATGGAACTGGCACGCTTCACACTTGGTTACTTGTGCAGTTGCATCCTGGAGGGCTATCGGCCAAAAGAAACCTTGCCGGAACGCTTTGCCGGCAAGTGCTCTTGCACCAATGTGGTGACCACATATGCCTCCATGTATCTCTGCCAACAGCTTTTGTCCGTCTTCCCAGTGAATACACTTCAATTTCACACCGTTGAGCCTTCTTCTGTACAGTGTGTTGTCGACAAACTGGTACATACTTGACTGTTGGGCTACTCTTTCCGCTTCTTCTTGCTCTTCGGGAAGTTCTCTTGTCTGAAGGAAACGGACAATCTGCTGTGCCCATGCTGGAGCTTGCGGCTCGACAACAAGGACTAAAGGCACATCTTCTGCTGCGGGAACATCTGCTTCTACGGCGAGAACCTACGTCTCAGCCGGAGCTTGACGTTCCCCGGCAAGCTTGCCGGAGCAAAACTTGTCGGGAGCGTCTGCTTCAACGGAACAAATCCTAGGGCTTGCCGGAGCAGGCTGCTCCTCAGCACCTTTGGTGTTGATCTTGGGGACCTTCTTGGTGGCGGCTTCGGGGAGCTCTGCCGGAAAATAGTCACCAGAAATCAACTTCCTCTTCTTGCTCTGTCTAGTTGATGGCGTTACAGACGGTTGAGTCAGTTTGAGCACAAAGATCCCTGGTTCCACAGGTAACTTAAGTGCGGTGCACTTCGACAGGCCGTCGGCAATGTCGTTCTGAGCTCTTGGAACATGTTCCATCTGTAGGCCGCCAAAGTGCTCTTCTAGCTTTCTCACTTCATTACCGTAAGCTTCCATCAACGGACTCTGATAATTCTTGTTCACTTGGTGGACGACAAGCTGTGAGTCACCCCTGACAATGAGCTTCTTGATCCCAAGGTCTGCTGCGAACCTGAGACCGGCAAGCAAACATTCATACTCTGCGGTATTGTTCGTTGCTTGCTCCTTGGGAAAGTGCATCTGGACTACGTACTTGAGGTGCTCTCCGGTGGGTGCAACAAGTAGGAAGCCCGCACCGGCGCCTTGCAGCGAGAAGGCACCATCAAAGTACATCAGCCACTCTTTGCTTGTTTCCTTGACGGGGATGCTCGTTTCTGGAATTTCTTCATCTTGTGTTGGCGTCCACTCTGCTATGAACTCTGCCAATGCTCTGCTTTGGATAGTTGAAGTGCTCTCAAACTTGAGGCCAAAGCTTGACAGTTCCAGTGCCCACTCGACAATCCTGCCTGTTGCTTCTGGATTCTGCAGTATCCTCTTCAACAGAAAACGAGTCACAACTGTGATCTCATGTGCTTGGAAGTAATGGCGCAGCTTTCACAAGGCCATGAGAAGGCCGAAAAGCAATTTCTGCACACCAGAGTACCTTGACCTAGCACCTTGCAGAAGGGAACTGACAAAGTAAACTGGGCGCTGCACCATTCTCTTCTGCATCTCTTCACGCGCCTGCGCAGATCCATCTTTGTCGGGACCAGAGCTTGTCGGTGAAGTCCCCTGCTTGTCACTGGATGCATCTGCCGTGGTTGCTGGCTCATCATCCGCCTCCCTCTCCGCCACTAACGCAGCACTAACCACTTGATTGGTTGCCGCTATATATAGCAGCAACTTCTCTTGTGGCTTAGGTGCAACAAGTGTTGGAGTGGAGGACAGGTATCTCTTTAAGTCCTGCAGTGCAGCCTCCGCTTCCGGAGTCCATTTCATTGGACTTGCCTTTTTCAATATTTTGAAAAATGGCAGGGTGCGCTCAGCAGACCTAGAGATAAACCTGCTGAGAGCAGCCACGCAACCGGCAAGTCTTCGTACATCCTTGACGTGCTTTGGTGCTTCAATCTGCTCAATGGCCTTGATCTTGTCGGGATTGGCTTCAATTCCTCGCTTAGACACGAAGAACCCGAGAAGCTTGCCGGAGGGGACTCCAAACACACACTTCTCGGGGTTAAGCTTGAGGTTGATCTTGCGCAGATTTGCAAAGGTTTTGTCTAAATCTTGAATCAGAGTCGCCTTGTCCTTGCTCTTGACCACTATGTCATCCATGTAGGCTTCCACATTTCTGTGTATTTGTGGCTCAAAAGCGTCATGGACTACCCTTGCAAATGTTGAACCAGCATTCTTTAAACCGAAAGGCATCCGTAGGAAACAGTATGTGCCACATGGAGTGATGAATGCAGTCTTCTCCTCATCCTCTTCTTCCATGAAGATCTGATGGTATCCTGAGTATGCGTCAAGAAATGAAAGCAAGTCACATCCGGCTGTGGAGTCAACAATCTGGTCGATGCGCAGCAAGGGAAATGGGTCTTTGGGACAAGCTTTATTGACATCGGTAAAGTCGATACAAAGCCTCCATTTCCCGTTTGCCTTACGCACGACTACAGGATTGGCCAACCACGTAGGATGGAGCACTCCTCTGACAAGGCCTGCTGCTTCCAATTTCTTGATTTCTTCTGCGATGAATTCTTAGTGCTCCACTGCTTGTTTCCTGACTTTCTGCTTGACGGGCCGCGCATGAGGACAGACGGCAAGATGGTGCTCGATTACTTTCCTGGGAACACCGGGGATGTCAGACGATTGCCACGCAAACACGTCGACGTTCGCCCGCAGGAAAGCAACGAGCGCGCTTTCCTATTTAGGGTCGAGAGTGGCACTAATGGTGAAGGTACCACCAGTGCCGTCCTCCTTGGTGAACACCTTCTTGGTCTCTGGTGGAGCTGTCATTGTCTTCTTACACTTGCCGGTGGAGCTCGATGGTGCGTCCTCGACAGTAGCGCAGCACTCCGAAGAGGTGCGCTTGCCGGAGTGGGCATCAGAACTCATGCCGTACTTGGTCTTCTTCTTAACCCCGGGAGCTTCAACGGCAAGTGACTTGCGATCTATTGCGGCTGCTTCTTCCTGGTAGATCTTGTCGGCATAGATAAGAGCATCCTTCTTGTCGCCAGGGACAGAGATGACACTTATCGGGCCTGGCATCTTCAGCATGTTGTATGCATAGTGAGAGGCTGCCATGAACTTGGCGAGTGCTGGACGGCCGAGTATCCCATTGTAAGGCAACGGAAAGTCAGCAACGTCAAAAGTGACCCTCTCAGTCCTGAAGTTCAACTTGCTGCCAAATGTCACCGGCAACGTGATCTTTCCCTTCAGCTTGCTCCTCCCCGGATTGATTCCTTGGAATGTGCCGGTCTCTTCGAGCTCGCTATCAGGGATCTGGAGTTTCTGGAGCACCACGGAGGAGATCAGGTTCAAGCCGGCCCCGCCGTCAACTAGCATCTTAGTGACCTTGAGGTTGCGGATAGTTGGTGAAACCAACATCGGCAAGCACCCGACTGCAGTTATGCGATCAGGGTGGTCCTGAATATCAAAGATGATAGGCGTGCTGGACCATTTCAGAGGCTTGCGTGACTCGACGGGTGGTTCTGCCGCATTGACTTCCCGCACCCACTACTTGAGCTGGCGGTGTGAAGTATGCAGAGAAGCGCCGCCGTCAACGCACAGGACCTCTGTGGCTTTCTGGAACTCCTGCTCATCGGTCTCATCATCATCCATATCTTCATCATCATCGTCATCTTCATCCTTGTCGCGGCCGCGGGGAGGTCTGTCTCCTTGCCGCTGCTTGGCCTTGCCGCGGCGTCCTCCTTGGCCAGGGCCTTTCTTGCCGTCTCCTCCAGCACCTTCATGGGCCTTCTCCTTGTCGTGTCGCTCGTATTCAGCCTTTTGCTGCTCGACCTTCTTGCAGCTCTGGAGGTCATGGACCTTGGTGCGGTGGATCTTGCAGTACTGCTTATTGGTGCCGTCCTGCTTGTCGGCGACCGCCACAGCCTGGTAGTTGGTGCCTGCGGCAATCTCCTCGCCGGAGGTACCATCTTTGGCTTTCTTGGCGCCACCTCCATTGCCGGACTGCTCAACGACTAGCACATCTTTGCCTTTCTTCTTCCTGTTGCTCTGCCGCCGGTTTTTCTTTGCCGGGGCAGCATCCTCACTATCAGATCCTCCTGCTCCTGTATTCTCTCCGGGGAGTTTCCTCCCTTCCTCAGCACATGCACACTTGTCGGCCAGGGCATATAGCTCACTGACGTATCTGATCTTGCACATTGCCATCTCCTCCCGCATCCTGCGGTTTCGCACGTTCTGATGGAACGCGTTGATTACCGTGGCAGGGTGGACATCTGGGATGTTGTGCTGTACACGGCTGAATCTCTGAATATACTTGCGCAGGGGCTCTCCTTCCTTCTAGGCGAGCAGATGAAGGTCGCTCTCTTGGCCATGAGGCTTGTGGCCGCCTGTAAAGGCGCCGACAAACTGATGGCATAGGTCTGCCCAGGAGGATATGGAGTTGTCCCGCAAGTGCATGAGCCAGGATCTGACATTGGGCTTGACTACCCCAATGTATTGAGTTCAAAGAAAAATCCTTGTCGCCATCTCGCCGGCAGGTAGTCCTTGTTGTCGAGCCGCAAGCTCCAGCATGGGCACAGCAGATTGTCCGTTTCCTTCAGACAGGAGAACTTCCCGAAGAGCAAGAAGAAGCGGAAAGAGTAGCCCGGCAGTCAAGTATGTACCAGTTTGTCGACAACACACTGTACAGAAGAAGGCTCAACGGTGTGAAATTGAAGTGTATTCACCGGGAAGACGAACAAAAGCTGTTGGCAGAGATACATGGAGGCATATGTGGTCACCACATTGGCGCAAGAGCACTTGCCGGCAAAGCGTTCCGGCAAGGTTTCTTTTGGCCGACAGCCCTCAAGGATGCAGCTACACAAGTAACCAAGTGTGAACGGTGCCAGTTCCATTCCAAGCAGATACACCAGCCAGCTCAAGCTCTCCAGACGATCCCTTTATCCTGGCCATTTTCGGTCTGGGGGCTCGACATCCTCGGCCCCTTTCCCCGAGCTATCGGGGGCTTTGAGTACTTGTACGTTGCAATCGACAAGTTCACAAAGTGGCCGGAAGTGGAAGCAGTGAGGAAGGTGACAGCACAGTCAGCAGTCAAGTTCTTCAGGTTAATTGTTTGCTGCTTCGGGATCCCTAACAGGATCATCACCGACAACGGCACGCAATTCACGAGCCACACCTTCATGAAGTACGTCCAAGATCTTGGCGCCAAGGTCTGCTTCGCATCTGTTGCTCATCCGAGAAGCAACGGTCAAGCGGAGAGGGCGAATGCTGAAGTGCTGCGCAGGCTCAAGACCAGGACTTTCGACAGGCTACGCAAGTGTGGAAAGAACTGGATTGAGGAGCTGCCAGTGGTTCTTTGGTCGGTCAGGACAACGCCAAATCGAGCCACTGGCCAGACACCTTTCGCTCTAGTCTATGGAGCAGAGGCAGTTCTCCCCACGGAACTCGTATACGGGTCACCTCGAGTGCTCGCTTATGATGAGCTTGAGCAAGAACAGCTGCGACAAGATGACACACTGCTCCTTGAGGAAGACCGTCTTCAGGCCGCTGTACGAGCTGCTCGATACCAGCAAGCTTTGCGCCACTACCATAGCCGCAAAGTTAATGCCAGAAGTCTCGAGGAAGGCGACCTAGTTCTTCGGCGCGTTCAGTCCGCCAAGAATTCCAACAAGTTGACGCCGAAGTGGGAAGGCCCTTACCGGGTGAAACGAGTCACTAGGCCTAGCGTTGTCCGCCTTGAGACCGAAGATGGCATTCCGGTGAGCAACTCCTAGAACATTGAGCATCTTCGTAAGTTTTACCCGTAGGGCGCGGTTGCCGGAACCTGTTCCGGCAACCACCTTTTGTACAAGTCTTGCCGATGTTGCATGTAATCCTTTGTACGAAGCCGGGCGCAGACCCCATGCATAAGTAAAGCTCATGTGCTCTGCACATCTTGTCAATTTCATGCTTTCTACTTTTTTTGCATGTGTTATCTGACACTTTGTGCAGCGCCTACACCCAGTAACAATAACGAGCCGTAAGGCTCCATATCTTTATTTTCTCTTCTTTCTCTTTCTCAAAGAATGGAAGGTTCCTTCGCCCACAAGTTTGCCGGGGGGAAAGGAGAAGATAATGGTGTGGACCAAGCGTGGTTCGAGGAAGTTTCGCCTTACCGGGAAGCAAACGACAGAAAAGCTAAGTTGCTAAAGTTTGAGCAATCAGTTTTAAAAATTTTAAGTTATCTTCCTCGAACGACCGTGCTTTGTATGGAAAACCTGTGCGCGGAGGAACCAACTCGTAGCTAGTTGCGCCCTTACTTTGTTTCGAGTCCGCTCAACAACTTAAGTGAGCTGCGACTAGTTGCGACAAGGTTTCTTGTCGGTAGCGGCACCGCCAGCAGGCTGCTGACGTCCCGCACTCAGCGCTCGCGGCTAAGGTGCCTGCGCCGACAAGTTCCCTAAAAGCGTAGGGCAAAAACATACAAAGGAAGGAATCAAGTAAAGGAAATAACATAGCAATCGCTACCCAAAATAGAGTCATATTACAAGATAGCTTGTCGCAGCTCTAACAGATTGTTCTCATAACATGACCAGCAGCGACAAGAAAAAGAGAAAACGGGCGGCCTAATCTACGCGATCGCCCTCAACCCTCTTGATCCCGCTCACCTTGTCCACAATGGGTGCGACAAGGGTCTTGAGCGCTTCCAGATCAGCATCCGGCGGCAAGGTCCTGAGGACGTTGGTGAGGTTGAGGCCTGGGTTGCGGAAGGCCACCTTCACCAGCACCTTTTGAAGAGCTCCCGCGCAGATCTTGCGCGACTCGTCGGCCAGCTGCTTTGGGATCTTCTCCCGGAGTCGCTGGAGGGCCGTCGCCACGCCTTTGAAGAACAAGCTGAGCTTGGCGCTGGGTTGGAGGTGCTCATCGGAGGAATACCCGAGATCCTCCATCCCCAGCTGCGCCAGCTCCCTGTCGATAGCTGCGGCAACATCCACGAGACCCTCGATCCAGTGCTCCACATTCTCCCTAAAAGTGTTCTGGGCGGCAGCAGCACTCGCCAGCAGCGCCTTGTTGGCCTTGATCTTCTCCTTCAAGGCCACCTCCTGCGTCCTGGCGCCGTCCAGCGTCTTGGTCAAAGTAGTCAGCTTCAACTCAAGATCTGCATTGGAGTCCTTGGCGGCGCTAAGCTCCTGGCTCCTCTCGGCGAGACGACCCTGCAGCTCGCCAAGGGTGTAGGCGTCCTTCTCGCGCTCGCGCTTGAGCGCAGCAAGCTCCTCGCCGCTCGCCTTGAGATCGGCCTCCAGCTGCGCCACCTTCTTCTCCAGCTCCTTCTTGGCGGCCTCGGCAGCTGCGGCAGCATCCTCTGCTTCCCTGAGAGCCCCGCCGAATGTTTGCTCACGCGCGGCAAGCTCCTCCTCGTGGCTGTCAAGGTTGACCTTCCGCTGCGCCAACTCGCCTTCCTGCGCAGACAGCTTCTCGGCAACAAGCCGCTGTTGCTCTTCAACTTCAGCCTTCTCGAGGAGGAAGGCTTTTCGCTCCTCGGCGAGTTGCTCCCGCTCCTCTGCAAGGGACGGGAGAGCTTCCTGGTTGAGACCCCGGAGCTCCTCCGCGCGCTTCTCGATGTCCACTCCCGCCTTCGCGACAAGCGCTTCTCGGGGTTCCAGCTTGGCCTGTCGAGCGCGGTATAGTGACAACAGCTTCCGTAGCAGCCGCTCCTCCTCAGACTTGCCGCTGCTACTGCTCGGTGCATCAACAAGCGTCAGCCCAGCGGAGGCGAGCACCTCTCCATCCAATATTTCTCCTTCGACCGGCGCCCTGGAGCTTGACGCCCAGGGGAGCTTGATGAAGATGCCATCGCCGACCTTCAAATAGGCGTCGGGCTAGGGCTCTTTGGAGCCTGACGCTGCAGCAGCGGCAGAGGGATCGGCGGTCGGCGTAGCGCCTGACGCTCCTGCGGCCTCGGGGCCGTCAGTGCGATCGCCGGACCCCTCGCCAACTTCTGCGGCGGTAGCTTTTGCAGCCTCTTCGCCGGCGGGATCATCAGCGCCGGCTTCTTCTTCGGTGGCAGCGGCGTCGTCGGTATTGCCGCGCGCATTCTCCTCGCCGGCGACCTCGGTTTCCATCGGCTCCGTGGCAGGTGGATCTGACGACCGGAAAAGGGAGAAAAGTCAAGCAAATATTCAAAAAGAAAATCAGAAGAAGAAGAACCCAAGGGAAGTTTTCAAGCAAGAGGATTACCTGTACTAGGATCTACAGTCGTGGTCTCCGCCACCGGGGGGTCGCTGGTGATGTCCCTTGCCGGAGAACTATCCCTTGCCGGAGACTTCTCCCTTACCGGAAAATTCTCCCTTGCCGGAGAACGCTCCCTTGCCGGGGAATCCTCCCTTGGCGGTGTAGTCGAAGCAGATGGCATGTCGGGAGCGGCTTCCGGGCACTCCTGGTGAGGCTGCTCTGCTCCTACGCAAACTAATAGTCAGGTGTCAGCAAAGAAAGAGCATCCATGCGCGCCTAACAGCAGGAAGTAAACCATATACTTACGCTGGGGGCTGCGCTGGGGGCTGCTTTGGGGAATAGTTGCCGGGTCCGGCAAGGTGGTCTCGGACACGTCCCCTTCTGTTGCGGTGGGTTCTTCCTCGATGACAATCACCGGGACCTTGGCTCTCTTCGCCGCTCTCTGGGCCAGAGTCCTGAAAAGGAATGGGTTCAGAGTAAAGCAAATCAGATACAAGACAAAACAGCAAGAATTGAAGAACTACAAGTACATCAAAGAATATTACTCTTCTTCTTCCTCGTCGGAGCTGAGCGCGGAGAGTTCGAAGTCCGGCCCATCTTCGGCGCGACAAGCCGGAGGAGTAGGTTCCCTTAGCCGTTTGGCAGGAGCAGAAGCGGTGAACCGAGAGGACCCCGCTCCAGTTGCCGCAGCGGCGTGAGGTGCTCCCGCGGCAACAGTGCTTGCCGGGTAGAGCGTGTCGCGTGGCGCGGCGGCTATTGACTCGTCTGCCGCCCCGCTACGTCCCCAGCCTTGCGGAGTCGTCTTCTTGGTGGAGGTGGGGGCTCTGCTTGCGGTGAGTTGTCTGAAGGTGGGGATGAGGAGGAGTCGATCTTCAACGAGTCGCTCGCGCCCTCGGCGGGCTCGCTCGACTCAGCTTCAGGCCCGGCAAGCTCTCCCTCACCGGCAAGCCCCTCTCGCTCGACAAGGCTTGCCGCCTCTGCTGCCTCTGCCTCCTCCATGGTGAATCCAAACTCACCCACGGCAGCGGCTGCCGCCGCCCCTTCCAGCCTAGTGGCGATGCGCTGCATCTCCGCATCGGTGGTTTCGCGAGTAAGGCTCTTCTGTTCATCGGAGCGGACCGGCACCTCTTCCAAGCCGTCAAAGAATTCCTGCACGACATCGTCTGCAGGCTCTTGGCAAGTTGGGACAATTCCATGCGAATCGCACAGCGGCATCATTGCACGGATGCGGTCGAGCGAGGAGTTGTTGCACAGCGGAACGACACCCCTCGGCAACCTGAACACTTCGGGATGTTGAGGATCGTGCTTGAACAGTTCTAGGAGCATCGCGTCCAGTTCCAGGACAGTGAAGTTGAAGTTGAGGCCCGGGCGCAGCCTCATGATATCCGCCGCATTCTGGAACTCCCAGGCGGGTCTCCTCCTCTCCTGCAGGGGGGCGATGCGGCGGCGAAGAAAATCTGCGCCAACGGCGCCTACAGTGAGCCCGGCAAGCCTGAGGCGCTGGATCCGGGTGACGGCAATCTTCAGCCTATCGTCTTCCGGGGCCACGTTGCTCCAATCGTTGCCGCGCGCTATTGGGGCTTGGCGCTGGGCGGTAAATGGCTGCGGGTTCTCCTCGACAATCCAGCACCAGTCTGCTCTCCATTCCTCCCACTTGCTGCGGAGCTCTCCCTCCAGATAAGCTTCCTTCTTGCCAGCTCTCGAGATCCAGGCGATTCCGCCGGATAAAGGCTCCCCTCTCTCAACTCGGGGCATAAAGAAGTGGCGAAAAAGAGCTACATTTGGATAGACTCCGACAAAGTTTTCGCAGAGATGTGCGAAAACTGCCATGGTCAGAACGGCATTGGGGTGAAGTCAAGGAGGCGGAACCCGTAGGTGTTCATAATATCGCAGAAAAACTCAGAGAAAGGCGGGCAAAGCCCGCAGTAGAAGAACAACGCAACGAAGGGATATCCATTCGGAGCTAGTTCCGAAGCGGCGGCTGAGAGTACCTTCATGCGCGGATGCGCTCGCGTCTCCGTTGACCAGAAGAGGTAGTAGTACTCCCTCAGCTCCTTCACGGCGAGCTCGGGAGGGGAAGGTTGCCCGCTCCTTTCGCAGTGCCGCGAGCCGCTGCGCCTCGGCCGACTTCGGGCCCTTCCCCTTGTCGGCTTTCAGAGCCATGGCGGAGGTGGTGGGGGAGATCGACGGCGTTGGTGGTGCTGGTGGCGATGGGGGGTGGAGCGCTGCTCTCTTTCAGCTTTGGGAAGAAGGGGGGAGCGGCGGAGGTTTTTGAGATTGGAGTAGCAACCGGCGAGATGGGCGAACTGCCCCTGTTTCCCCTGCTTATAAAGAGGGAGGGGGCGGACGTTCCGTCTTTCCGAATAAAGAAACCACCCACGATCTCCCCCACGACGCCGCATTCGACGCGTGCCGTTCGGGGAGGGCGCGGTGGATACGGAGTAAGATACGGCGTAACCCAGGCCGCGCGTGCCCGTGCCCTATTTTGGGCCTGGCCCAACAGCGCTCGGCACCGTGTGTGGCCCAGGCCCGGGGGCTCCTGTCGGTGTACTAGAGTAGGGGTACCCTAGTATCCCGAACTTGTGCACGGGCAGTCGCAGCACCCCGCGGCAAGGCTTGCCGGGTGACCGCCAAGGTCCTCCGTGGTTCCTTTGGAGACATTCAAGAACAAAGTATTCAAGCCAAGGAGACAAGGCCCCGGCAAGAGGAGCTTGCCGGGAAGGCCAACCAAGGAATCTCAAGGAACTTGCCGCGACGCGCCACGCGTCCCGGCGAGGCCCGGTGAGCGACAAGCTTCCGGACGCGACAAGACAACGACCGCGGCAAGGCGCTTGCCGCGGCAAGCTACCACTCTGTACCTGCGCTCCAGCACATCCACCAACGTGTCGCCCTGGGGCCTTTCCAGGCATGTGTGGCAAGAGGCTGTGCAGCCAGCGGTGCACGGTGGCAAGCGACGCTGACAAGATTGCCATCGTGGCAAGTGGTGGCGTCCCTGACGGTCCTTTTTTGCACTATTTGGGCGACACAGACGGGCATTTATTGCCTTTGTCCCCTGCCGTCAGGGTTAGGTATGATACACTGTACAGGTAGTTGTACCAACCACAATTCCTTTTCCATTTTTACCCTTGTCTATGTTGCCACCTGTCGGTGACCCCTTTAGCATATAAAAGGAGGCCCATGCGCAACATAGAGGGGGGTTCGAAGGCTGAAAAACACTCACGCTCGGTCTCGTTAGCAGCTAGTGTGTACTGTAGCACTTAGCGCTCCCGAGCAAGAACTCAATACACTCAGACATGCAGCAGTAGGAGTATTATCTCTCCGGAGAGCTCCGAAGCTGGGTAAACTGCTCGTGTGCTTCGCCTCGATCCGCTCTTCGTGCGATCTCCGCCCCCCGCCGAACCGAAAGGGGCTCGGTCCGCCGGTCCCATAGGTGTTCGTGGAAAAGTGCATCTGGACTACGTACTTGAGGTGCTCTCCGGTGGGTGCAACAAGTAGCAAGCCCGCACCGGCGCCTTGCAGCGAGAAGGTACCATCAAAGTACATCAGCCACTCTTTGCTTGCTTCCTTGACGGGGATGCTCGTTTCTGGAATTTCTTCATCTTGTGTTGGCGTCCACTCTGCTATGAACTCTGCCAATGCTCTGCTTTGGATAGTTGAAGTGCTCTCAAACTTGAGGCCAAAGCTTGACAGTTCCAGTGCCCACTCGACAATCCTGCCTGTTGCTTCTAGATTCTGCAGTATCCTCTTCAACGGAAAACGAGTGACAACTGTGATCTCATGTG
This sequence comes from Triticum aestivum, assembly GCF_018294505.1. NCBI lineage: Eukaryota > Viridiplantae > Streptophyta > Magnoliopsida > Poales > Poaceae > Triticum > Triticum aestivum. The sequence goes on along the minus strand of NC_057807.1, from coordinate 346,723,448 downwards.
CTTGGAAGTAATGGCGCAGCTTTCTCAAGGCCATGAGAAGGCCGAAAAGCAATTTCTGCACACCAGAGTACCTTGACCTAGCCCCTTGCAGAAGGGAACTAACAAAGTAAACTAGGCGCTGCACCATTCTCTTCTGCATCTCTTCACGCGCATGCGCAGATCCATCTTTGTCGGGACCAGAGCTTGTCAGTGAAGTCCCCTGCTTGTCGCTGGATGCATCTGCCGTGGTTGCTGGCTCATCATCCGCCTCCCTCTCCGCCACTAACGCAGCACTAACCACTTGATTGGTTGCCGCTATATATAGCAGCAACTTCTCTTGTGGCTTAGGTGCGACAAGTGTTGGAGTGGAGGACAGGTATCTCTTTAAGTTCTGCAGTGCAGCCTCCGCTTCCGGAGTCCATTTAATTGGACCTGCCTTTTTCAATATTTTGAAAAATGGCAGGGCGCGCTCAGCAGACCTAGAGATAAACCTGCTGAGAGCAGCCACGCAACCGGCAAGTCTTCGTACATCCTTGACGCGCTTTGGTGCTTCAATCTGCTCAATGGCCTTGATCTTGTCGGGATTGGCTTCAATTCCCGCTGAGACACGAAGAACCCGAGAAGCTTGCCGGAGGGGACTCCAAACACACACTTCTCGGGGTTAAGCTTAAGGTTGATCTTGCACAGATTTGCAAAGGTTTCGTCTAAATCTTGAATCAGAGTCGCCTTGTCCTTGCTCTTGACCACTATGTCATCCATGTAGGCTTCCACATTTCTGTGTATTTGTGGCTCAAAAGCGTCATGGACTACCCTTGCAAATGTTGAACCAGCATTCTTTAAACCGAAAGGCATCCGTACGAAACAGTATGTGCCACATGGAGTGATGAATGCGGTCTTCTCCTCATCCTCTTCTGCCATGAAGATCTGATGGTATCCTGAGTATGCGTCAAGAAATGAAACCAAGTCACATCCAGCTGTGGAGTCAACAATCTGGTCGATGCGCGGCAAGGGAAATGGGTCTTTGGGACAAGCTTTATTGACATCGGTAAAGTCGATACAAACCCTCCATTTCCCGTTTGCCTTACGCACGACTACATGATTGGCCAACCACGTAGGATGGAGCACTCCTCTGACCAGGCCTGCTGCTTCCAATTTCTTGATTTCTTCTGCGATGAATTCTTGGCGCTCCACTGCTTGTTTCCTCACTTTCTGCTTGACGGGCCGCGCATGAGGACAGACGGCAAGATGGTGCTCGATTACTTTCCTGGGAACACCGGGGATGTCAGACGGTTGCCACGCAAACATGTCGACATTCGCCCGCAGGAAAGCAACGAGCGCGCTTTCCTATTTAGGGTCGAGAGTGGCACTGATGGTGAAGGTACCACCAATGCCATCCTCCTTGGCGGACACCCTCTTGGTCTCTGGTGGAGCTGCCATTGTCTTCTTACACTTGCCGGTGGAGCTCGATGATGCCTCCTCGACGGTAGCGCAGCACTCCGAAGAGGTGCGCTTGCCGGAGTGGGCATCAGAACTCTTGCCGGACTTGGTCTTCTTCTTCCCCCCGGGAGCTTCAACGGCAAGTGACTTGCGATCTATTGCGGCTGCTGCTTCCCGGTAGATCTTGTCGGCGCAGATAAGAGCATCCTTCTTGTCGCCAGGGACAGAGATGACACTTATCAGGCCTGGCGTCTTCAGCATGTTGTATGCAGAGTGAGAGGCTGCCATGAACTTGGCGAGTGCTGGACGACCGAGTATCCAATTGTAAGGCAACGGAAAGTCAGCAACGTCAAAAGTGACCCTCTCAGTCCTGAAGTTCAACTCGCTGCCAAATGTCATCGGCAACGTGATCTTTCCCTTCGGCTTGCTCCTCCCCGGATTGATTCCTTGGAATGTGCTAGTCTCTTCGAGCTCGCTATCAGGGATCTGGAGTTTCTGGAGCACCGCGGAGGAGATCAGGTTCAAGCCGGCCCCGTCGTCAACTAGCATCTTAGTGACCTTGAGGTTGCGCATAGTTGGTGAAACCAACATCGGCAAGCACCCGACTGTAGTTATGCGATCAGGGTGGTCCTCAATATCAAAGATGATAGGCGTGCTGGACCATTTCAGAGGCTTGCGTGACTCGACGGGTGGTTCTGCGGCATTGACTTCCCGCACCCACTACTTGAGTTGGCGGTGTGAAGTATGCAGAGAAGCACCACCGTCAACGCACAGGACCTCTATGGCTTTCTGGAACTCCTGCTCATCAGTCTCGTCATCATCCATATCTTCATCGTCGTCGTCATCTTCATCCTTGTCGCGGCAGCGGGGAGGTCTGTCTCCTTGCTGCTGCTTGGCCTTGCCGCGGCGTCCTTCTCGGCTGGGGCGTTTCTTGCCGGCTCCTCCAGCACCTTCATGGGCCTTCTCCTTGTCGCGTCGCTCATATTCAGCCTTTTGCTGCTCGACAAGCTGCTCAACCATCTTGCAGCTCTGGAGGTCATGGCCCTTGGTGCGGTGGATCTTGCAGTACTGCTTATTGGTGTCGTCCTGCTTGTCGGCGACCGCCACAGCCTGGTAGTTGGTGCCTGCGGCAATCTCCTCACCGGAGGTACTAGCTTTGGCTTTCTTGGCGCCACCTCCGTTGCCGGACTGCTCAACGACTAGCACATCTTTGCCTTTCTTCTTCCTGTTGTTCCGCCGCCGGTTTTTCTTTGCCGGGGCAGCATCCTCACTATCAGATCCTCCTGCTCCTGTATTCTCTCTGGGGAGTTTCCTCCCTTCCTCAGCACGTGCACACTTGTCGGCCAGGGCATATGGCTCACTGACGTCTCTGATCTTGCACGTCGCCATCTCCTCCCGCATCCTGCGGTTTCGCACGTTCTGATGGAACGCGCTAATTACCGCGGCAGGGTGGACATCTGGGATGTTGTGCTGTACACGGCTGAATCTCTGAATATACTTGCGCAGGGGCTCTCCTTCCTTCTGGGCGAGCAGATGAAGGTCGCTCTCTTGGCCATGAGGCTTGTGGCCGCCTGTAAAGGCGCCGACAAACTGATGGCATAGGTCTGCCCAGGAGGATATGAAGTTGTCCGGCAAGTGCATGAGCCAGGATCTGACATTGGGCTTGAGCACCAGCGGGAAGTAGTTGGAAAGGATCTTGTCGTCCCGCCCCCCGGCAGCTTGCACCGTGATGGTGTAGATGCTGAGGAACTCCGACGGATGCGACTTGCCGTCGTACTTCTCTGGTACATCTGGCTTGAAATTTTTCGTGCTGGGCCACTGGACTTGCCGCAACTCACGAGTGAACACAGGGCAACCTACCGCGTACGGCAAGTCGCCTGGTTCCCCTGGCGCATGCATGTCGACAGAGGGCCCAGCGCGCTGGTCCAATTGACGCCGCACTTCTCTTCGGCGCTCGATGCGAGTACAAGCGTCTTCTTGCTGTCGTTCGTGAAGAACTTGGCGCTGATCGCGACGAGCTCGTGGATCTGATGATGTGGTAGAGTCGCTGTCGAGGTGGATCCGGTGAGTCGGCGATCTTGGCCTTCAGGGTGGAGTGTGCATGGTGGTTGCACCCCCACCAGTTTTGTCGCCATCGGCTCGTGCCTGGTAGTCCTGCCGCGGCAGCGATGTACTCGGCTACCGTGGAGTGTCGCCATTGGCGAAGCCGATGAGACTCTGAATGGTGGCCCTCCATTCGTCGATCTTGTCTGCCGTTGGAGGGTAATCCAGGAGCAGTTGAGCTCGCGCCAAAGCTTCTGCTGGAGTGGTGTGTGGTAGTGGCGAACGGTGCGAGGAGCGGGATATGCTCGGACTTCTAACTATGTTAGAAGGAGCAGTATCCCGTCCAGGCGACCGTGTCTCGCTTGTGCCAGCATGTTGGCGTGCATGCTGGTCTTGAGCACCCCGAGATCCACCAGCTTGATCTTGGTCCAACAAACGTATGGCACCGAGAGTACCATGACGCTGTCGGTCCTGCGCCTCCTGAGATGGGCGCGGTGCATGTACGGACGCCGAGGTCTGCGCAGCCTTGTCCTTGGACCTGGCGGCACCGTGAGCTCCCTCGTCGACGCCCGTTCTTCCGTCGGCGTCTACCCCACCACCCGTTTGCTCCGGTGGTGGTGGGATCGACGTGGATGGAACAGCTGCCCCCGAAGCCTTCTTCTTCGGTGGCATGTTGATGAAGAAGATGAAGATCCAGCTCGTGTGAACGCCGGATCAGGTCCACACAACCTCGACGCCCCCTACCTAGCGCGCCAAAGATGTCGGGGAAACTGATCCACGAACACCTATGGGACCGGCGGACCGAGCCCCTTTCGGTTCGGCGGGGGGGGGGGGGTGGAGATTGCACGAAGAGCGGATCGAGGCGAAGCACACGAGCAGTTTACCCAGCTTCGGAGCTCTCCGGAGAGATAATACTCCTACTGCTGCATGTCTCAGTGTATTGAGTTCTTTCTCGGGAGCGCTAAGTGCTACAGTACACACTAGCTGCTAACGAGACCGAGCGTGAGTGTTTTTCAGCCTTCGAACCCCCTCTATGTTGCGCATGGGCCTCCTTTCATATGCTAAAGGGGTCACCGACAGGTGGCAACATAGACAAGGGTAAAAATGGAAAAGGAATTGCGGTTGGTACAACTACCTGTATGGTGTATCATACCTAACCCTGACGGCAGGGGACAAAGGCAATAAATGCCCGTCTGCGTTGCCCAAATAGTGCAAAAAAGGACCGTCAGGGACGCCACCGCTTGCCACGATGGCAATCTTGTCAGCGTCGCTTGCCACCGCACACCGCTGGCTGCACAGCCTCTTGCCACGCGCGCCTGAAAAGGCCCCAGGGTGACACGTTGGTGGATGTGCTGGAGCGCGGGTACAGAGTGGTAGCTTGCCGTGGCAAGCGCCTTGCCGCGGTTGTTGTCTTGTCGCGTCCGGAAGCTTGTCGCTCACCGGGCCTCGCCGGGACACGTGGCGTGTCGCGGCAAGTTCCTTGAGATGCCTTGGTTGGCCTTCCCGGCAAGCTCCTCTTTCCGGGGCCTTGTCTCCTTGCCTTGAATACTTTGTTCTTGAATGGCTCCAAAGGAACCACGGAGGACCTTGGCGGTCACCCAGCAAGCCTTGCCGCGGGGTGCTGCGACTGCCCGTGCACAAGTTCGGGATACTAGGGTACCCCTACTCTAGTACACCGACAGGAACCATTCCCGACGTGCATCGTCACCTCGTCCTTCGCCAGTCTCCGCTTATTCTGCAGCTCCTGCTGTGAGTTACAAATATGAGCAACGGCACCGGTATCAAATACCCAGGAGTTACTACAAGTACTGGTAAGGTACACGTCAATTACATGTATATCAAATATACCTTTGGTGTTGCCGGCCTTCTTATCCGCTAAATATTTGGGGCAGTTCCGCTTCGAGTGACCCTTCCCCTTGCAATAAAAGCACTCAGTCTCAGGCTTGGGTCCACTCTTTGACTTCTTCCCGGTAACTGGCTTACCGGGCGCGGCAACATCCTTGCTGTCCTTCTTGAAGTTCTTCTTGCCCTTGCCCTTCTTGAACTTAGTGGTCTTATTGACCATCAACACTTGATGTTCTTTCTTGATTTCAGCCTCTGCTGACTTCAGCATTGAGAACACTTCAGGAATGGTCTTCACCATCCCCTGCATGTTGTAGTTCATCACAAAGCTCCTGTAGCTTGGTGGGAGCGACTGGAGGATTCTGTCAATGACCGCCTCATCAGGGAGGTTAATGTTCAGCTGAGTCAGGCGGTTGTGCAACCCAGACATCTTGAGTATGTGCTCACTGACAGAACTGTTTTCCTCCATCTTACAACTATAGAACTTGTCGGAGACATCATATCTCTCGACCCGGGCATGATCTTGGAAAACAAGTTTCAGCTCTTCGAACATCTCATATGCTCCGTGATGCTCAAAACGCTTTTGGAGCCCCGGTTCTAAGCTGTAAAGCATGCCGCACTGAACTAGGGAGTAATCATCAGCACGAGTCTGCCAAGCATTCATAATGTCTTGGTTCTCTGGGACAGGAGCGTCACCTAGTGGTCCTTCTAGGACATATTGTTTCCTGGCAGCTATGAGGATGATCCTCAGGTTTTGGACCCAGTCCATATAGTTGCTGCCATCATCTTTCAGCTTGGTTTTCTCTAGGAACGCGTTGAAGTTCATGTTGACATGAGCGTTGGCCATTTGATCTACAAGACATATTTGCAAAGGTTTTTAGACTAAGTTCATGATAATTAAGTTCATCTAATAAAATTATTATAATGAACTCCCACTCAGATTAGACATCCCTCTAGTCATCTAAGTGTTACACGATCCGAGTCGACTAGGCCATGTCCGTGCATCACGTGAGACGGACTAGTCATCATCGGTGAACATTCTCATGTTGATCATATCTTCCATACGACTCGTGTTCGACCTTTCGGTCTCCATGTTCAGAGGCCATGTCTGTACATGCTAGGCTCGTCAAGTTAACCCTAAGTGTTTTGCATGTGTAAAACTATCTTACACCCGTTGTATGTGAACGTAAGGATCTATCACACCCGATCATCACGTGGTGCTTCGAAACGACGAACTTTAGCAACAGTGCACAGTTAGGGGAGAACACTTCTTGAAATTGTTGTAAGGCATCATCTTATTTACTACCGTCGTTCTAAGTAAACAAGATGCATAAACATAATAAACATCACATGCAATTATATATAGTAGTGACATGATGTGGCCAGTATCATATAGCTCCAGTGATCTCCATCTTCGGGGCTCCATGATCATCTTGTCACCGGCATGACACCATGATCTCCATCATCATGATCTCCATCATCGTGTCTTCATGAAGTTGTCACGCCAACGACTACTTCTACTTCTATGGCTAACACGTTTAGCAATAAAGTAAAGTAATTTACATGGCGTTCTTCGATGACACGCAGGTCATACAAAAATAAAGACAACTCCTATGGCTCCTACCGGTTGTCATACTCATCGAGATGCAAGTCGTGATTCCTATTACAAGAACATGATCTCATACATCACAATATATCATACATCATTCATCACAACTTCTGGCCATATCACATCACATGACAATTGCTGCAAAAACAAGTTAGACGTCCTCGAATTGTTGTTGCATCTTTTACGTGGCTGCAATTGGGTTCTAGCAAGAACGTTTTCTTACCTACGAATAACCACAACGTGATTTTGTAAACTTCTATTTACCCTTCATAAGGACCCTTTTCATCGAATCCGCTCCAACTAAATTGGGAGAGACAGACACCCACCAGCCACCTTATGCAACTAGTGCATGTCAGTCGGTGGAACCGGTCTCACATAAGCGTACGTGTAAGGTTGGTCCGGGCCGCTTCATCGCACAATACCGCTGAAGCAAGATAAGACTAGTAGCGGCAAGCAAGTTGACAAGATTTACGCCCACAACAAAATTGTGTTCTACTCGTGCAATAGAGAACTACGCATAAACCAGGCTCTAATACCACTGTTGGGGAACGTTGCAGAAAATTAAAATTTTTCCTACGGTTTCACCAAGATCCATCTATGAGTTCATCTAAGCAACGAGTCAAGGGAGTGAGTTTGCATCTACATACCACTTGTAGATCGAGTGCGGAAGCGTTCAAGGGGATGGTGATGATGGAGTCGTACTCGCCGCGATTCGGATCACCGATGACCAAGTGCTGAATGGACAACACCTCCGCGTTCAACACACGTACGGGACGAACAACGTCTCTTCCGTCTTGATCCAGCAAGGAGGAAGGAGAGGTTGAGAAAGATTGCTCCAACGACAGCACGACGGCGTGGTGCTGTTGGTGCAGCAGTATTCCGACCGGGCTTCGCCAAGCACGTACGGAGGAGGAGAGGTGTTGGGGAGGGGAGGGGCTGCACCTTGAGTTGTGTTTAGCAGCCCTCCCCTCACCCCTCTATTTATAGGGGAAGGGGCAAGGGGGGCCGACCCCTCTAGATGGGATCTAGAGGGGGGGCGGCGGCCAGGGAGGGGGACTTGCCCCCCAAGCAAGGGGGGCGCCCCCTTTAGGGTTTCCCCGCAACCCTAGGCGCACGGGCCCAAGGTGGGGGGCGCGCCCAGACCTCCAGGGGCTGGCTCCTTGCCCCTTGCGGCCCATGTGGCCCTCCGAGAGGGGTGGCCCCTCCCAGTGGACCCCCGGAACCCCTCCGGTGGCCCGGTATAATACCGATATGCCCCCGAAACTTTCCGGTGTCCGCATGACAACTTCCCATATATAAAACTTCACCTCCGGACCATTCCGGAACTCCTCGTGTGGTCCGAGATCTCATCCAGGACTCCGAACAACTTTCGTTAATCACATACAAGTCTTCCTAATAACCCTAGCGTCACCGAACCTTAAGTGTGTAGACCCTACGGGTTCGGGAGACATGCAGACATGACCGAGACAACTCTTTGGTCAATAACCAACAGCGGGATCTGGATACCCATGTTGGCTCCCACATGCTACTCGATGATGTCATCGGATGAACCACGATGTCGAGGATTCGATCAAACCCCGTATACAATTCCCTTTGTCAATCGGTACGTTACTTGCCCGAGACTCGATCGTCGGTATCCCAATACCTTGTTCAGTCTCATTACTGGCAAGTCACTTTACTCGTACCGTAATGCATGATCCCGTGATCAACCACTTGGTCACTTTGAGCTCATTATGATGATGCATTACCGAGTGGGCCCAGAGATACCTCTGCGTCATACGGAGTGACAAATCCCAGTCTCGATCCGTGTCAACCCAACAGACACTTTCGGAGATACCTGTAGTGCACCTTTATAATCACCCAGTTACGTTGTGACGTTTGGTACACCCAAAGCACTCTTACGGTATCCGGGAGTTACACGATCTCATGGTCTAAGGAAGAGATACTTGACATTGAAAAAGCTCTAGAAAATGAACTACACGGTCTTGTGCTATGCTTAGCATTGGGTCTTGTCCATCACATCATTCTCCTAATGACGTGATCCCGTTATCAACGACATCCAATGTCCATAGCCAGGAAACCATGACTATCAGTTGATCAACGAGCTAGTCAACTAGAGGCTCACTAGGGACATGTTATGGTCTATGTATTCACACGTGTATTACGATTTCCGGATAATACAGTTATAGCATGAATAAAAGACTATTATCATGAACAAAGAAATATAATAATAACACTTTTATTATTGCCTCTAGGGCATATTTCCAACGCCCACGCCATGGGAGCCAAGGACCAGAGGGGAAACCCTTCTCCCATCTAGGGAGAAGGTCAAGGAAGAATACGAAGAAGGGGGGGCTCTCTCCCCTTGCTTCCGATGGCGCCGGAACGCCGCCGGTGGCCATCATCATCACCGCGATCTTCACCAACACCTCCGCCATCTTCACCAACATCTCCATCACCTTCCCCCTTCTATCTACAGCGGTCCACTCTCCCGCAACCCGCTGTACCCTCTACTTGAACATGGTGCTTTATGCTTCATATTATTTTCCGATGATGTGTTTCCATCCTATGATGTCTGAGTAGATTTTCGTTGTCCTATCAGTGATTGATGAATTGCTATGATTGGTTTGAGTTGCATCTTTTATTATTGGTGCTGTCCTATTGTGCCCTCCGTGTCTCGCAAGCGTGAGAGATTCACGCTGTAGGGTTTGCAATATGTTTATGATTTGCTTATGGTGGGTGGCGTGAGTGACAGAAGCACAGACCCGAGTAAGTAGATTGTTGCATATGGGATAAAGGGGACTTGATGCTTTAATGCTCTGGTTGGGTTTTACCTTAATGATCTTTAGTACTTGCAGATGCTTGCTAGAGTTCCAATCATAAGTGCATATGATCCAAGAAGAGAAAGTATGTTAGCTTATGCCTCTCCCACATAAAACTTGCTTTCGGTCTAGTAACGTAGTCAATTGCTTAGGGGCAATTCCACAACTCCTACCACCACTTTTCCACACTCGCTATATTCACTTTATTGTTTCTTTACCTTAGCAGCCCCTAGTCTTTATTTACGTGCTCTTTACTTTCTTGCAAAACTATCCAACAACACCTACAAAGTACTTCTAGTTTCATACTTGTTCTAGGTAAAGCGAACGTCAAGCGTGCGTAGTGTCATATCAGTGGCCGATAGGACTTGAGAGAGTATTTGTTCTACCTTTAGCTCCTCGTTGGGTTCGACATTCTGACTTATCGAAAGAGGCTACAACTATCCCGTATACTTGCGATTTATCAGATCCTCATTGCTTGCCACCCGCATCGGCCTCCATGGTGACGAACTCTTTCAAGCCCTGGTGGCCCTGCAGGTGCCGGAGGTCGCGATGAAGAATGTGCACCTCGAGGCTGCTCTTGCCACGCAGCGCCTCACCATGCAAGAAACCGTTGACCTGCACATCCACGTCTACGAGGAAATCGTCCGCATAGGCCACTACAAGGCCAGCAAGGACAGAAAGACGTTGGCCTTCTTCCAGCGGCTGGAATCTTTGGACGCCATTGTTCAGAAGCACGTTGACCTGGACACTAAAGCCGCTGCTACCTTGCCGCTATTCGGTGGGCCGCCGCCCTGAGTCGAGGAGGTGGACGTCATAGATGGATACATATTTCTTCTTACCTCCTATAACCAGCACTACATCGCCTGTGGCCTTAATGTTATATTTGTGTATGTCATTTTTATTCCAGTCATAAATCACATGTGTGATCCCTTGCTCTTATTTGGTGTTAATTATTTGTAGTATCACTGTCTTCGACCTAGTGTACTACCTAGGTCCTGGTTTATTACTCCCTTTTGTAATTTGTACTAAATTTTGACCAAAGATTTAACTAACAAAACATTAGTGCATGTCAACAAAAATTATACCATTTGATTTGTATTTGAACATAGTTCTCAATGATATAATTCTGGTGAATTCCATGAACCTTTTGTTAGTCAAATTTATTGTCCCAAATTTGGCACAGATTATGATGGGGGGCAATAAACCAGGACGGAGGTAGATTGGTCAGTCACGATCGTATTTTGTGTCTAATATTGACTTTGGCGACCCAAACTACATGGAGGGAGAGTTGTATATATTGGCGTGACCACCAAACTTATATATTCAAAACTGAGCATTACTACAAGTCACGAGTTCAAAGCGAGAAACTGGAACAAGTACAACATGCCTGTGCCATTCGTGTCGCACCCCCGCACGGTGACGGTGCACAATGTAGTAAATGACTACTCTCTTCTTGACCCGCATTTACATTGATACGGCTTGAATGCCAAGGAGGGAGTGGGTAGTGGTTCCCGAGACAATGAACGGTCAATGATCCATCCTCAATTAGCATGCAGAGGGAATTAATTGGAGAAGCAGAATAGAGCCAGCATGATGTGAATGCAACAGAGTTTGGACTCTCATATAAAGGTGCCCCATCACTTCAATCCATCTACTCCTAGTCTCTGCGCAACACTGCTCACTCTAATCCAAGACCAAGTGACCAGAAGCCACAAGCACCTACCGAGGCGATGTCGTGAGCGGCAGTCGGCTGTGCCAGATCATCTAAGATGCCGGCTTGCTGCCCCGCACCATGCAACATTTCCAGATGGTGCTGGCGACCGCCAGCGTTGTAGCCCTCGCCGATGCCAGCTCCATCTCTTGCATGGACGACATGATGGTCCACTCCATCCGCAAGTTCACCGCCGTCAAGAAGCGAGTGGACAACCTTGCCGTACTACTCCAGCCCTCATGCCCAGGCTCCTCATTGCCTGCCACCCTCATTAGCCTCCATGGTGACGAACTCTTTCAATCCCTAGTGTCCCTGAAGTTGCCGGAGGTCACGACGAAGAATGTGCACCTCGAGGCCGCGCTCGCGGCACAACGCCTCACCTTGCAAGAAACCGTCGACTTGCACATCCACGCCTACGAGGAAATCGTCTACATAGGCCACTGCAAGGCCAGCGAGGACTGAAAGAAGTTGGCCTTCTTCAAGCAGATAGAATCTTCGGACGCCGTTGTTCAGAAGCACGTCGACCTGGCCACGAAAGCCGCTTCTACTTATCCGCCGTTCGGTGGGCCAGCGCCCTGAGTCGAGGAGGTTGACGTCGTCGATGGGTGCATTTTCTTCTTACCTCCTATAACTAGAAGTGCATCGTCTCATGGCATTAATGTTTTATTAGTGTATGGCACTTTTATTCCAGTTGTAACATTTTTTTAAGAAAACGAGACCAACCCGGGCTAGCCTGCATGTTGGCATTATTTATAGAAGAAAACTCCTTGAGTACCAAGCGCTCGAGCCGAGACTCAAACCCTAGTGGGCTAGCTGCGAACTCCCTCGCCTTGCCAACGGAGCATACGCTCCATTCCCCAATCATAACATTTTCACTGTGAGGTGGGGCCGTGGTTGAGCAAACCGACCATCGGCAAATCCCCACCCCACCCACCACGCGTCGGCTGGGTTAGAATTAGAAAAGAGAAATGAGGGAGAAGAACTAGCTGTAGCATGGACGCTGTTATCAGATGGGACTTGTGATAATAGAATAGGAGTAATGAGTACTCGTACCTCTTTTTTAGGGAAAAACTAGTCGTACGTCTAGTACCACTAGTTTGGTGCGTGCGACCTATACCTGCCATCACTTTAGGTCTCCTTTTTGAACCGCAGCTACATTTCATAGTACATATTTTTTTCATGCATTTATCCTCCTATATGTACTCCTCTATTTCCACATGCTCCTTTTCACCGACATGTGGGACATGGAGCTTCTGGGTCGTAGTGCATGCACGACTGGGAGCATATGCAACCATGCTGGCATACTATACATTTCAGACCTCACGAATTACATGCAAACCCCCCGCAGAAGAATAAATAGATGAATGAATTACTACATGCAAATTGGATTATTTTCATAAAAATCGGAGCACGTTCATGAAAGTTTAGACATAACACATTTCTAAAAAACGACTGGACCTAAACCAGTCTAAGGGCCTCTTTGATTCGCAGGATACTGAAAACACAGGAACGGGGAAAGTATGATGGCGATGAACCGAGGCGAGGAGGAAGAGTAGTACTGTACATGCTACAGACTAGACTATAGCACATTTTTTTATGGCCATATCACCACATTGTTTTCTATGGCTGTCAGGACCCCGACTCAATGCCACATCGATCTAGCATGTAACACCTCATATCACTTTGCGGCCTCACGCACGGTATTCCCACGGGTGTCGCCTTACCTTTGCCCGGGACCGTTTGCGCCTTTTGGCACACGTACATGATAGTGTCGCTAGCATCCATATGATAAGGAGCCCGGGCTGACATGGCTAGTCGTAAACCAAAGTGGCACAAACTTACAGGGACAGGCATCCATGACCCAACATCGAACGTGTCGGTCATCAGCGAGTGAATCCAGGCTGTAGCACTGGGCTAGCAGGACTCCGGTGAACCGGGCTGTAGCGGGCTAACAGGACTCCGGTATTCATCACGTGACATTTCCCCGAAGGGACAGACATAGGAACAAATAAGGACACATGCCGGCCAGCCTAAGTGCTCCGGAGCAGTAGCAAGTTACCATGGCTCAGTGGAAACACTAGGAGAAATTTCCCGGTAAGAGAGGCTACCAAGGATAAACAACTAGGTTGTCAGATCCCACACATACCAAGCATTTCAATAACATACACACAATATGCTCAATATGTGCAAATACAACATGGCATCACAACATGACTCTACGACTCAAGTATTTATTCAATAGGCTCCGAGGAGCGAGATATTACAAACATGGGTCTCACGACCCAACATTCAGAGCATACAAGTCAAAGCACATGCGGAATCTTAACATGTCTGAGTACAGACATCTACAAATGAAAAAGGCTAAGAAGCCTGACTATCTACTAGATCCTGCCGAGGGCACAAGATCGTAGCTGAGGTAACAAGCTAAACGTCGAAGTCCACACGGAACTACTAGCGAGATTGAGGTCTCTCTGCAAAAACATAAAATAGGCAAACGTGAGTACAAATGTACCCAACAAGACTTACATCAGAACTAACTACATATGCATCATTATCAACAAAGGGGATGGTGGAGTTTAACAGCAGCAAGCCAGCTTTGACTCGGTGGCTATCCTAAACTACAACTGCAAGTAACTCTTTTGAGGTGGCGCACACGAGTCCACATATTCACCATATCAATACACCACTATGGATCCGCTCCCGTCTCCGTACGAGAACGCCATCCATAGCACTCACACTTATCTTGCGCATTTTAGAGTATCCACTTTCACTTGTCTATGAACTGTACAGGCGACCCAGAAGTCCTTTACCGCGGACACGGCTATTCGAATAGATGATGTTAACCCTGCAGGGGTGTACTTCTTCACACACTCTCTCACCACTTACCGCCGTTTACACGACATGTACTCGGCAACCTTCAAGCGGAAGCCCAACGTGGGTGTCGGACACGACCTACCTAAACACTCAAGTCTCTAGTCCAGGTTTATCGCCTATTCGGGTTCCATCCGCGAGGAGATCCGGCCGGAGTTTCGCTCACAGCCCCAAACGATGTGTACAGGGTTCCGTGACACCAAACGGGCGCCCGGTATACCCGGCCACGTGCCTACCACATCATAGCCCACCCCTCCGGTCAGCGCTGCCCACGGCCCCCAGCATACTACAAATACCAGAAACTACTTGCAACTCCTGGACAGAGGACAAGGGTGATTAAGAAGCCGAGAGGGTCCATTGCTTTCGGGCCCAATGCGTGGTAGTAACTGTATCATGGATCACAAACACAGAACTCAGTTCCTGAGGACGGCTGCAATGAGACAACCCACCATGTACTCCTACATGGCCTCTCACCGCTACCTTTACCAAATCGTGTTCACACACTTAGCTCACACACAGTAGGACATGTTCACACACCTCTGATTCATCCTCGATGAATCAGACCCGACTCAACTCTAAGCAGTAGCAGGCATGACAACAAGCATGAATGAGTAGGCACAATAGGGCTCAAGCAACTCCTACTCATGCTAGTGGGTTTCATCTATTTACTGTGGAATGACAAGTCATGCAAAGGATAAAGGGGTTCAGCTACCGCAACAAGTAATAGATGAATCGTTGTTGTCCTAATGCAGTAAAAGAGAGCAGGAGCGAGAGAGTGGGATTGTATCGGAATGAACAAGGGGGTTTTTCTTGCCTGGCACTTCCGAAGATAATATAGATCTTCATCAGTGTCATCGATCTCATCGTCGAAACCACGTCTATCGAGAGGGGACAAATACCGATAACAGAGAAGAAACACAATCAATGCAATGCACAGTATGATGCATGATCATGACATGGTAAAATGAGTGTGTTGGGCTAATGCAACTACAACCAGATGGGTTTGAGCTATTTTGAACCAAAGATTCAAAGTTCAAACACATTTGTGATCTTAAATAGTGCTTTATCATGTTTGGCACTAAACAGCAAGTTAACTTGTTTAAACATGCATGAAACTGGTACAGATGGATAGATTGGATTTTTTGATCATTTTTCATATTTAAATTATTTCATTTGGAGTTACGGTTGAATTACTATGAATTTTAGAAGTTAGCACTATTTTCTGGAATTTCCTGTAAAAGAATAAATCCAGAAAAGGGTTACTGCGTCAGCATGACATAGGTGTGACGTCAGCAGGTCAACTGGGTCGGCCAGGTCAAACCTGACCTGTGGGACCCATATGTCAGTGTCTCAGGCTGGTCTGGGTGTATGATAGGTGGGATCGGTCAACGTTGACTTGACCAAGGTCAAAGCTGACACGTGGGGCCCACCCAGATTAGTACTAATCTTAATAGAAAATTAGACTAACCTAATCGGCATAGGGGCCCACATGGCAGTGGCCCTAAGGGTGTTAAGTAGGGTCATTAGTGCTAACTAACCGGCGCCACGTCAGCAAGTGACGCCGGCGACCACGGCGATGGCGGGACCTCGCCGGAGTTGCTCGGGACAGTGCTACAGACGGTGGTTTGCGACGGGGTTTGGCTCTACAGGGAGCTAGAGGAGTGGCACATCTAACGGGGCAAGCGGGAGCAGCTGGGGTGGACCGAGCTCGTCGGAAGCGAGCTCGCGGCGGCGGCCGGAGTTCGGGCGAGACGCGAGCAAGAGCTAGGGGGCACAGGAAGGCGAGCTGGAGCGTGCTACGGGCTCGTGGTGAGGCATTGAGTGCAGCGGTGTGATCTACTACGAGCTTCAGCAGCCGTAGCCATGGTGGCGACATGGCCGGCGGCGAAGAGCTCTCGGGCTCGGCGGAAACAGCGGCTAGAGAGGCCAAACGGCATGGGAAGAAGAGGGAACGGGTCAGCGGCTCACCGCGAGTCCAACGAGCGCGAGGGCGAGGCCGGGGACGCTCTATGGCGGCGAATCGAGCAACAGCGGCCGTCGGTGCAGAGGACGAAGATGGCATCGAGGACGGCATTGCAGGGCTTCCGGCAGGGCATGGCTCGGTGGGGAGGAAGAGGGGGTCGAGGCGGAGCCTCTGGGACGGTCAGAGAAGCGAGGGGAAGCGGTGGCTGCAGCTACGGCGAACGGCGTCGGTGGCGACGGCAGCTCTCGGCTGTGAGGAGGAGAGCGAGACAGAGGAGGGTGAAAGCACGGGGGAGAGTGAGAGAGGTCCAGGGGGGTGCGTGGCAACGCCAGAGGCGTCTAGGCCCTCGGCGTCAAGCAGGAGGTGGCGCACGGCGGTGCGCGCGCGTCGGGCACGCGCCCGTCCTCCTGGCAAGGAGGAAGACGACAGAGGAGGGGCCAGGCGGGCTGGGCTGCGTAGGTGGGCTGGCCAGCTGGGCCACGACAGGTAAGTCAGGTAAGTTCTCTCTCTCTCTCTCTCCTCTATTTTCTATTTTCTATTATTTCTAATATTCTGTAGTCTTTAGGGCTTTATTTAAAATACTTAAACCGATCCAAAAATCATGAAACTAATCAATGCCACTGTTTGAAATATAACCAACAGCAAACATTTTAGTTTATGATTATTTGAGCATTTAAACTATTTATTAGCATTTAAATGCCCAAATGCAAATACTTTATGATTTAATTCAAGAATCCAGAAATAACCTAGAAATAGGTTCATCATTTTTGGTAGAGGTTTTCACCTTTATTAGAAATCATGAACATTTTCAAAGGCATTTTGGGTTCATTGAAAAATGATTTTATTTGAGCCTATTTGCATTCATTTGGTGCTAGGGTTTAAACAATCCCCATTTCAAGTTTCTTTAAATTTAAACATGATGCATAGATGCTTATGCAGAGACAAGCAAGGCATGAACTAGGGCTGTGACAATGGCCAATCGCCTGCTGGTTCACTGGGCTGCCGTGGTTCGCACTCCTCCGACATGAGTAGTAGTACTAGTATATACACTATATATGCCACATGATTCTTTGCTCCTTCTTGCGTACTTCGTCGACATGTGGGAGAGCCAGAATTCGAGTCGACGTGTCATGCACCAGATTAGAGTGGGAATGGATGGGGGGCATCACCCTGGTCGTAGCGCCAGTAATTCATGACTATAGTGAGTAGTCATATCACAAGACCCCATCTTTCCAGCAGTAACACGTCGTCAAATCGCATAGCCCTACCTTTCCAGCAGTAAGTTGAATCAACTACTCCCTCAGCCTCCTCGCCTCTCTGCCAAACCGCCTACATGAAAACTACCGCACGTACTGCCCGGGAAAATCCCCACCCTCAACTTTTAACTACTCATAGTATAATTTTGTATCGATGAATTGCGCCATGGAGGAGAAAACCAAAAGGAAAATGTGGTACATGCAAACAAATACAGTTCAAGTTCTAGCTAGTGATTCAGAATGTAAAACGTGCATATACGTATAGGTTACTTCAAAGTACTGAGTCCATTGATGCAATGTGGTCAAACTGTACCATCGATATCTCAAAGCAAAAATAGATCGAGCTGGTTCGTTCTATATAAATACTAGTGTTGTATGTTTATTCACCTATGAGGTTGTCTAATGAATGGATGACCGGGGAGCACAATGAAACAATACTACTACCGTACTAGTAAGTCGGAGTCGTAAAGTTAGTGGCATTAAATAAAGACTTTCTTTTCTTTAATGCCATGTACACAAATTAAAACGCTTGTTGTGCAGAGTAAAAGATAATCACTCCACTATATATATATATATAGGCAAGGGCCTGAGTGCTTGCTTTATTAGGACAAGACAGTGGTATCGACATTTTCTCTCTGCCGGTGTCATAGATCCGGCCGGATCCCTTCGGCCGGTGTGTGTAGAGGACTAGTGCATTGTTCACGCGGTCATCGGCTGCAAGGGAGGAAACCCACAGCTGCCGGCATGTCTTGATCCTCTGCCCATGCCGTTCTCTCCGACACAGTGCCGGCTCGGGAGGTCCTCTGACCCTTCTTCCTCCCCGCCATATTGTTCACAAATCCGACATGTCGCCGCTGACATCTCGACGACCCTCGGGTATAAGTTCTTCCGAAGCGGCCTTCCTCTACTGCCCCAACTCCCCACATGTCTGCATGTGCATCTTTTCGATTTAGCTACACTTCAGTCGATTGAATCGACTTTTGGGTCACTCAATTTGCAGGGGGTGGGGGCGGCTCACCGTAGTTAAGGAAGAACCAGCCGCGGTGGGGAGGGGGCTTGCCGGAGACATACCACACTATCTATCTTAGGGTTCACGGTGGGGGCTGAGGCGGTGGCGTGGGGATCGCCAGAGAAAAAGCTCGACGCGGGTGGGGGGGCTAGAGGGATGGCCGGGGCGGTGGCAGACTGGCAGTGGGGAGTGGTTTCGGGGAGGGTGGGGCGGCGAGGCGGCGCGGGAGCTACTTCATGCAGTCGAATCTAGGACTTGGTTCAAACAACGAAGAAAGGGGAATATGTAGCATGAATCTAGGACTTGATTCAAAGAGGAAATAACAGGGGGAACGTAAGATTGGATATCCAACCGGTCTCTTGGTGGAAAAGGGAAATAAAGGGAAAAGGCAGTACTAACTGAATAAGGAACAAATCTAGTATTTGGTTGAACAAGGGATAGAAAGTGGCGGCTGGTGGACAAGTCAACAGAGTATGTCCAGGATTAGATTTGCTACCCTCACATTGTAAAAGGCCTCCAGGCTGCCCTCATAGAGTATGAAAAACCTCACCATCACCACTTTATGCCTCCTGGTACGTACATTGTGCTGATGCATCCACTGTCGCATGTCCGTATACCAAGTTTTTGCTGTTGTTCATGTAAGGGCGCATGTAAAATGAAGCAATCACATTGTTACCTTAAGGACATGTCTAACCAGTGTTATTGTTTATCTAATGCCTCCAGCGATATCATGCAATTAAACTATGTTACAAATGGTACTCCTCTTGTTTTACCCAGTATGATAAGTAAGTTGCTTATTTACACTGCTGAGTGTCCTGGTGTCCCCACGGCCCCATGCCCTTAAAACAACTCTTTAGTTGATGTTGATCTACTGTATCTGGTAAACAAGAAATGCCACCATTAAAGTAATCCCATATTTGACGAATGTCATTGTTGATCATAATGCTTCCGGTAACATGAAGCATTGGTGACGTTTTAAAATTTCTACTATCCTTGTGTGATTGCCATGAACATAATCAAGATGCTTCTTTTCATTTCATGTATGTTTCGTATCTTGTTGTTGACCAGGAACTATTTTCTTTCTATCTTTTTGCACAGATAGGGATATCCATTTCACCTTGTTGCTATTGTGACCTTTTGGTGTACTCCACAAAACACTTTTTTGGTAATGAGCTTCTTGTGTAGTTCAACTAAAATATCATGTGGGCAACATCTCTCAATTTTGGTGGAACTGCACAAAATGGTGACTAGAGTTACCAAAATATCCGTCAAATTCTGCTGGTAATCTCGTGCAACATTTTATTAGCCTTTGCAAGATGAGTCGTCACTGTCACCACAGTGGCACTTTGTTTTAGTGGAACTGCACAAAAGGATAAGCAAATTGTATGTTGGATTAAGGGATCCGCAAACCCTTGAGAGGTTCGAACTCTGGGTGCATGCGGAGATCTCAACCTACCCAGCCTGCCTACTCGCGATCCTCCTAAGCTTAGCGTGACAAGCTCAAAGAGACAAAGAGACACATCAGTTTATCCTGGTTCGGGCCACCATGCGGTGTAATACCCTACTCTAGCATTTTGGTGGATTGCCTCGAAGGGATGATGATGAACTAGTATAGTGGATGAACTGGCCTCAGGAGGTGAGGTGTTCTTGAGCTGGTGTGGTGTGTGCTAGTTCGACTTGTTCTCCCCCCTTCTATGGTGGTGGCTAGTCCTACTTATAGTGTCCTTGGTCCTCTTCCCAAATGTTGGCGGGAAGGGATCCCACAATGACCGTTTTTGAAAGGGGACAAGTAGTACAGCTTATCCTTACAAAAGTATTCTTCGCCTGCGAAAAGCCTCTAGTCATGCCGCTGCGGTGGGCTCGTGGATTACCTCCGTCCTGGCGTCCTGGCGGTCTTGGTCTCGTTGCACCAAAATGGAAACGTTTGGCTGATTCCTTGGGACTCCGCACCTGTGGCTTGCCTCCTTTGCACCGAAGAGGAAACCTGCGCTCTGTGCCCTCCTGGTGCCCGCCTGGCCTTCGTCGTCATGGCTCACGTCAGCTGAGCCTCATGAGGTAAACCTTGCATAGAACTCTCCGCCCCTCAAAAGCCAGCCTGACGAGGCCAATCCCCTCGGGGGTCTTGGTGTCGTCCGCCTTACGAGGCTTGGCCCCTCGCGAGGGTCTTGTGTTGTCAATGCTGAAGCCGGGCCGTACCAGGCCGTTGATGGAGCCACGTGGTGGGCCGCAGGCAGGCAGGGCTTGATACCCCCAAATCCAGGATGCCGACTGTAGCCCCCGGGACCAAGGCACGCTCAGACTTGGCTTCCAGGCGAAGCCAAAGGGCAAGTGCAGAGCACCGCGGGCCCTAACCGCCTGCGGCCTTGATGACACATGGTGGTTGATGGGACGTGGGTGTCTCCACTTCCCCATGCCACCTTGATATCTGGCAGGCCCAGTATTCGCCCATTGCCGGTGCAGCTCGCTCTTCGCAGATTACCGTGCTCGGCTCTCGTTTGCTCCTTCCCAACCTTGCCGCCACGTCCATAGATCCGGCGCCAGCGCCTCACCCTTCTTTTGGCATTTGTCATGCCCCCAAGCCGAGGAAGAAGAAGGGGAAGCCGCTCGCCTGTGACACTCCAAAAAAATTTATTTGGTTTTCAGCAAATTCTTTATTTGATTTGAAGGAGGCTATTCAAAATCTTTTTAAAAGACTCTCCCTCTCAAATATTTTCTCTTATATCAAATTTTTATTTTTGGGCCATCCTCAACCTTGGTGTTTGATTTTGATGGTTCTTCATTGGTGTTGACTCACCACAATATATTTTTGAATTTTTTTTTCAATTAAAAAGAAACCCTTAGGGTTTTGGATTTATTCCTTTTTATTCCAACCATCCCCTTTCACCATGTCTCATATTAAAAAATTTCCCCGAAACACCTCCCTCCACTTTGGGTCAAGTCAAGTAGCCAATTCTAGCAAGTTCAACCCATTTTGGATTTTTATTCCATTTATTTTAACCACAAAACGATTTCTGTCTTTATTTTTGGACCTTGGTGATTTACGAAGGAAGTACCTGAAACCTTTTGAGTTTTGATCTCAAACCAACTCCTCTGGCTAGTCCTTAGCTCCCCCATCCTAGATCCATCAAGATCCACTCTTCCACAGTTCAAAAATTTCAAGTTTTCCTCACTGCAAGTTTGGACCAGATTCATCATTTTTGGTGAAATTCTTATTTTTCCTTTCCCAAAAATTCTGCCAAAAATCAAGTAGCCCCCAGGTGCATTGAGAGGCCACCTCACCAAAGATCAGCTCCAGATAAATTCTCCACATGCCAAAATCAATTCATCGAACACCTAGCCTGCACTGTTACTGTTCATGTTCAGAGATTCAGTGTTTCAGTCGGCCGTCAGTGTCGTTTTCTTCAGAGACTTGGCGTCGATCTCACCAGTGCATGATCTGGCGCTATGCACACTGCTCCTCCTCCTTATCCAGAGCGCCACACATTCTCTTGGACGGGCGCAGGTGTCGGTGGCGGCGTGCCTCGCTGACGCCGGCAACTTCTGCGGTGGCAGAGCCACCCGTGGCGGCCAGCGGGAGCCAGCACCAGCTTTCTGCGCCATCCAGCACCGCCCAAACCACCCGAGGCCTCCGCGTGGACGTCTGCTTGCCAGCGCATGCCGCAGCACCGTCGCCGTGGCCTGGCCAGTACAGGGCGCGCTCTCTGCCGCCGATGGGCCTGCGAAGCGCCGTTCCGTCAAAACCGCAGAGCAAGCCTAATCCAACCGAGGTTAGCATTTGGATGAAGCCAGTGGATCACCACATTGATGCCCAGCCACCTAAATCACCTGACCACCCACTACATCACTGTAACCGCCGCTGGAGTTATCCCGTTCTCGGGAGCCGCCTCAGGCCGGCTATAAATAGCTACCTCGAGCTCGCCCTCGACCAGCACCACTCCCTCCACCTCACCAGAGCCCCGCCTAGCCGCTAGGAGGACCCCGAGGAGGTCTCCTTCTCCGTCTCCGGCCGCCCCGATCCGCCTTGGGCTCCAGCTCGATCCACTCAGGTGAGGCCACCCCCGCCTCCCAAACCGCGTCAGCAGCCCTCTGGTGCCCCCAGTACCCTAACCCGAGCTTCAATTCCACCTTCGTAGCTCTCCCCGACGAGATCCGCCAACGCCCGAACCACCGTCCGCCGGAGTTGAGGCCGCCGTCGACGTGGTGCTCGCTGACGACCTACTCCACCACCCACAGGTGCGGAAGAACCCAAGGGACCCGTAGGTACCCTCCTTTCCCTCTACCTCGCCGTGGATCGCCGCCGGCGACAACCGCAGCGTTTGGGTGCCGGCGCGCTCTGTTTTTCTCCCTCCAACTTTTAAACCTGACGAGTGGGACCCCCTCGTCAGCCTCTCTGTCATATTCAAACTATTTTTTTTCAGAAAGCGCCTTCGGCAAATACGCTTTCAATCTGAAACATTTTTCTGGCCTTTTCTGTTCAGCCCCTGGAAAGTTTCTGTTTCATTACAAACAAGTCCCTGGGCTAAATCTTTAATAACTTTTAAACAAAAAATGATTTTTGATTGATTCTTTTGCTGTCACCTTTATTTTTCTGTCTAGTTTTTATCATATTTATTTGAAAAAAATTTGGAACACTTTTTGGTGCACACACAGTATTTACGTTAGTGCGTATTTTCGTTATACCGTAGATACCGGAGGAGGTGCGGAACCGCGAACTTCACCGAGCTAGACTCCGACTACTCCGAACCAGGCAAGCATGTTTGAACCTCTGATATGATGAGTGTTTTGCATTTTTTCATTGAGTAGTTAGTTCATGGCATGATTATATGCTTAAGTGTTACATTGCCTGCAAAGCAGATGCAAGTGAGCTTCGGAACTCCATATGTTATTTGATGTGAGTTTACATGATCATGTGGTGACATGAGAGGTGGTAAGATGGCAGTGTTGAAGCATGCCAGTCTTACACGAAACTATTTAACTCCAGTGTTAACATGGATCAAGTCACGTTATCATTGATTCCTTCCTTCTGTGCTACCACATGTTTTCTGCAAAGAATATGGTTTAGTAAGTTGCAAACCACTTTCCTCGTACACACCAGATAGAGAGGCCGTGATGAGGGTTCCATGGCCCTAGATTAAAGCCAGTCATCCGGTCAGGGGGCATGGGTGTTTCCGGTTGGGACCGAGAGGGGGGCACCCCTTAGAGCGCGCGTATATAAATTTGATCCCATGCTATTCGAGATTGTAGCCTCCCCGTCTCAAAGTTTTTCTTGAACGTTGCCTAGGGTGATTCCTGGCATCGTGAGGTGGAAATGGGTGTGTACTGGTTAGATGTGTTTCTACTGGAATGCCGTAAACGGAACTAGTCCTTCGTGACTACTGAAATCCGTTAGCTGTGGTTAAGTAGTACAAACTCTGCAGAGTCAAAATCAT
Organism: Triticum aestivum; assembly: GCF_018294505.1. NCBI lineage: Eukaryota > Viridiplantae > Streptophyta > Magnoliopsida > Poales > Poaceae > Triticum > Triticum aestivum. Next base: position 346,699,477 of record NC_057807.1, on the reverse strand, counting down.
TCAAGTAACCGTATCTTGGTCCAGGACTGTGTTCAACTTATCTTTGTCAGTCTCAGTGTCAGTCTCGGTGACAAGTCCCCGGTGAACAAACATGAGTGTTTAGTCTGGTTAAATGATTACTCCTGTGGATGGACTAACCCGTTTATTATTATATACTAATTATTTCCTGTGAGTGATTTATCTTCATGAATTTATTGAATATGGATGATGAAATATAAGCCCTTTCTGTGATGTCGCTCAGACGTCCGACTGTGGCACTCTTATTATTAACTTTCAATATAAGCCCTTTCTGTGATGTCGCTCAGATGTCCGACTGTGGCACTCTTATTATTTACTTTAAATATAAGCCCTTTCTGTGATGTCGCTCAGACGTTCGACTATGGCACTCTTGTCATTTATTTTCATTATAAGCCCTTTCAGTGATGTCGCTCAGACGTCCGACTGTGGCAGCACTGTTATTTATTTTCATTGTAAGCGCTTTCCGAGATGTCGCGTAGACGTCCGACTGTGGCACGCACAGTCATTTACATTCCAATATAAGCCCTTTTCGTGGTGTCGCCTAGACGCCCGACTGCGGCATGTCAATTTATTTATTTTACCTTTCGAGGCGTCGCTTCAGACACCCGATCGGTTGACAGTTATTTTGTTGGGATCTCGGGAGGACTAGCCTGACTTCCTTTTTATTCTACATGCCGTGTAAATTTATTATTTGAGTGTGCATTGCTAACTGCTCATGGTGCATCATGTTTGCATTTGTTATATCTTATGTCTGAACTGTCTTGCGAGTACATTCAAAGTACTCACCTGGCTTGTTGATTTGGCCAGATGTTGATGAAGGCGATCTCATGGATGAAGAGTACGATAGTGAGTCCGACGCCTAGAGGAGTCCCAGTCAGTCTCGTGCGATTCTGGATTTGGTCACTTGTATCATACACGCTTCCGCTACCCGAATAAATTCATCGAGCCTCACTTCGACGCTCGATGAGCTGCAAGATTAGGAGTCATGTTACCCACTCCACTGTGAAATATCCACCACCACCTTTATTATGAGTCAGTAGTATGCCACCACATCCTTGTGTCATATCCACCAGTATGTATAATATTGGCGCGCTTGTAATAAACTGTTGAGCAACCTCAGCTCAACCCTTTATAATATTTAATACTACTGGACTTCTGTATCAAGTATTTGTCTACCAGTAAGGAGGATTTTTCCTATACTGGTTTATATAAAGGTCGGTTTCTCAATAAGCTTTTTATTGAAAAACCGGTCGTGACAAACTTGGTACCAGAGCCAGGCTGACTGTAGGAAGCTACTACGTGCGATCGCTAATCGGTTATTAGCGTAATTAGTGCTATTTTAATATTTTGCAAATGTAGTCATTTTCTGACAGTCAGCATAAATTTATGATCTCACCGTTCAGAATTTTTGCCTACTTTTGTAGATGGCTGGCAACAACTGTGAGTCACAGGTGTTCGCCAACGTACCTGAGGGGTTCGTCAAGCTCCTCACCTCCATCGTCAAAATCGCGATCGGGCCATCGACTCGTCTGGAGTTCACACTCTACCAACACAAGATCAATGACAGTCTGTCCATGCATTAGGCCGCGGTGCAATTCAAGGGAGGGCGTGTTGAGTTTCGTCGCTTCCGGTTTGTGGGAAGAGCCATGCCTACGGAGAGGCATGCTATGCAGATGGCTGCCCGTGAGGCGATAGCTCGTCTTCGGGATGTTCTTCCTTCAATGAAGACTCATCGCTACCGCTATCTCCCCTGCCACGTGCCTTACACATGTCACTATGCTTTTGCTTGCCCTAGGGGAGAGAGGGATGAGGCTATTGAGATGCTGGTTGAATATCTCAAGGCACTCGAGGCAGCTTTTGATAACCTTGTGGACGACCTCGTGGCTGCTCGTATGGCCGTCGTGCATAGCTGTTCTGCCAACAGGAGGGAGATTCTCCATACAGCTCCACCACTGACTTACGTCTCCTCCTCGGCATCCCACACCTGCCACCCTCGCCACTACTCGACGCCTGCCTACTACTAAAGAATTTGACCGAGTCATCGCTCCTACCCCAGTAAGAGCTGCACCACCTACCGCACCCGCACCAGCTCCACAGCTTAGTGCTTCATGTCTAGAACCTATTATTGAGGAGGAAGTGGAATCTCCCGCACCACTGGACCTTACCCTTGGCAGGCCAAGGGAAATCCTCACCATCTCCGACTAAGTGCGCCCAGCAGCCGTGAAGTGTGTCAGCTTGTATGATATGTTTATATGTATATAGGTTGTGAGAAGTAGTTTGTGTGCGCATCATGTAGGAACTGGGAGAAGTGCACTAGCCTAAATAACATGTCAGGAATGTGTACGCACATCCTGAGTGAGGTATTGTATAATTATGCTTGCGTGTAAGATATGTACTGAGCGGTCCTTCTCCATGCGCAATCAAATATTTCCTTGAAAAATGTTGGAGTTCTTAATTTTTCCCGTCTTGCAAATTTATTTATTTTGCCACTCAGCTTTTCTCACAAGTTTTACAAAAAAATTACCCCAGAGTGGAAAATGCCTCGTCCTTGGACTCGTTCCATGCCAAGTCCGCCAGAAGAAAATTATGGTACGCAGACAAGCAACAACTTCACACAGGGACAGTCAAGTCAGCAAGGCAGTGATGCCGCATTTTCTCAAGTATGCCGCCTGTCGGTGTCAAAACCGACGGATCTCGGGTAGGGGGTCTCGAACTGTGCGTCTAGGCGGATGGTAACAGGAGACAAGGGACACGATGTTTTACCTAGGTTTGGGCCCTCTTGATGGAGGTAAAACGCTACGTCCTGCTTGATTGATATTGATATTGTGGATGTTTACAAGAGTGGATCTACCACGAGATCAAGGAGGCTAAACCCTAAAAGCTAGCCTATGGTATGATTGTAAGGGTTGATGTTGTTCGTTGTCCTACGGACTAGAGCGATCCGGTTTATATAGACACCGGAGAGGGCTAGGGTTACATAGAGTCGGTTACAATGGTAGGAGATCTACATATCCGTATCGCCAAGCTTGCCTTCCACGCCAAGGAACGTCCCATCCGGACACGGGACGAAGTCTTCAATCTTGTATCTTCATAATCTTGGAGTCCGGTCGATGATGATAGTCCGGCCGACGATAGTTCGGCTGATGATGGTAATCCGGCTATCCGGACACCCCCCAATCCAGGACTCCCTCAGTAGCCCCTGAACCAGGCTTCAATGACGATGAGTCCGGAGCGCATATTGTTCGGCATTGCAAGGCGGGTTCCCCCCCGATGAGTCCGAAGTCTTCATAGAAGATTGTGAACACCAGGATAGTGTCCGGCTCTGTAAAATAAATTCCACATTCCACCGTAGAGAGAATAATATATATATATACACAAGTTCAATCTGCTGACGTTTTTTGCGGCGTGACGTCACACCACTACCAAGCCATTACGTTTTTTATTTTACCACCTCAGCGCATTTAGCGAAGCGGTTTCCTTGGCACGTCTTGTCGAAGCAGAGATCGTGTTCCCCCTTAATCCGGGATTCTCATCAATACGAACGTGGGTAACCCAACCGCGCCCGTCGCCATGCCCCCTCTATCGAAGGCGAATCCCGAACGGTCACGGAGACGGCTCTTGGTATTTCCCTCCTTTATAACGGGACCAAGGCTCGTTTGTTTTCTTCAATCCTCCATCGAATCCTCCTCCCGCCCCAAGTTCCAGCACCTAGAGCTCCAGATTCGAGCGCTTCGGACCTTCAACAATGTCCGGCTCCGACCTCCAGGGCCGGTGGATGCCTTCCTTCGTCACGGAGGAGGACGTGCTAAAGCTGTGGGAAGCCAAGTGCCTGACTGACGAGATTTCGCACAGGTTGCCTGCAGAAGGGCAGGCCATCCCCACCCCCGAGTCCGACGACTATGTCGTCTTTGTATCCCACCTCCGTCGGGGTTTAGGCTTCCCGATAGATCCTTTTGTGAGAGGGCTCATGTTCTACTATGGGTTGGAATTCCATGATTTGGCTCCGGAGTCCATCCTCCATATCTCCGCATTTATCGTCGTCTGCGAAGCCTTCCTCCGCGTCACCCCTCACTTCGGCTTGTGGCTGAAGACCTTCAATGTGACGCCGAAGATGATTGGGGGGCGTCAAGCGGAGTGCGGCGGGGCAGCCGTCAGTAGGAGGGCCGACGCCCCGTGGCCCGCAGGCTCCTTCCAAGAGGAGCTCGGCTTGTGGCAGCAAGAGTGGTTCTATATCACCGTTCCAAGGGGCCGCAAACAAAAGTCGCTGCCCTTATTCCGCCCGGGACCTCCACAACGGTTGATGTCGTGGGTCAACCAAGGGATCAACTGGGGGCCGTCAAAGGACGTGCCCCTATTGCAGGGCCGGATTCGAGATCTCCAGGCGAGGGAGATCGATCTGGTCGTGGTGATGCAGGTTATGCTGATCAGGCGTTATTTGCCCTGCAAACGCCGTCCTCTCCGACTATGGGAATTTAATCCGGAGAGACCTCGGATTCTTCAACATTTCATGGGTATGACACCCCTGGAGATGTACAAATTATTCTTCGGATCGCAAGAGGTGCGTCCGGAACTGACCGAGGATGCTGGCCTAAGCTGCAATTGCCCGGATACTCAGGTAAGTAGCTCCGAGTACGGACACATCATTTGTTTGCCCTTTGGTGGTCCAACTTATGACCAACTTCCTTTTAAACAGGAGTGGATAGCGGGAGCAAAATTAATATGGTGTCCGGCCCCCCTCCTAGAGACCGCGCCGGATTCCATGCTGGTCCGGATGTTGGAGGTTGCGCCTCCAGAGGAAGGCGAAGGGGAAAGTGAAAAGGCTACTACCTCGCCTAAGGAGGCTTTTGAAAGAGGGGGGATCGAGAATCCCTCCCTCCAAGGGGTGAAGAGGATTGCCTCCGAGGACCTGGGGGCCAAGGCCCCTAAACGGGGGAAGAAATCTTCGCCGGAGGGTCCTACGTCCGGGGAGGCCCCGACCGCACAGTCTCCCTTAAAGGATCAGCCCTCCAACAAGCCGTAAGTAGAAAAAAGGATTTTTATAGTAAAGGGCATCCCTATTTGTGCTTCTGAGGATAACTAAAGTTTTTACCTTATAGTTTGGATCTCCGTCCTTCGCAAATGAGCTCGACTTCAGGGGACCTCCTCCGGATATGGTGGAGAGCGAAACGCCTCCGTCCGGGGCGCCGTCGGATAGGGCAGACGAGTCGGAAGTGTCATCGAGGAGGGAGCCCCCGGGTTTGGTGAAGCCGGATAGTTCGGCGCCAGCTAGTGTACGACCGAAGGATCTGCTTGAGAAGGCGTCTATCTCAGAAGATCACCATGCACTAATGAGTGTAGTGATTGAAAGGATTTCATCCTCTGAAGGCGAGTTGCATAATGCCGTCAGTAGTTTGCTGGCGGGGTTTGAGGTACGTAAAAATGACACACCTTTGGACAGTTTTGCATATAGAATGCGCCCTGTATGGGTAGTAGCCCCTGAGACTCGGTAGGTTGTCGAAAGCAACAGCGTGCCGAGGATCAAAATCACAGGTTTAAATTTTCGCCATACCTATGTAGGTGGCGGATCGTCCGGGGGCCAGCCGGACTGATGAAGTTGCCGAACTAAAGAGGCAACTCACCGTTGCGGATGCGGACATCACGCTGGTCAACAGGCGGCTTGAAGAGTCGCAAGGTAAGTGTTCCTATGCGGTCACTTTGTAAGGGAGCCGAAGCCGTCTCCTTACTACATGTGTGTGAAATGCAGATAGTGCCGCTGCTGTGGAGAGCCTTCGGGCCGAACTTGCTCAAGCCAAGGAGCAGGCCAGAAGGAGTGATGCGGCGGCCTCGAGGGCGGCCGAAGAGTTAGCGGCCGAAAGGGCCGCACACTGCCGAAGCAGGGAAGAGATGGCTGAAATGGCCGTGAAGTTAAAAGATGCTACCGACCGCAATGAGGCTCTTGAGAAGGAGCGCCTGGTGGTGCAAGAGGACCTGGGGAAGGCCACCGCCGAAGCCAAGGATGCCCGCTCTGCAATGCGGGCTATAAAGGAAGAGTTGCGCCAGGCCGGAGACATTGTAGCTGGCAAGCCTTTTCTGCTGCGCCGAAGGTTTACGGATCCAAAGTATGCTCAGCTGGGCCAACTGTGGGGTCCGGAGGACCCTTATATGGACTTAGCAGCGAGTGCGGCGGATGCCGTTGTGCATTTTCGAAGCCAGAAGGATCACGGGACGGAAGAGTTGTTTTGGTCTCAATTCCATAGTCCGGAGCGTTCGCTTCCGCTGACCGACCGTTTGGCCGAGTGGGCTGAGCTGAATAGGTTGTCCGGGCTTGCCATGATGGATATCGTCACCCATGTCTGGCCGGATAGGCCCAAGCCGAAGAGTTACTTTGGCTTATTGCAGCAATTTCTTGGGGCGGTGCCGCATATGAAGGCGATGAAGCGGTCGGCATGCATAGAGGGTGCGCGGATGGCACTCGCCCGTGTGAAGACACATTGGACAGAGATGGATGCCACCGCTGTTGCGACCTTGGGTTCGGACGATAGCCGGTTACCCGCCGAGCACTATTTTGGCGAAGTGCTGCGTGGTGCTCGTGTAATAGAGTCGCAGTGTTCAAAAAATGTTACGTTCAAATGAACGTTTCATGTTGTAAAACAATATTTATGATGTAAGCGCCTTTTATACTTGTGCGTTCAAGTAATGTAATATCTCCTATGCGGCCGTTCATGTATACGTGTTTATAACCTGAAAGATGGCAGTCGTCGGCTTCAGCCCCCACGCACAAGGTGCGGGGGTGTTCGCAAAAAATAGCGCATTTTCACACTTAATCCGACGTCTTGGTCCTGTAAAGGAGGTGGTACCGTAGCAAACGAGGCAAACGGACTATAATGCTTTATCACTTTCACTTAGCCATGGAGTTCGAGGGTGGGGCTACGACATAGCCCCTGGGGGCACCGCGCTCTCTGAATTCGGGGCGCGTATGTGCCTGACCGGGAAACGGCCCTTCGTCAAAGCGGAGGAATTCTAAACATTCCCTTGGTCGATCGAGTGGTTGACCAGTCTCTCCTTGTATCATGACAGTCAGTTTTCGGCTTTCTCTACTGAGGCGCTCGCCCAGCCGAACTGGGGCACAATCGCAGTAGTTCTCCTGGTGCCGCGTTAGCCGATGATACCGAACGTAAGGCAGCAAAACACAGGAGCCGGGCAAACCCAACATTTGACCAAAGACATGATTCAGAGCTGATGCATATAAGGCCTTACTCGTGACGCCGAACACTCCCGAAGGTGTTCGGTCTTTTACAATAGCGGGCGGAATAATGCCCTAAGCCCCTTGTGTCCAGGTACAGGTAGGTTCCTCTGGCGCAGCCGATGCCAAAACGCCAGCCTCCACTCTGGTTATAATGGGAAACCAGGGGATTATAGCAACAAGAGATAGTAAGAAAGGTTTATGTAGGGTCTTAGTATGAAAAGAGTCCTTGAAACGGGGCCCTACTGCACGTCTGCGCCTGTGTCTCCATTGTGCCGTATCCTGGACGGGTGTGCACGTTGTTCATCTGTAAAAAGAGAGGAACTTAGTTTGAAAAAGAAATCGTGCAAAAAGTTACATAAAAAATTGAAATATAAATGTAGAAAGCTGAGCCTATGGTAGCCCATTATAGCTTATATACACAAACCCTTGTAGGGGTGTGCGGCTAGGTAGCCCCTAGCTTATTTATTCCGGACCCGTCCAGCCGTGTCCGGGGTCTTAGCCGACCTTTTTAATGAAATAATGCCACGTGGACCGGGCATTTTAAGCGTAAGAGACGCATAGTGTGGCATTGCGTTAAAGCGGACGAAAGCTTCACGTCCCAGTAGTGCTTGATAGCTACTTTTGAATGGGGCGACATGAAAGGTTAGCTTTTCTCGTCAGAAGTTGTCAGGTGACCCGAACACAACTTCTAGTAATAATGAACCTGTGCACCTGGCGTAAGGGCCTGGCGCCACTCCTTTGAAGGAAGTGCGGCTATGTCGAATTGTAGTAGGGTCTATCCCCATCCTGCGGATTGTGTCCGGATATAGCGGGTTTAAGTCACTGCCATCGTCCATCAGAACTTGCGTAAATCGCAGTCCATCTATTATGGGATCCAATATCAGAGCAGTCCATCCTGCGTTTCGGATACTTCTGGAATAATCCCGATGGTCGAAAGTGATGGGTTTTGACATCCAATCCCGGTGTTCCGCTGGGGTGGACCGTTCGGCACTTGTCTTAGTGAGTGCCGTGTTGGTTTTCCGTACTATCACATGAAGTGAGTTTACTGTTTTGACTTCTTGTGGGAAAGTCTTCTGACTTCCGTTGCTCTGCTGATGTGGTGTGTCGTCGTCCTCACTTGGCGCATCGAGCCCCTTGTGTTCGGCGTTGAGCCTGCCGGACTGTTTGAAAACCCAACAATTTCGGTTGGTATGGTTTGCAGGCCTTCCGGAGGTACTGTGGATTTGACATATCCGATCCAAAATTTTGTTTAAGTTGGATAGCTCGTCACTGTTGTCCTTAAGAGGCAGTGTTTTATTGTTTGGCCGCGAGCTTTTGAATCCAGCGCTAACCACCGTGCTCTTTGGGATTCTTTCTTTATTCCGGCGCTTATCTTTCCTGTGCCGTGATTTTCTGTTTCCATCTCTGATCTCGGATGTACTCGGGTCGCTGGTGCTGCATCTTGCGAGCCAGCTGTCTTCTCCTGCGCAAAAGCGCGTCATGAGGCTTGTTAGCGCGGCCATTGTTCTTGGCTTCTCTTGGCCGAGGTGTCTGGAGAGCCATTCGTCTCGGACGTTGTGTTTAAAAGCTGCTAAGGCTTCCGCGTCCGGACAGTCGACTACTTGGTTCTTTTTGGTAAGGAACCTGTTCTAGAATTTGCGCGCTGACTCTCCGGGCTGTTGAGTTATGTGACTCAGATCGTCTGCATCCGGAGGGCGGACATAAGTCCCTTGAAAATTTGCTCTAAATGCATCCTCAAGCTCTTCCCAACTTCCAACAGTGTTTTCTGGGAGGCTTTTGAGCCAATGCCGAGCTGGCCCTTCGAGCTTGAGGGGTAGATATTTTATGGCGTGGAGGTCATCTCCTCTAGCCATGTGTATGTGTAGTATGTAATCTTCTATCCAGACTCCAGGGTCTGTTGTTCCGTCATATGCCTCTATGTTTATGGGTTTAAACCCTGCTGGGAATTCATGATCCAGCACCTCATCGGTGAAACATACCGGGTGTGCGGCGCCCCTGTATTTGGGTGTGCCGCTGTCTTCGTACACTTGTCGTGTTGTGTTACTTCCTGGGGCCCTCTTTTTTGGCCCGTAGATGGACCTAGTTGGGTCGTCTATTTTCCCAGGGTCATAGGTCAGCTTGTGTGCGGCGCCGTTTGCCGCTTTTGGCCTGTCATCTAGCTGTCTATCCGGCCAGGCGGCCTCTTTATTTTTTGATGGTGAGGGCTCTATGGCTTCCTCGTCAAATTCTGGCAGCAGCTTGCGCTTCGGGTAGCTCTTTGTGTGATGGCCATTGCCATATTTGCTTGCGGTCTTTAGTATTTTGTTCCACTTCATTCTGAGTATGTCTTCCGCTGTTTTCAGCTTCCGTTTTTCCTTCTTCAAACTTCTTGCAGTGGGACGAGTCTTTTGTGAAGGTTCTTGTGCTCCGGTGGTGTGTCCGGTGTGAGGTTGTCTGGACTGTTGGTTGCTCCCGTAAGGGGTTGATCATCTGGTTCGTCTTGTCCGAACGGTTGCTTGGTTGCATGTTCGTCGTCCACTGGTTGGCCCTGCTCTAACGCTGGGTCATTGGGAATGATGTTCTGCTGAGGCGGGGTTTAGGGCGGCGCTTCTGTCGCCGCTTTGGTTGTTTATCGGCGGGATTATCCTTTGCCATGCCCCGTTGATCTTCGTCGTCGCTCCCTTTTGGGGTATCCACCATATAAACGTCATGTGACGAGGTGGCCTTCCAGTGCCCTGTAGGCGCTGGTTCTGGATTGTCTCCGTCATCGTCGTCCATACCGTTGATGTCTTCGGAGTCGTAGTTTAGCACGTCGGTTAAATCGTCGTCAGTGGCTACGAAGTGGGTGGTGGGTGGGTTTTGAATTTCTTCGTCGTCCGCGTCCCAACCATCCTCGCCATAGTCCGGCCAGGGCTCTCCGGATAACGAGAGATGCTTCAGCGAATTTAAGATGTCGCCGAAGGGTGAGTGCTGAAAGATGTCCGCAGCGGTGAATTCCATGACCGGCGTCCAATCGGATTCGACTGGCACGGGCGTAGGAGGGTCGGAGTCCGGTAGAGAGTCCGGCACCTCGGAGTCATGAGCTATATGCGGGACAAGGTCAGTGTTCGGCTCCATCGCCGTAGAGGTTACAGCTCCCGAGGCGGTGTCCAGCGACCCATCCTCGATCTGCGCGATCGGCTCCGGACTATAGGTCGGAGCGGATTCGAGTGCGGCCTCCAAGGCGCTGTCTGGTAGCAGAGTTAGGTCGTGCCCATCGTGGCAGCGCGGCGCACTTAGATGCGGCTCGGTCCCGTCGAGGATCAAGTCCCCGCGGATATCGGCCGTGAAGTTTAAGCTTCCAAACCTGACCTGACGGCCAGGGGCGCAGCTTTCGATCTGCTCCAGATGGCCAAGTGAGTTAGCCCGCAGTGCGAAGCCGCCGAATACGAAGATCTGTCCGGGGAGAAAAGTCTCACCTAGGACTGCGTTGTTGTTGATTGAAGAGGCCATCAAGCCTATCGGTGACGACACAAAGGAACTCTCACTGAAAGCACCAATGTCGGTGTCAAAACCGGCGGATCTCGGGTAGGGGGTCCCGAACTGTGCGTCTAGGCGGATGGTAACAGGAGACAAGGGACACGATGTTTTACCCAGGTTCAGGCCCTCTTGATGGAGGTAAAACCCTACGTACTGCTTGATTGATATTGATATTGTGGATGTTTACAAGAGTGGATCTACCACGAGATCAAGGAGGCTAAACCCTAAAAGCTAGCCTATGGTATGATTGTAAGGGTTGATGTTGTTCGTTGTCCTACGGACTAGAGCCATCCGGTTTATATAGACACCGGAGAGGGCTAGGGTTACATAGAGTCGGTTACAATGGTAGGAGATCTACATATCCGTATCGCCAAGCTTGCATTCCACGCCAAGGAAAGTCCCATCCGGACACGGGACAAAGTCTTCAATCTTGTATCTTCATAATCTTGGAGTCCGGTCGATGATGATAGTCCGGCCGACGATAGTTCGGCTGATGATGGTAATCCGGCTATCCGGACACCCCCCAATCTAGGACTCCCTCACCGCCTTTATGAACAGAGTCATCAACAACACCAAGAAATGATGAACCAAGTCATCAATATGGGAAATCACCGTGGACCGTATCAGCAACAATCCAAATTGTTTGAGCTACAAAAGACGCGTCCCCCAACATTTTCTCATACGGAAAAACCTCTTAAGGCCGATGATTGGCTTCGAGACATGGAAAGAAAACTAATTATTGCACAGTGTTGAGACCGTGAGAAAGTACTATATGCACCCCACTATGTCACTGGAGAAGCTGCATCATGGTGGGAAAATTTCCTACACATGCACCCCAATGAAAATGATATAACCTGGGAGGAATTCAAGGAAGGTTTTCATGGGGCGCACATTCCAAGAAGTATTATGAAGATCAAGAAGAGGGAATTTGACAACCTCAAACAGAGAACCATGATAGTGACTGAATATAACAGCCAGTTTACACTATTGTCTCGCTACGCCAACGAAGAGCATATGACTGAAAAGAAGAAGATGGAAAAATTCCTGGACGGTCTGGCACCAGCGCTTAAATGCCAGCTGGTCATACACACCTTCCCAGATTTCAAAACACTAGTGGATAAGGCTATTACCTTGGAAAATGAGCGACGCAGCTTGGAGGATTTTTGCAAGCGCAAAAGGGACCAGACTACACTTGCTCGCAACCAATGGAGCAAGACTGATTTTCAGAAAGGTGGGGCACACAAACCCACGACCAATGTCTCACGCCCAATCAAAAATTTCCATGCAAGGGACAAGGAGTTCACATATCGCCCAGGCGTTACTTGCTATGCTTGTGGAGAAGAAGGACACTATGCCAAGCAGTGTCCCAAGCCAAGGAACTCGGCCCCAAAGCCGAACAACGGTGGCAATAATTCAATGCCCAAGCGAAACAACTTCAACCCCAATAACAACCACAAGAAGGGTCACCTGAACCATGTGACCAGGGAGGAAGCACAGAATGCCCCGGATATCATACTCGGTACGTTCCCTGTCAACACAATACCTGCCACGGTTTTGTTTTCTGGAGCTTCTCACTCGTTCATTTCAAAGAGATTTGCTTTGCAAAATGATTTTTCGATGCTTCCCTTGGAAAAATCCATGATCATCAAGTCCCCTAGGATTAAGCAAGTTACTCAGAATTACTACCAAGGTGTGGTTATTGATCTTGAGGGACTAAAGTTTCATGCAGACCTCAACGTATTGGAAAATAAGGGACTGGATGTTATTCTAGGAATGGACTGGTTAACCACCAACAAAGGATTTATTGATTGCTTCAATCGGACTGTGATTCTTACCCACCATCATGGGAAGACAATAAAGATTTCAGCTCAGGAAAGACAGATATCACGGCAACCAAGGTTGAACAAGGTGGACATCTCAGAATTAAGCAAAGTTCCAGTGGTATGTGAGTTCCCCGGCGTATTTCCCGAAGAGCTACCAGGCATGCCGCCAGACCGGGAAATAGAATTCATCATTGAGCTAGCACCTAGAACCGCCCCCATTTACAAGAAGCCCTATAGAATGCCACCCTCCGAGTTGGTAGAATTAAAGAAGCAAATAAAAGAGTTACTTGACAAAGGATTTATTCGAGCCAACTCCTCACCTTGGGGTTCACCAGTATTATTTGCCAAGAAAAAGGATGGGACACTAAGATTATGTATAGACTATCGAGCACTCAACATGGTCACCATCAAAAAAAAATATCCAATGCCGTGGATAAATGACCTATTTGACCAGCTCGTGCAAGCCAAGGTCTTCTCAAAAATTGATTTGAGGTCAGGGTATCATCAATTAAAAGTACGGACAGAGGATATTCCAAAGACAGCAATGCCGTTTGGACTGACATATGCCCCCGCATATTTTGTCCACCTCATGAACAAAGTATTTATGAAATTTATGGACAAGTTTGTTGTGGTATTCATCGACGATATTCTGGTATACTCCAAGACACCAGAAGAGCACGCTGAACATCTCAGGATCGTACTGGGAGAACTAAGGAAACATCAATTGTACGCCAAGTTGAGCAAATGTGAATTTTGGTTAAGATAGGTTGGTTTTCTAGGCCGCGTACTAACCCAAGAAGGTGTTGCCGTAGACCCAGAAAAGGTCAAGGCCATACTTGGCTGGAAATCACGAGCCAGCGTAATGGTTGTATGAAGTTTCTTGGGAATGGCAGGATATTACCAAAGATTTATTGTAGGATTCTCCACCGTAGCAAAACCAATGACCCCGTTGATCAAGAAGGATAAAAAGTTTGTATGGACTGAAGCCTGCGAGAAAAGTTTCCAAGAACTCAAAAGGAAATTAAAAACAGCACAGTATTGGTTGTACCAGACATACACAAGAGTTTTGAAATATATTGTGACGCATCCTGAAAGGGCCTCGGATGCGTATTAATGCAAGAAGGCAAAGTGGTCGCATACGCTTCCAGGCAACTACGAAAGCATGAAGAGAATTATCCCACTCATGACCTGGAATTGGCAGTAGTCATTCATGCACTCAAGGAGTGGAGACACTTTTTGCTTGGAAACCGTTGTGAAATATATACGGACCATAAAAGCCTCAAGTATATTTTCACACAACCGGAACTCAATTTGCGACAATGACGCTGGTTGGAATTGGTGAAAGATTATGGTGTTGGCATTCACTACCATCCGGGAAAAGCAAATGTAGTCGCGGATGCTCTTAGTCGGAACCCTAGCTCGGGCAATGACAATATACATAATTTGAGACCTGAATTTCAGCAGGAGTTTGCTAAACTCAACTTGATAATGGTCACCGAAGGCAGTGTGTCGAATTTGGAAATACAGCCTACCCTGATAGAAAAGATTAAGGAGGCTCAGCATGGACACCCTAGCATTGAAGGCATAAAAAGGAATGTGAGTTTGGGAAGGCCTCAGAATTCGTCATAGACGAGTAGGGAATATTGTGGTACGGAGATAGGCTTTGCATACCAAATATCGAGGACCTTAAACAGCAAATTCTAGCTGAAGGCCACACCGCTCCGTATTCAATCCATCCCGGAGGAACAAAAATGTACAAGGACCTTCAGGAAAAAATTTGGTGGCACGGTATGAAAAGGGACATAGCCACGTTCATTGCATGTTGTGATTCATGTCAACGCATCAAGGCCGAGCACCAGAAACCAGCCGGACTATTACAGCCAAACAAGATACCTGAGTGGAAATGGGACGAGATTAGAATGGATTGTATTGTTGTACTACCTCGGTCACGACACGGAAATGATGCCATATGGGTCATCACAGATAGACTGACTAAGGTGGCACACTTCATCCCGGTGAAGACAACCCACACCACTCAGAAGCTTGCCAGGCTTTATCTTGCCCATATCGTCTGCCTGCATGGAGTCCCAAAGACTATAATATCTAACAGAGGCACCCAATTCGTCTCTAGATTTTGGGACCACTTACAATAGTCTCTGGGAACTCAATTAGCATTCAGTACAGCATACCACCCCCAGACGGATGGTCAAACTGAACGGGTAAACCAAATTCTAGAGGACATGCTGAGAGCATGTGTCCTCACCTATGGAACTAGTTGGGAAGAAAGCTTGCCATATGCAGAGTTCACATACAACAACAGTTACCAAGTCAGCCTACAAATGGCACCCTTTGAAGCCTTGTACGGGCGGAGATGTCGTACCCTGCTAAACTGGTCAGAGACCGGAGACAGCCGTATCTTCGGCCCGGACATGATCAAGGAACCTGAGGAGAAAGTTAAGCTAATCAGGGACCGACTCAAGACAGCCCAAAGTCGACAGAAGAGTTATTACGATCAAAAACATCAGGGAGTCAGTTTTGAACCCGGTGAGTATGTGTACCTGCGAGTATCTCCTATGAGGGGCTTGCAACGATTCAAGGTTAAAGGAAAGCTAGCACCAAGATTCATCGGATCATTCTATGTAGTTGCACGAAGAGGCACCGTAGCCAACCAGCTAGACCTACCCGAAGAATTGTCAGGCGTCCACGACGTGTTCCACGTATCACAGTTGAGGAAGTGTGTAAGCAACCCAGAGAATCATGTATCCCATGAAGACATTGACGTTCACCCAGACCTCACCTACAGGGAATTTCCAGTAAAAATATTGGAGGAGTCTGAAAGGAGGACCCGTCAACAAACAATCAAGTTTTTCAGAGTTCAGTGCAGCAATCACACCGAGAATGAAGCAACATGGGAAAGAGAGGATTTTCTTCGGACAGAGCACCCACACCTATTTGAGGATCAGCTGAAATCTCGGGGACGAGATTTTTCCTAAGGGGGTAGGTGTTGTGACACTCCAAAAAAATTTATTTGGTTTTCAGCAAATTCTTTATTTGATTTGAAGGAGGATATTCAAAATCTTTTTAAAAGACTCTCCCTCTCATATATTTTCTCTTATGTCAAATTTTTATTTTTGGGTCATCCTCAACCTTGGTGTTTGATTTTGAAGGTTCTTCATTGGTGTTGACTCACCACAATTTATTTTTGAATTTTTTTTCAATTAAAAGAAACCCTTAGGGTTTTGGATTTATTCCTTTTTATTCCAACCATCCCCTTTCACCCTGTCTCATATTAAAATTTTCCCCCAAAACACCTCCCTCCACTTTGGGTCAAGTCAAGTAGCCAATTCTAGCAAGTTCAACCCATTTTGGATTTCTATTCCATTTATTTTAACCCCAAAACTATTTCTATCTTTATTTTTGGACCTTGGTGATTTACAAAGGAAGTACCTGAATCCTTTTGAGTTTTGATCTCAAACCAACTCCTCTAGCTAGTCCTTAGCGCCCCCATCCTAGATCCATCAAGATCCACTCTTCCACAGTTCAAAATTTTCAAGTTTTGCTCACTGCAAGTTTGGACCAGATTCATCATTTTTGGTGAAATTCCTATTTTTCCTTTCCCAGAAATTCTGCCAAAAATCAAGCAGCCCCCAGGTGCATTGGGAGTCCACCTCACCAAAGATCAGCTCCAGATAAATTCTCCACATGCCAAAATCAATTCATCGAACACCTGGCCAGCACTGTTACTGTTCATGTTCAGAGATTCAGTGTTTCAGTCGGCGGTTAGTGTCATTTTCTTCAGAGACTTGGCGTCGATCTCACCAGTGCATGCTCTGGCGCTATGCACACTGCTCCTCCTCCTTATCCAGAGCGCCGCACGTTCTCTTGGACGGGCGCAGGTGTCGGTGGCGGCGTGCCTCGCCGATGCCGGCAACTTTTGCGGTGGCAGAGCCACCCGTGGCGGCCAGCGGGAGCCAGCACCAGCTTTCTGCGCCGTCCAGCACCGCCCAAACCACCCGAGGCCTCCGCGTGGCCGTCTTCTTGCCAGCCCACACCGCAGCACCGTCGCCGTGGCCTGGCCAGCACAGGGCGCGCTCTCTGCCGCCGACGGGCCCGTGAAGCGTCGTTCCGTTGAAACCGTGGAGCAAGCCTAATCCAACCGAGGTTAGCATTTGGATGACGCCATTGGATCACCACGTTGATGCCCAGCCACCTAAATCACCTGACAACCCACTGCATCGCCGCAACCGCCGCCGGAGTTATCACGTTCGCGGGAGCCGCCTCGGGCCGGCTATAAATAGCCACCCCTAGCTCGCCCTCGACCAGCACCACTCCCTCGACCTCACCAGAGCCCCGCGAGGAGGTCTCCTTCTCCGTCTCCGGCCGCCCCGATCCGCCTTGGGCTCCAGCTCGATCCACTCAGGTGAGGCCACCCTGCCTCCCAAACCGCGTCAGCAGCCCTCTGGTGCACCCAGTACTCTAACCCGAGCTTCAATTCCACCTTCGTAGCTCTCCCCGACGAGATCCGCCAACAACCGAACCACCGTCCGCCAGAGTTGAGGCCGCCGTCAACGTGGTGCTCGCCGACGACCAACTCCACCACCCACAGGTGCGGAAGAACCCAAGGGACCCATAGGTACCCTCCTTTCCCTCTACCTTGCCGTGGATCGCTGCCGGTAACCACCGCAGCCTTCGGGCGCCGACGCGCTCTGTTTTTCTCCCTCCAACTTTTAAACCTGACGAGTGGGACCCCCTCGTCAGCCTCTCTGTCATATTTGAACCTTTTTTTCCTGGAAAGAGCCTGGAAAGTTTCTGTTTCATTACAGACAAGTCCCTGGGCTAAATCTTTAATAACTTTTAAATACAAAATGATTTTTGATTGATTCTTTTTCTGTCACCTTTATTTTTCTGTCTAGCTTTTATCATATTTTGTTGAAAAATATTTGGAACACTTTTTGGTGCACACATGGTATTTACGTTAGTGCGTATTTTCGTTATACCGTAGATACCGGAGGAGGTGACAGAACCGCGAACTTCACCGAGCTAGACTCCGACTACTCCGAACCAGGCAAGCATGTTTGACCCTTTGATATGATGAGTGTTTTGCATGTTTGCATTGAGTAGTTAGTTCATGGCATGATTATATGCATAAGTGTTACATTGCCTGCAAAGCAGATGCAAGTGAGCTTCGGAACTCCATATGTTATTTGATGTGAGTTTACATGATCGTGTGGTGACATGAGAGGTGATAAGATGGTAGTGTTGAAGCATGCCAGTCTTACGCCAAACCATTTAACTCCAGTGTTAACGTGGATCAAGTCACGTTATCATCCATTCCTTCCTTTTGTGCTACCACATGTTTTCTGCAAAGAATATGGTTTAGTAAGTTGCAAACTGCTTTCCTTGTACACACCAGATAGAGAGGCCGTGATGAGGGTTCCATGGCCCTAGATTAAAGCCAGTCATCCGGTCAGGGGGCATGGGTGTTTCCGGTTGGGACCTAGAGGGGGGCACCCCTTAGAGTGCGCGTATATAAATTTGATCCCATGCTATTCGAGGTTGTAGCCTCCCCGTCTCAAAGTATTTCTTGAACGTTGCCTAGGGTGATTCCTGGCATCGTGAGGTGGAAATGGGTGTGTACTGGTTAGATGTGTTTCTACTGAAATACCGTAAACGGAACTAGTCCTTCGTGACTACTGAAATCCATTAGCTGTGGTTAAGTAGTACAAACTCTGCAGAGTCAAAATCATTCAAGTAACCGTATCTTGGTCAAGGACTGTGTTCAACTTATCTTTGTCAGTCTCAGTGTCAGTCTCGGTGACAAGTCTCCGGTGAACAAACATGAGTGTTTAGTACGGTTAAATGATTACTCCTGTGGATGGACTAAGCCGTTTATTATTATGTACTGATTATTTCCTGTGAGTGATTTATCTTCATGAATTTATTGAATATGGATGATGAAATATAAGCCCATTCTGTGATGTCGCTCAAACGTCCGACTATGGCACTCTTATTATTAACTTTCAATATAAGCCCTTTCTGTGATGTCGCTCAGACGTCCGACTGTGGCACTCTTATTATTTACTTTCAATATAAGCCCTTTCTGTGATGTCGCTCAGACGTCCGACTGTGACACTCTTGTCATTTATTTTCATTATAAGCCCTTTCAGTGATGTCGCTCAGACGTCCGACTATGGCAGCACTGTTATTTATTTTCATTATAAGCCCTTTCCGAGATGTCGCGTAGACGTCCGACTGTGGCACGCACTGTCATTTACATTCCAATATAAGCCCTTTACGTGGTGTCGCCCAGACGCCCGACTGTGGCATGTCAATTTATTTATTTTACCTTTCGAGGCGTCGCTTCAGACACCCGATCGGTTGACAGTTATTTTATTGGGATTTCGGGAGGACTACCTCCTGACTTCCTTTTTATTCTACATGCCGTGAAAATTAATTATTTGAGTGTGCATTGCTAACTGCTCATGGTGCATCATGTTTGCATTTGTTATATCTTATGTCGGAACTGTCTTGCGAGTACATTCAAAGTACTCACCTGGCTTGTTGATTTGGCTTGATGTTGATGAAGGCGATCTCATGGATGAAGTGTACGATAGCGAGTCCGATGCCTAGAGGAGTCCCAGTCAGTCCCATGCGATCCTGGATTTGGTCACTTGTATCATACATGCTTCCGCTACCCGAATAAATTCATCGAGCCTCACGTCGACGCTCGATGAGCTGCAAGATTAGGAGTCATGTTACCCACTCCACTGTGACATATCCACCACCACCTTTATTATGATTCAGTAGTATGCCACCACATCCTTGTGTCATATCCGCCATTATGTATAATATTGGCGCGCTTGTAATAAATTGTTGAGCAACCTCAGCTCAACCTTGTATAATATTTAATACTACTGGACTTCTGTATCAAGTATTTTTCTACCAGTAAGGAGGATTTTTCCTATACTGGTCTATATAAAGGTCGGTTTCTCAATAAGCTTTTTATTGAAAAACCGGCCGTGACATCGTCCCGGCCAGTCCTCTGCCGGCCCTGGAGCCAGCGCCTGAGCGGTCGACGGTGCTCAACCAGGAGGGGTCGGACAAGGTTCGCCATGCGCTCACAGCCGATTTGAATGAGGGGAAGGCGACAGTCGTCCGCCCTGCATCTTGGCGAGCGAGGGAGATGGGTGCCACCGAGATCCTCATCTATCTCCATGCTCTTCTCACGGGGTGGATTCCTCCCTTCTCCCATTTCTTCAATGTTGTGATATCACATTACCAGATCCACCTGCTGCATCTAGACCACCGCTCTATTATCCTTCTTACCGTCTTCGCCTTCCTCTGCGAGGCCATGGTCGACATCACTCCTTACGTGGCCTTATTTCGCCATTTCTTCTTGCCCGCCAATGCTCTGGGTGCACGACCTTTCACTACAAAAAAATACACTTCCGTGATGATATGTCTTTGTCACAGTAGGTCGCATATTTTGTCATGCATGTACATCCATGACGATTTTATGACAGTATCAAGATAGTATTACCTGTGCTGTCGTAGAAGTGTTCCATGACATTACCAAAATTACTATCACGGAAGTGTCCACTTCCATGACGATAAATCGTGCGTCACAGAAGTGCTTTCGTCAAGGGCGACCGACACGTGGCATCCACCGTAACGGAACACCGTTAAGCTATAGAGTCAGGTTTTGGATCCGATAACCCGTTAATAGCCCCGACCAATGGGAAATTTCCACATGTAAAATTTTATTGGCCAGACAAAACACGTGTCAGCTCGTCAGTGGGTCAGATAGGTGCCTATGATATGTCGACACGTGCCACGGCCCACCACTGGCCCATTTAGCTTACAAAGCTGGCCCGTTTGACTTGGTCAAAAGTTAACGGGCTGGCCCATGAAAAGCCTGTTAATGGTCTCTTCGCAAATAGCCCATTTTACGGCCCGGTAACTCACGGCCCGCTAGGCCCTAAAGGAAATCGGCCCAACAACAATGTGGGCCATCGAATATAACACCAGCCCATTTCACTTTCGGCCATTGTATGGCCCACGGCGTCTTTGGGCCCATGTGAGGCCTTTGTATCTTTCGGCCCTTTACAGGCCCACGGTGACTCTAGCCCATAATGAACAATAATTTTCTTTGTACCCGTTAACGGCCCGTGATTTACATGGGCCGTTTCCAGCCCATGTTAGCTTTCGGCCTATTGACGGCCCAAACGTTCTTGGGCTCCATTTCGGCCCTCGATTACTTCCGGCCCGTTACTGGCATGTTTCTCTAATGGGCCAAATTCGGCCCATGACAAGAGTCGGCTCGTTACTGGCTTGTTCCCCTAATGGGCCAAATTCGGCCCATGGCAAGAGTCGACCCGTTTCTGGCATGTTAACCCGTTGCGCTGTTTCCAGCTCGTCCTATATTCTGGCCCATTACGACCCGTTATGCCTGTGACAGAATTAACCCTTTGATGTCCTATGACCTATTAATGGCCCGTTACCGTGCTGGGTCGGTACCAATTACGCCCGTTTACGGCCCATGTAGACCCATTTATCCGATGTCCCGTGGCCCACCGATTCTACGGCCCTGTTGGAGGTCCATTTATCGACGGCCCGTAGGAGACCCATGGATCCTACGACCCGTATATGGCACATGGTTGTTGCAGCCACTAGCAAACCAGGGAAAAAGAAGACGAGGAAATAAATAAGGCCGAAACTATCGCTAGGCTATTAAGGCGATTGCACAGATTACATTCACTCGACATCAAAGATCGCCACCAGTGCAAATATAGGGAACACCCTACACTATACAAAAATGGCTTGCTGTTTTCTTCAGCCGGTGGCTGCACGTTAAGAATAAATTTTGTATCGCACCAAAACAAATTACAACTATATAACAAAAGGAAGGTTGGCATAAAACTTAACAGTCTAGCAGATAAATGCACCACCAGAAGTTCAGAAGCTCAGTTCATTTGACCTGACTGTTATGTTTTCATGGTGTCTTGTCCAATGGAGCACCATAACCCTTGCCTTCATTTCCCTAGGCACCTGAACAACATAGCAAATGTCTGATAGTCTGGTTTTAAAACCATGCATATCTTGACAACATCGAACAATGTCTCTCCTTGTTTCAAAAAGGGTCTCTGTTAGGGAATGGACTTGTGTCTGGAGCGCAGATACAACATTGCTTTGAGCTTGCATATCTTGATCATGAGGCAGTTTGGACGATATTGCCTTAACAACCAACCCAGTATTACGCAGGAATGTGCTTTTGGCACTGTTAGTGGATAGGTACTGACCCACTGCAGCAAGAGCTGACATTGCGGTTATAGTTGCCTCGCCACCTTCAGAAGGTGGCGGTTCCACCATTTTTTCCATAGCTCGCTGAAAAGTTGAGGTTTTACATTAGTAGTTCCAGAACAGAAGATATTAAGGAGGCAGCAAAACCAAACAAAATAGCTTTGGTCTATATACAGAACTTATTCTGGTGAACCCATGTAAAATATTAGTTGTATTTTGTTGCAAAGTACATAATAAAACTAGGTTCCAAACATATGACCATGTACCATCGCTAATGTATTGTCTATTTCTTCACATTGTATTGAGGGCTAAGGATAAAGATACGAAGTTTATAATACGGTAAGCATAGTATGACATCATTCATATCACAAAACAACTGAGAACAGACAAACAAGCAATTGTAACGTTGTGTGGGCAAGTCCATCACAAAACTAGATTACGGGTCAAGATTAAAGGAACATCACTCCTCTCTTTTAAACCTTGTAAGGTGCAATGATATGCTAAGACAATTGTGTATAAAATTGAAAAGAGTAATAGACATTGGCTGCAAACCATGCAGTTCAAGGCACAAGTCAGAGTAAGTAGTAGTTAAAAGGCATGAGGATTAAGGACTTACAACAGCGGCTTTGACTGGTGTAGTCATGCCCTTCTTATTGCTAGTGTGACAATCCTTGAAGATTTCCACAACATTTGGTTTAGGTACTTTTTGGTCCTTGCGGGCTTTCCTCTGCATTTCGAACAAGTCAATATAGATCTGATAATATGGTATAGCGAAAACAGTGAAATAACAGCTAATTAAAAGAGCCTCGCAGTGTGCAATATAGCTACGAGAACCTATCGTCTGTTGGAATTTCACTTTTGTACGGTTGGCCTTGTTCTTTGAACAGTTCACCTACAAGAAGATATATTTGTGTGGCACATGCATAAATAGGACTTCAACATGTGATCTGATCACATATATATAATGTACCTGATACTTCGGATGAGACTAGTGTTTAACAAGGCCCCTCCAGTCTTCATCCGATATATTTTCCACTGGAGATGTTTGGGAAATTTCACTATTAGCCTCTCAAAGTGAGTTTTCCTCAAGTTATACTGATACGGTCGTAGAGCAGACTTGAAAACATGGGTGCAAGCTTGTCTGGTTGCATCATCTTGGCTATCCAACTTGAACCTCATCTGTTGAAAATTATGGGAGTCTCATTATCAGCAACCTAGAAAGTATGGGACACAGCAAGACGATATTACTAGTTTCTACACATAACCATACTTACAAATAAATGGTCGAGGAAGGTGTTGAACTGGGTTTTGTCTTTGTCATTCCTGTACTGAATCCATGTTGGGGGGATACGTACATGACACCTAACGACAACTGTTGCCTCTGATACTAACTTGGCTGACTCTGTAGCATCACGTGACCTTTTTAAACCTGCCTCAAAATGGATCTCCATTCTTCCTCCTCTAGATTTAGTTAACCTATCGAGAATTATCCCTGATGTTTGTTTCCTCTTGCGCCTAGGTGCTAGTCCAACAACAAACATAGGAAGTGTTAGTGTACATCAAACTGTGAGACTACATATAAAGAAGCATGCAACTGTAACTTGACTCCAGCAACTACCTTCTTGTTGTTGAAGCTCACAAGGTTCATCTAATATTGCCAACTCGTCTTGTGTCAAGAGTGCTTGGGAAGTAGTGTCAGGTGGCAAGGGAGCTTGGGAACGTGCTTCTAGCTCAGTTGATGCACGAGTAACTTGTGCAGCTATTAGTACTATGGTAGGTGTTGCAAGAACTAGGGCTGTCTCTGCTTGTTTGGTGGCAGCTATTTGTTTCTGTTTGGCTTTTTTTGCAGCTCGTGTAGCATGGGATACCATGTTTGTAGAATGTTCTGCTTGAATTTGACCTTCTATTGCACCATCAGTACCAGCAGAATCTACAGGATTCATCCGCTTCTCATTCCCTGCCATTCCGTGTTTCTTCCTCTTTCTCCGTGCCATGTTAAGTCAAGCCGACAAGAAAAACGAATAACAATTTAGTTCTTCAGAACAAATTGATGCATGATGCAGAGGAACTGAACTTTGATGTTAGAGAACCACATGATAGGAGGATGTAATATGTATGAAAAACAGGACGAAAGAGATAACCAGAACTATGATGTGTAAACTAAGAAGAAGACATTTCACCAAATTAGAAGCAATGCAATGGAAGGTAGACACCATATGAAAGATGCTACAAATATCGCTCTGCCAAGTTAACAGTGTCTCATCATAAATGGCGTTTAAACAAATGTGAAGCAGTACAAGAAATAAACCATATGCAAGATGCAAACAACATCACACTACCATGTTAGAGGTCTCTCGTCATTAGTGCCATTGCATATTCACAGCTAATGATGTGTAAACTAAGGAGAAGGCATTTCAACAAACTAGAAGCAATGAAAGCTAGACACCATATGAAAGATGCAACGAATATCACTCTACCACGTTAAAACTGTCTCGTCATAAGTGCCATTTCAACAAATTAGTAGTACAAGCTAGAAAAGAATGCGAGATGTAACCTATATCACACTCCGAAGTCAAACGTGTCTTATGATAAGTGATTGTTGCGGGTTACACAACAGTAGTAATTTGATGTAAGAACACGGTCTGATAGACAGATATTGTATGGTCTAGAAACAGGAACACGTGTCTCATTCAAGTATAATGTGTAAAGTAAGCAAATGGAATTCAACAAAATTAGAAGCAATACAAGCTAGACATCACACATAACATGCAACCACATATAACAATGCCAAGTTAGAGGAAGCACCGATGATGGTGCACTAGGGGAGACGTGCTCATCATAAACACAACTTTGTTAAGTGTCTATGCATGTGTTGTCTTGGAAATCATCTTGGGGGTGTGGAGGAGTAGAAACTGTAGACGCCCTCCGTTTGGAAGGAGCACCTTTATCCGCTGCCTTGCTAACTTCCTTCCGCTTTATTAATTTTGAATTGTCAAGTAAAACCGACAAGAAAAAGCAATAAAATTATCTCTTCAGAACTCATTCATGCATGATACTGACAATCACTACTTTGATGTAGGGAAAACACATGATACCAGGATGGAATATGTACGAAAACAGGATGGCATGGCATGTTCACAACTGTTTGTGTAAACTAAGCAGAAACCATTCCAACAAATAAGAAGCAATGCAAGCTAGACACCACATGAAAGATGCAACCAGTATGACTCTGCCAAGTTAAAAGCGTCCCATCATAAATGGAATTTCAACAAATTAGAAGCAGCGCATGCTATAAATCATATGAAAGATGCAACTAATATCGCACTGTGTATACTAAAGGTGTCTCATCATATTGATTGATGCGGGATACAAAAAAACAATAGTTTTATGTAAGGACATGCTTAATAGACAGATGTACTATGTACTAAATACAAGAAGGCATGTCACATTAACAGGTATAATGTATAAACTAAGAAGACTAACACATGCAGTTTAACCAGATTGGAAGAATTACAATCTAGACACCATATGCAACATGCAACCACATATCACGCTGCCAAGTTAGAGCAAGCACCTGCGATGCTAGTGTAGGGGAATTGTTGTAATCAACTACAGAGCTACATTCACTATCTTCATCTAGCATTTCTGTTTCTTGAGAATCATGTCGGGAGGCTGATGCTGCATTCTTTAAATAAGGAGTAGTCCCCTTGCCTGTCTGCCTCATCATAAGTGATTGATGAGGGATACACAAGAACATTAGTTTGATGTAAGAACATGGTTAATACACAGATGTACTAGTATGTACCAAAAACAGAAAGGCATGTCATATTGAAAGGTATAATGTGTAAGCTAAGTAGATGCAATTTAACCAAATTGTAAGCAATACAAGCTAGACATCCGGCTGGAGTGGTGAGCATGATCATCTAGGACCTGAGTGCCTGGTGGGAGGCGGGCTGCTTCGCCACCATCGCAGCTTTTTAGTCGGCTTCCAGGTGATGCCTATCTTTGCTAGGCTTGTCACTAGCTTGGCCAGTGCCCTGACTAGCTATTTGTCTTCTAAGACCGACTTCGGCCTTTCGAATACAAGCTAGACACCATATGGAACATGCAACCACATATGACACCGCGAAGTTAAAGCAAGCACCTGGGATGGTGGTGCATTGCGAGCGAGGTCATCAACTCCAGAGCTACGTTTACCATCTCCATCTGCTGACACTGCACCCTTTATAGCGCTGTAACGTGTCCTACCTAACCGCGAAGAAAGCTGGCACGACTTCTCTCTTTTCTTTGCTGCGTCTCTCGAGGCAGATTCTGAAATACCCTTGCATAAAAACGCAATAGTGAGAGTATGGGTGAAGTGTGTGCAGAACTAGTGCACTGTAAAAGTAGCAGATAGCAGGTGGCTGAAAAATAAATGACAAGAGACATATGGTAGCTCTACAACATTGCATGGCAAACAAAATTATATTCTAGTCCGTATGATTTTGTAATATATGAGCACAGGAAATGCAGGTACTCCTCCAGCAGACCACCACATGTGGTCATATCTAAGATAACAGTCGACTGAAAATAAATAGGTCAGTTGATTTTTTTAATGAACCGTCCGATCTATAAGGAACAGGCAGATGGCCTTCGTCTACCTCCCGCTAGTCACTGTTGATGATCTTTCTTGAATCGCCAGCGACCACCGGCCCGGACCCCTGCCTCCGCCGCCCCGCCCTCCCCTCGACCTCACACCACCGCCGTGCTTGGCAATGCCCCCAGGCCATCCCTTTAATCCCGGCCGACCTCCAGATCGGGCGCCAGTAGCTCTAGGCCGCACATGCCCCTAAGATAAACACCAAGGCGCTGCTAACCCAGCGTAATAGGCGTACTAGCGCCTGTTACGCCGGGGAATGCTTGCGTTAATTGGGAATCAGCTGGCCAGAAATTGAAATTCAGGGGGGCGATGAACCTCTAGCTAAGGTGAAATAGTATATGAGGAGAAACCATATGCATCGCGTGTTACTAGGAACATCTAGTATGAAGAAGAAGCGGTCAACTAGTGTCTTCTGTGGGATGAATACCGTGCAAGCAGACATGTAAGATTTGCACGAATAAGGGAAGAGGAGTACCCTTATCGGTTGCCAGTGTGGTGTCGACATGTCGCGGCGATCTTCTTGTTTTTCCCGGTAGAACTGATGTTTTGGAGAGCCGTGGATCCTTGGACCAAATTGTTGACTGTGTTGTCGTGGCCGTATATCAGCGAAGGGGAAGAAGATCCGAGGCGGCGAAGGACGGCGTAGCAGGGACAGCTCCGGTGCGGCGGACGGTGGCGAACTTGGAGCGGCAGCGGTGAGGCGCAGGACGGCGTGGTTGACTTGCTTGTAACACACAAAAATTTAACCATGTTTTGTTTATTAAAATTTTGCCAGGAGATTAAATTTTCATTTTTCTAGATTTATTTTTGAACTCCGAACCTCTCTTTTCTTCTAGGTTTCGGAGTTTTCACGCCAAGTAAAAAGTTTTCAATTATTATTGGACTTCTTTACCCTCTCAAATAAAACAATCCTTTTATCAGTGGTATTATTTATATAATTTTTTTTCTTGAGCTCTATTTCCCTAAAAATGATTTTTTAGAAGGTTTAGGGTCCCATTTGCACTGCAACCCTTTGATAAATTCATTGAAAAATCCCACCAAAATTTGGGGATGACATATGATGTCCCTAAATCACTTTTATGCAAAAATATTCCTTAGTCATTTGGAGATTTTGAGTTTTACCACAAGTTTTTAAATCTGGTCCAGTTGCACTTTTGCACTAGAACCTATTTAAATACTTCTTTAAAACTTCCACCAAAATTAGGGGAGGTCAGTAGGAGTATATTATTCATCTTTATGGAAAAACCCAGTTTTGTCCTTTGAAAAATTTGAGTGAATCAACCTCATTTTCATTCTGGTCCAACTTGATGATTTGTACTGCAACCATATTTTAAGTTGCTCCTTTACCCATAATTATTTTTCCTGCTTATAGACCACCCTGCAAAACCCTTAAGTCCAGGAGAGTAGACCCATTGGAGGATTTTAAGTGCAGGCAATCATGCCTTTTTCTTTTTGTCCAAAACTGAAGATTTGCAAAACTTGCACTAGCAAGTTTCTAGTTTTGCCCAAATGACCTTGCCATCCTCACCTACATCTAAAGAGACTCCAATCTGGAAAGTTTGGCCACCCCAAGAGTTGCCTTGATGCCCTTGGCATCCTGTCGAGCACTTGGTGTGCAGAGCCAGTTTTGGCATGATTTGTAGTTTGCACTGGGGACTTGACCCCCTGACCACACCACCATGTCCACTAATCTTCTTGCAAACCCTAACCTAGGCCTGTTAGTCCCCAGCCTCATCCAAACCCTCTAGCAGACGCTGGCATTTTGCCCAGCAGTTGGCGTGCACGCTCTGGGCGCGGCCAGAGCGCGCGTTTTGCACGTGCGTGCAAAAGAGTCGCCGCGTCCCGCTGCCGCCTACCCGCGCCCGTCCTGGCCTCTCCCCTCTCCTAGTCGACGCACCCGACTCCTCCCTCGCCGTAGGGCCGGCTGGCCCCCTCCTGGCGCCCTACAGTGCCGCCACCGCAAGCCGCCACCGCCGCCCCGACAACCTCTACCCTGGTCGGTGCCGCCCGAACCACACCAACACGCCAGCTCGCTCGTGGAATAGCCAGAGCTCATCCACTAGCTCGTTAGCTAGCGCCCGTCGCCGCCATGTCGCCCTGTCCACTATAGAACGGCGGTCGCCGACGATCCTTTCCACGGCTACCGCGAACCAACCTAGCCACACTATAAGTAGGGGGCCCCGAGCTCGTCCAGCCACTCAGGCAGCCTCAGCCCATCCCCTCGAAGCCCCCATGGCCAGTAATCGTCGGGGGAGAGCCTTCTCCCCCATCTACGGCCAGCTCGGCCGCCGCCACGTCCCAGCCCCGTTCGTCACAACCATGGCCCCCCTGCCCGTCCAACGCCACCTTTCTACCCCCCTCGACCGTGCGGAGCTGCCCAGCCTCTCAATCGTGATCGGGCACCACCGTAGAACACAACCCCAAACCCACCCGAAGCCTCCTCCGCCGTGGAGCTCGCCACTGGCGACTCCCTCCACCCCCACCGACCCAGCAACCACGGGGAGGTCCGCCCTAAGATGACAGATCCATCCCTGCCCTCGGATGCCCTCGAGGAGCCATCGTTCGCCGGCAAAGATCGCCGGAGCTCCGCCTCCGTTCGGCCAAAGGAGAGGGAAGGCGGGGGAGACCGGTCAAACCTGACCAGTGGGCCCCTGGACCCACTGTTGGTGACCACGGGCCGGTCCACGCTGGATAAGTGAAGACGTAAACCCAGAGTACACCTTCGACGTGTTCAGTTTTCGAAATGTTTTTCTTTTTTCCTGTTTTATTTTAAAAACAGAATTTGACTGGCTATATCTTTTTAAATAAAACTCCAAATGAGTTGATTCTTTTTTCTACCTCTCTCAAATTTAGTCTAGTTTATTTTAAGATTTATTTGAAAAAAATCTAGACAACGTTTTGCACTGTTTTGAAACTATGTGTTAATTTGAATAATTTCAAAAATAGGTTTTTGAAGAAGAAGTCAACTTTCAAAAGGCACACCCCACTTGCACACTCTTGAAGGCAAGCATTCTGAACCCTGGCATCATGTTTTTGTGTGTTGGTTGACATGGTTATAACACCACCTTAATACGGAGAACTCGTTATTTTATGTGGTGATACGATTATTTGCATGAATGCATATTGGAGATTTCCTTGCTGTTGGAAATGGATATACTTGTGAAGGTAATCGTCCTAGTATGCCTTGCATGCATGCCGGAAAGAAATCCGGGAAAGCCTCTACCTTGGGTAGGCGTGAGCTTGTCTCCGGTCTTCGTCGGGACAGTTATGTCCGGTATGGCATAGTAAGGTATAATGAGTGGTGACTTTGTTGGTTGTATTATAATCGTCATACATATCATGAAGGGAATTTTTTTAAACCTCCTGAGTCGACTGTAGATCGAGTCTTGTTCTAGTAACCCCCATACTTGTTTCATACTACCACTTGTCCCGGCCGCAAGTAGGGTACGGTTCAGTAGGTTGTTGTCCGTGTCAAAACCGGCGGATCTCGGGTAGGGGGTCCCGAACTGTGCGTCTAGGCGGATGGTAACAGGAGACAAGGGACTCGATGTTTTTACCCAGGTTCGGGCCCTCTCGATGGAGGTAAAACCCTACTCCTGCTTGATTGATATTGATGATATGGGTAGTACAAGAGTGGATCTACCACGAGATCAAGGAGGCTAAACCCTAGAAGCTAGCCTATGGTATGATTGTTGTAATGGTTGATCGTCCTACGGACTAAAACCCTCCGGTTTATATAGACACCGGAGAGGGCTAGTGTTACATAGAGTCGGTTACAATGGTAGGAGATCTACATATCAGTATCGCCAAGCTTGCCTTCCACGCCAAGGAAAGTCCCATCCGGACACGGGACGAAGTCTTCAATCTTGTATCTTCATAGTCTTGGAGTCCGGCCGATGATGATAGTCCGGCTATCCGGACACCCCCTAGTCCAGGACTCCCTCAGTAGCCCCTGAACCAGGCTTCAATGACGACGAGTCCAGCGCATTTATAGTCTTCGGCGTTGCAAGGCGGGTATTCCTTCTAATTCCATGTGCTTGCCGAATAGTGTTCGGCTCCCTTACAAATGTTGCGCTCCTTGGCTTCCACGCCCAATAATGGCCCTCTTCCATGCATCGCACGAATGCGAAAAGCCAGGGTATCTTTTATGTTTTACCCCCTAGCTGCGCAAATAATCTGCCTATAAGAGAGATAAGAATCCAGATCCAAATCACACCATCCTCCTTCCGCGAGTACTCATCGGAGCGCTTCCGACCGAAAACCCATTCCATCATGGACCGTCGACGCGGCTCCTCCTCTCGTGCTCCCATCCCTCCTCCAGGAGATTGGAGGAGATGTTCAGTTCCGCACAACGAGCTGGTGAAGCTTCAAGCGGAGGGATATCTCCCTCCGGCCTTTATGGTCCCGGTTCGAGCCGGGCTGGCCACTAGGAAGCAAGCGAAGGCCACCCCTAGCCCCTCTAAAGGAGAGCGGGTGTGCTTCGTCCCCTATCTAATAAGGGGGATTGGATTTCCCGTTCATCCGTTCCTCCGCGGGCTTCTGGAGTTCTATGGACTCCAGCTCCATCACCTCACGCCCGCCTCTATTCTGCACATCGCGGGTTTCGTAGCTCTTTGCGAGCTATTCCTGGGCATCGAGCCCCATTTTGCGCTGTGGAAGAGGCTATTCTGCTTCGTACCCCGCTCTCATGAGGGGTCAATATATCAAGTGGGCGGTGCCGAAATATGGCGCATCGTCGGGACCGGATATCCATCCGGAACCCCAACGAATGCGTCCGAACACTGGCCTTCAGAATGGTTTTATGTAGAAGACGCTCCACTACCGGACCCAGTTCAGATCGGCCTCCCGGAGTTCAGCAAGGCTCCTCTAAAGAAACGCCTAAGTTGGCGCCCGCGGAGCCCTCAACTGGAGGAAGACAAGGGTGTCCATTATTTGATGGGCCGGATAAGGTTGCTGGCCCATTCCGGATTGACCATGATTGGAGTCAGGGGCCACCCCATGTGGGATTTCAACGGGGAAAATGATGCCACCCGTCATGGTCGCAAAGGGCCGGGATCGGCCGAAGATCTGGTGAAGATTCTGTCCGGCCTGTACAAGGGGGAGAAGGAGGACTTCCTCCAGATGAGCCCATTGAATGGGTTCTCCATGAATAACCCTCAGCACTGGGTAAGCGGACATTTCATTTATCCGACCCATGCTTTCGAAGTTAAGTACCTTACTTTACGATTTCGACGCAGGAGCTGCGTCGGGATGTGGAGGGCATACATAGTCCGGCTCCACAACCCGAGGATCCAGGAAGGTCCCTTGATCCGGCCTCCGAAGAGGATCCGGACATAAAGGTGGAGCTAATCGACGGGGTGTTCCACCAACTCAGCATGGACAACGCTCTAGTCGCCATTACGGCTGACTACCCCGGCTTGTTACCGGCTTCCCAGGTACTTATGACCGAAGTCCTGACACCATTATTTCGTCCTTGCGCATTCCTGACCACCGTATATAATGGTGTCTCGCAGGAGGTGCCTTCAAGGCGGGAAGCCGAACCCGCGGCGGCTGACCAACAAGGGTCAGCCCGACCCCGCAGGCAGAAGAGGGGTGCGGTGCGAATCGAAACGTCACCGCAACGGTATAGCTCGCGACCATTATTTAGGAAAAGATTCCTAGGGGGTGTATTAATGCTCATGACTTTTTTAGGAGAAAGAGCACTCGCCGGACTGTGCCCGGCGAGGTTGCCACCCAAGCCTCCGCCAGCCAGGCTCCAACACCTAGTCCGGAGGGGGAGGCGAGCGCAAGGCGCGAGCTGGATACTCCTCCAACGGAGGATGCCGACAGGCTGTCCGCCACCAGGTCTGAGGTGGAGAGCGCCATGAACCATAGGCGCCACCGGACAGTTTTTCGTGACGCATGTTTCTCCCCTGAGGCGTTGAATGCCTTTAACGCGGGAGACGCGCACCTCCGTGCCGCTCAAGATGGTTTGACCAGATCCACGGAGCAGTATGTAAAAGACATACGGGTAAGGGATTATAATAGCGGTATATGCGAGTAGCCCCCGAGACTTAAAGTAGTTAAAATAACTGATTTAAGGATCTTTTAATGTGCAAGATCTTACAGAAAAGAATACCGAATTGTCCCAGGAGCTACAAGAGTGCAAGGCCCAACTTGAGGCCGCACTCGCTACCGCAGGAGGAGACACATAGACCCCTCCTGGTAACACATTATTTCAAAAAGATAAGAGGTGTGCGGCGTGCGTGTAAGTCTGACAATGATATTGCAGATGTTGCCGGATTGGATCCGGACAAGCAACACCTACTACACCAGCTGAAGGCCGGCGAGAGGGTGCTTATGAAGGTGCAGCAGGAGAGGAACAAACTCCAAGATGCCCATACCCAGCTTGGGGAAGAGCTGAAAGGTGTTCTGGCCGAGCTGTCTGGCTCCGTGAAGGAGAATCAGCGGCTTCGTCGCGGCATCTATGGTAAGTGCTTGAGCGAATTCTTTTGAAAAGAAGAGTTCGGCGAGGAAGCCTATTGACAGAAATATGTCTATAGGTGCACTCACAGGTCGCCCTGCGGAGGAAATGCCCGGTTCGACGGGTGACCAACTTCCCAAGCTGGTGCAACTGCTCGAACATGTTCGGAAGGTGATGAGTGGCATCGTCCAGGCCCTATGGCCTTCCGTCTCCCTACCCGAGGGCCTTGGGGAGCTTGCGGAGAAGCTTCAGGGAGCGCGGCAGCGCTTCCGTTTATGGAAGATATCGGCCTTCCGTCAAGGTGCCAGGGAGGCCTGGGCCATGGTGAAGAAGCAGTACAAGAAGGCAGATCCAAACCACATGGCCGAGGTCGGACCTGTGGGGCCCGGGGAAGGAGATCCCTGTGAGCTTAGTGTACGGCCAAGTAGAGTTGGCCGCTAAGTATTCCCAACGGGACTATAAATTAGACAGCCTGTTAGACGGGATTGAGGAGGAGTACAGTCAGTCAATTTGACGATGTATTTAAAATGACATGTAAAATGCCTTCTAGCCGGATTGTAGATCGTTTGTCTTTGCCGACCTTTTCGCTTCGACCTCGGGACCCTACAGTCCGGAGTGTGTCCGAATACCTTCTCGGTTATGA
Source organism: Triticum aestivum (assembly GCF_018294505.1). Lineage (NCBI taxonomy): Eukaryota > Viridiplantae > Streptophyta > Magnoliopsida > Poales > Poaceae > Triticum > Triticum aestivum. The sequence continues at coordinate 346,665,868 of NC_057807.1, read as the reverse complement.
CAAAACTGGGGCATGCATGGAGACCAGGCGTAGGGGTCATTAGTGCTTTATCAGACAAGTGCCCAACTAGTTATGTTATATTACATGGTTAGTAAGAAACATCTTCCAGGGAGAATAGTTTCGTTAAGGGTTCCTTTCCCTGGGAGGCATGCCCTAAAGTGCATGTCTGGACTGCGAAAAAAGCAGCAAAACATCTGGGGGCAGATAGATAAATGTGTAAAAAATCATCTTTCAAGTCACCGACCGAATATTCTCTTAAGAACACTAGCTTTCGGCTTCACCCAGTCTATGGTACACATCCGGCTGACCCGGTAGTAACAATCGCAGAGGTGCTCCCTTTACCTCCTAGCCGAACAATCGGGAACGTAGGGGTAAGCACAGGAGCCAGGCAACCCAGCTTGGTCAAAACTTAAGTCATATCGATGCATATAATGGTGAATAAAAGGTACATGTGGAAGTTTGACACATGTGCTGGGCATGAAGCCCTTATAAGTAAGCTTCTGTTAGAGAAGCCCCCAGGTATAATGAGTGCGGGTAGCACATCAAGTGTGTGCGAATAATGCACAAATAGGCCCTCAAGGGCTTTTATGAAAAAGGTAGGAGAAGAGAGAGAAACAAAAGATAGCTGAAGTGTGAAAATGTGGAGGAAGGAGACGAACTCTTAGTCCGGCACTTGGCGTAGAATCTTCGGAGGCAGGCTGCGTTCCATGGGTTCGGCTCGAGTTGGTTGTCCGATGCATTCCGCAGACGGTATGCTCCACCGGTTAGGACTTGGTCGATGATGAAGGGACCTTCCCATTTGGGCTTGAGTTTTTCCTTTTTCTTGTCCGGCAGGCGTAGAACTAGTTCGCCAACATTGTAAGTTTTAGCCCGTACTTCTCTGCTTTGATATCTTCGAGCCTGCTGCTGATAGAATGCGGAACGGGCCTTTGCCACATCGCGTTCCTCCTCCAACGCGTCCAAGCTGTCTGGCCGATCCAGCTCGGCTTCTCTTTCTTCGTACATGCGCACTCGAGGTGAGTCATGAATTATGTCGCAGGGCAAAACTGCCTCTAAGCCGTATACCATAAAAAATGGTGTGAATCCAGTAGTACGGTTTGGCGTGGTCCGCAGCCCCCAGAGTACGGAGTCGAGCTCCTCTACCCAGTGCGTGTTAGATTCCGTAAGGGACCGCACTAGCCTGGGTTTGATGCCGCTCATTATTAGACCATTTGCTCGTTCCACTTGACCGTTGGTTTGAGGGGGGTAAACTGAAGCGTAGTCGAGCTTAATGCCCGTATTTTTGCACCAGAGTTTGACCTCGTCGCCCGTGCAGTTCGTGCCGTTATCGGTAATGATGCTGTGGGGGACGCCGTAACGGTGTACTACCCCGGATATGAAGTCTATCACTGGTCCGGACTCTGCCGTTTTAACTGGCTTAGCCTCTATCCATTTGGTGAATTTATCCACCATGACCAGTAGGTATTTTTGCTTGTGGATTCCCCCTTTAAGGGGTCCAACCATGTCAAGCCCCCAGATCGCGAACGGCCAGGTAATGGATATAGTTTTGAGGGCGGTGGGTAGCATATGGCTCTAATTAGCAAAGAGCTGACAACCGACGCATCTTTGGACTAAGTCCTGAGCATCTGCCCGGGCCGTCGGCCAATAAAATCCTGTACGGAAGGCCTTGCCTACAAGGGCCCGGGCCGCGGCGTGGTGTCCGCCTAGTCCGGCATGAATTTCAGCCAGAAGGTTTCGCCCTTCCTCTTCGGAGATACACCTTTGAAGGACTCCGGTTGTGCTTTTTCTTATAAAGTTCTCCCTCGTGGACCTTGTAGGCTTTAGATCGCCGAACTATGCAGCGGGCCTCATTTTGGTCTTCGGGAAGTTCCTGCCTAATTAAGTATGCTAGGAATGGCTCTGTCCACGGGGCGATTACTGCCATTATTTCATGGGCTGAAGGTGTTATTTCATCAGCTGAGCCGCTGATTATGTCAGATTGTTCTGTGTTGGGTGGTGCTGTTGCTTCCGGGTTGTTATTTCCGGACTCCTCTTCCCATAGTATGGATGGCTTAAAGAGCCGTTCCAGGAAGATGTTTGGAGGGACAGCGTCGCGTTTCGCGTCGATGCGTGCCAATACGTTGGCTGCTTGGTTATTATCCCGGGCTACGTGGTGGAATTCGAGTCCTTCGAACCGAGCTGACATTTTTAGGACAGCGTTACAATAGGCTGCCATTTTCGGATCCTTGGCGTCAAAGTCTCCATTTACTTGGGATATTGCAAGGTTTGAATCCCCGCGCACCTCTAGGCATTGAATGCCCATGGAGATTGCCATCCGGAGGCCATGTAGGAGGGCCTCGTATTCGGCTGCATTGTTGGAGTCCGTGTATATTATCTGAAGTACGTATTGGACTTTGTCTCTGGTTGGGGACGTCAATACGACGCCAGCCCCCAAGCCGGCCAACATTTTGGAGCCATCGAAATGCATAATCCAATTGGAGTATGCGCCGTACTCCTTAGGGAGTTCGGCTTCAGTCCATTCAGCGACAAAGTCAGCCAAGACTTGCGACTTTATAGCTCGCCGAGGTTTGTAAGTTATATCGAATGGTAAGAGCTCAATGGCCCATTTTGCAATCCTGCCCGTCGCGTCGCGGTTGTTTATAATGTCGTTTAGGGGCAGTTCGGAGGCCACTGTTATTGAACACTCTTGAAAGTAGTGTCGGAGGTTCCGGGATGCCATGAACACCGCGTACGCTATCTTTTGATAATGCGGGTACCGGGACATGCAGGGAGTTAAGACAGTGGATACGTAGTACACTAGTTTTTTAAGAGGGAATTTATGCCCTTCTGTTTCTCGTTCGACGACGAGCACCGCGCTTACAACTTGATGTGTTGCCGCGATATGTAACAACATCGGTTCGCCCACGTTAGGCGCAGCTAGGACCAGATTTGTTGCCAATATGGCTTTTATTTCTTCGAGTCCGGCAGTGCCAGCATCCGTCCACTCGAAGTATTCGGTGCGCCTGAGGAGGCGATAGAGGGGCAATGCCTTCTCTCCCAAACGGGAGATGAAGCGGCTTAGAGCCGCCACGCATCCACTCAATTTTTGTATTTGTTTGAGGTCTTTTGGAATATCTAGCTGTGACAGAGCTCGGATCTTGGCTGGGTTTGCTTCAATTCCTCTACTGGATACAATGAAGCCCTGGAGCTTTCTGGCTGGTACGCCGAAAACGCATTTTTCCGGATTCAGCTTAATGTCATATGCTCGGAGGTTGTCGAATGTGAGCCTCAAATCGTCTACAAGAGTTTCGACGTGTTTGGTTTTGACGACGACGTCGTCTACGTATGCCTCTACTATTTTGCCGATCTTGGTAGCCAGACATGTCTGAATCATGCGCTAATATGTTGCGCCGGTGTTTTTGAGTCAGAAGGGCATCGTGTTGAAGCAGAATGGTCCATATGGAGTAATGAATGCCGTTGCAGCTTAGTCCACCTCCGCCATCTTGATTTGAAGGTAGCCGGAGTATGTGTCAAGGAAGCACAATGAATCGTGCCCTGCAGTAGCATCGATTATTTGGTCCATGTGGGGGAGAGGGAAGGGATCCTTTGGGCAGGCCTTGTTCAGGTCTTTAAAATCGACACATAGGCGCCAGGATTTGTCCTTCTTTGGTACCATTACCATGTTTGCTAGCCAGTCCGGATGTATGATGTCTCTGATGAATCCGGCTTCCAGTAGTTTGGCTAGCTCTTCTCCCATTACCTATCTTTTGGGTTCGGAAATCTCCAAAGAGCATGTTTGACTGGATTGAATCCTTTTAGGATGTTTAGGCTGTGTTCTGCCAATCTGCGTGGGATTCTTGGCATATCTGAAGGGTGCCAGGCAAAGATGTCCCATTTTTCCCGAAGGAATTCTCGTAGTGCGGCGTCTACATCAGGGTTCAACTGTGCCCCGATGGAAGCCGTCTTTGTTGGGTCCGTTGGATGGACCTGGAATTTGACTATTTCATCCACTGGTTTAAAGGAGGTGGACTTGGATCTCTTATCGAGTATCACATCATCCCTATTCACCGTAGAGCGCAGTGTAGTGAGTTCCTCCGCCGCTAGGGCTTCGGATAGTGCCTCCAGGGCTAATGCGGCTGTCTTGTTTTCGGCGCGGAGTGCTGTGTCCAGATCACTAATGAGAGTGATTATTCCGCCGGGCCCGGGCATCTTAAGCTTCATGTACCTGTAATGGGGTATGGCTTGAAAAATTGTGAATGCCTCTCGTCCTAATATAGCGTGATATCCGCTGCTGAACGGGGCCACTTGGAACGTGACCTCTTCGGACCTGTAATTGTCCGGCGAGCCGAACACCACATCAAGTGTGATTTTTGCTGTGCAGCGTGCTTCCCGGCTAGGGATTATTCCTCTAAAGGTTGTGCTGCTTCGCTCAATGCGGCTCCAGTCTATTTCCATTTTTTGAAGAGTTTCCTCGTAGATGAGGTTTAATCCGCTGCCGCCATCCATGAGTACCTTGGTAAGATGAAAGCCGTCCACTATTGGACTGAGGACCAATGCGGCTGGTGCTCGGGCTGTTCGGAATTTAGGTTCGTCGCTGGCGTTGAAGGTGATGGCCGTGTCGCTCCATGGATTTGTTGTTGCTACTTGGTAGACTTCGGCGAGGCCGCGGATTGTTCGTTTCAGCATATTATTTGATGCGAAAGTCTCGAAGACTATTGACACCGTACTGGTACTGTTGGAGTGGTTCTCTGGGGCTAGAAGCTCTTCGCCACTTTTGGCCACCTGCCACAGTATCCAACATGCTCGAAGGCTATGTGTTGGAGTGGCGTCTTCTGTACTGTGAATTTTACAGGGTCCGCTGAGCCATCCCTCCAGTACGGTTCCGTGCCCTTTATGGGGTTTTTGCTTTTTGTTTATTGTACCTGGTGCCTGAGTGTGATGCACCCTTTTGTTTCGGACTAGGGTTGTATTTGGGGCCGGATTGTCCCAAAACTTAGTTTCGGTTTTCCAGAAACTCTCCATCGCACAGTACTTTCGTACTATGGACGCCAGATCGGCGAAGCGTGTAATTTGACGACGACTGACGGCATTCAAGATTCCCTCGTCCGTGCAATTATTGCAGAAGATTGAAATTGCGTTTTCCTCTCGGTAGTCCTTTATCCTGTCCATGACCAGGACGAATCTGGCCCAGTAATGATGTACTGTTTCAGCGGGCTCTTGCCGGATTTGAGATAGATCGCATATGTCTGGGTGGGTGGGTGGAATTGAGTCTGGAACCCTACCCATCTCGAGGCTCAAGGGCCGAAAAGTTTCCGAATTTGGAAGCTTGGATTGCTGGACGTTGTCCAACAAGTCTGGTCCGATGCCTGACTTTAGGTTCAGTGCTTGATCGACGTCCGTCCCTCTGCGGGAATCCGGCATGGAGGGTTCGGGAGTCCGGACATGACTAGTTTTCAATACAGAAGGAGAGTCTCCGCGTTGTTCCTCTACCACCGCAACATGGTGGGTAACCTGGGGAGAGTTAATCTCTCTCAGATAGGTTTTAATCCCAATCTGATTGTAGTCTGTAGCGACTCCCAGGGCGGCAATGCGATCCAAGAGCTCGTTTACGGACGAGAGCTCTACTGGATCCAGCTGCTCGAAGAATTCTGAGTTGACGTGAAGATTTCTTTTGATGACCCGAGAGGTCGTCGTCGAAGCGGTGGCCGAACAGGCGGTCATGAGAAAACCACCTAGCCGAATAGTTTGGCCGGCGGCCAAAGCTCCTTTGGTGATGGTTCCGTCTTTAAAGATGGGAAGAGGCATCCTTCCTGATCGCGACGGCACAGAGGAACTCTCAATGAAAGCACCAATGTCAGTGTCAAAACCGGCGGATCTCGGGTAGGGGGTCCCGAACTGTGCGTCTAGGCGGAAGGTAACAGGAGACAAGGGACACGATGTTTTTACCCAGGTTCGAGCCCTCTCGATGGAGGTAAAACCCTACTCCTGCTTGATTGATATTGATGATATGGGTAGTACGAGAGTGGATCTACCACGAGATCAAGGAGGCTAAACCCTAGAAGCTAGCCTATCGTATGATTGTTGTAATGGTTGTTCGTCCTACGGACTAAAACCCTCCGGTTTATATAGACACCGGAGAGGGCTAGGGTTACACAGAGTCGGTTACAATGGTAGGAGATCTCCATACCCGCATCGCCAAGCTTGACTTCCACGCCAAGGAAAGTCCCATCCGGACATGGGACGAAGTCTTCAATCTTGTATCTTCATAGTCTTGGAGTCCGGCCGATGATGATAGTCCGGCTATCCGGACACCCCCTAGTCCAGGACTCCCTCAGTTGCCAACCCCTTCCTAGCGCACACCGTATAGAGAGGCCATGGTGGAAGATACCAGCTGCATTCGGTAGGAAGGCCACCTGGTCTGGGGGCATGGGTGTTTCCGGTTGGGACCGAGAGGGGGGCACCCCTTAGAGCGCACGATATAAATTTGATCCCATGCTATTCGAGGTTGTAGCCTCCACACTTAGAGTTTTGCTTGACAGGTGTCGTGGGTGATTCCAGACACCGGTAAGTTAAGCTGGTGTGTGCAGGCCAGGTGTGCTTTCAATTAAAAGACCGTAGACGGAATTAGTCCCGATGGACTAAAGGAATCCGTTACACATGGGTAAAGAGTACACCCTCTTCAGAGATTAAATCTATTCGAATAGCCGTGTCCATGGTTAAGGACTACAGTCTGGGATTGGTCAAGTGTTGGTCTTAGTGTCGGTCTTCGGAGGAGAAACTGCTAAACCAGAACATGGATCATGACTTGTGACTTGTGATGATTATGATGATTATTATGGACTAACCCTTTATATTATTTTAATTATTGAGTATCCCTGGGACGGTTTTACCTCCTAGATATTCACTATGATTGTTTTCTTATAAGCCCTTTATGTGGTGTCGCTGAGACGCCTGACTGTGGCACGCTTGTTATTTCTATTATTTATAAGCCATTTATGTGGTGTTGCTGAGATGCCCGACTGTGGCCTGCTTGTTAATTATTTACTTTATAAGCCCGTTACGCTCAGGCGCCCGATTGAGGCATGCTCGTTATTTACTATCCTTTCAAGGCGTCGCTTCAGACACCCGATCGATGCATCTTATTACTACTCTGTTATTACATATTCATGTTGCATATAAATAACCTGCTTGCATGCATCAGGGATTTTATTTTATGACTAACGTTATGATCATAGAATATTTCAGAGCATGATTATCATTTGTTATATTATACCCGTGTTCATAATGTTTGCGAGTACATTCAAAGTACTCCCTGGCTTGTCCCTGGCTATTTTCTTGGCCAGATTTCTTGCTTGGAGAGGAGCGTTGTGATGGCAGCCCCGGAACCCACGCAATGGTGACAACTGCCTCGCGAAGATAGGAGTTAACCTGGTCAGCTGTTCCTGTGGGAAATGGAGTCCCATAGATGCTGATGATCCACAAACCGCTTCCACCATCAACCACTAGAAACCATTTGTTGTACTCATAGGCCAAAATGGTCTTGTACTACATATTTTGTATTTTTCTTGGAATTTCCGTATCAAGTTGGTGCCTCATCAGCTAACAGTAATCCTGGGGCTGGTGAGCACAAGGGCCATTTTCTAGAAATTAATAACCTGAAAATCCGGTCCTGACAAACTTGGTATCAAAGCTAGGCTGACCATTGGATAATCCTATGTCAGCCAGGTCAATAAACCTAGGTTAACCAACCACCAGACCTTAACCGAACCTCGGCCAAGCTTCCCGTGTAAGATAGCCACACAGTGACCCCCAAAACCTTTGGCAGTCGGTGCCCAACCTATCAGCCTAGCATGTCGATGACGCGCCAGTGACCTACATCTAAATTGTCTCATTCGCAAGCGTGCGAAGGAAGACTTCGTCCCCTTTTTCTATAAAAGGGCATGCTAGCTTCAACACAGCACATCACAAACTCTTTTCCAAACCAGGCTATAATGCCATGACCCATTGTTCACAATGAGACCACAGCAAACAACCTTAGAGGTTTTGTGACCGTGCTAGCAAACCTCACCCGCCGTGCCTTTGCATTAGGGGAACCACCAGAATATGTGGTGTACCAAGGACCCATGAGCGGTGAAAGCCGTCAATTCTGGGCCACCGTGCACATCTATGGCAGGGGTCTATCTCCAAAATACCCCTACAGGTTCACCGAAAGGACAACTTCCTTTGAGCCACAAGCCATCCAACAAGCTGCTCGAGAGGCTGTAGTTCAACTCCGGCACTTGTCGCCCAGAGTTAACTATCGCTCGTTCTACTACTACCCCAGCCGTGACGGGTATAGTAGGCCACCCCAGGTCGCCAACGGAGATCACGAGACGGATCCTGCATTGTTGCATCTTGTGCGCTATGTATGTGCACTAGAAGAACTATTCGATCAAATCACCCTTGATCTGATCGCAACTCGTGGAGAGCTGATCCGCCGAGCCCCGGCTAGAGGACAAGATGAGCCCAATGCCGACAACCCAGTCGTGCAATTCGGACAACCGATCGAGTCTTTTAGGTCTGCCCCAGTCATCGACCAAAACACCTTGATGACCCCAGAAGTGCTTCATCGCCTTTTGGGAACACGCTCCAACGGGATTGTGGCCAACAATCCCCGAGATGGTCATCATCGCTACCCCGACCCTGTAGTCCCTCAACCCCCTCCAGCTAATCCTGACGGTGAGAACCATGGAGAAGCCTCGACGTCCACAAGGCATGCCCGCTTAGATATTAACGAGGTAAACTAGAGTCGCTCGAGTAGTACCGAGTCTTAGTATGTCCACGCCCTGTAATTATGTGATCCTGTATCGCCATGATTAAATGCTATTTGCTTGTGCACCCCTATTTTAGTAGTAGCCATGCATAATTATGTTGGTGTGCGATTGCATTTTTTTAACCCGGGCGTAGCTGCCAACCCCGACGACACAAAATTTGTGCTTTGAGTAAACTTTTTAGTTTCAACTAACAGGAATGATAGTTTCTAAAACAACTCTTAGCAAATCTCGAGGACGAGATTTTTTTTCTTAAGGGGGGTAGTGTTGTAACACCCCAAAAATTTAACCATGTTTTGTTTATTAAAATTTTGCCAGGAGATTAAATTTTCATTTTTTTGGATTTATTTTTTATCTCAAAACCTCTCTTTTCTTCTAGGTTGTGGAGTTTTCACCCCAAGTAAAAAACTTTTCAATTATTATTGGACTTGTTTACCCTCCCAAACAAAACAATCCTTTTATCAGTGGGATTATTTAAATAATTATTTTTTTCCTGAGCTCTATTTCCCTAAAAATGATTTTTCATAAGGTTTCCGGTCCCATTTGCACTGCAACCCTTTGATAAATTTATTGAAAAATCCCACCAAAATTTGGGGATGACATATGATGTCCCTAAATCACTTTTATGCAAAAGTATTCCTTAGTGATTTGGAGATTTTGAGTTTTACCACAAGTTTTTAAATCTGGTCCAGTAGCACTTTTGCACTACAACCTATTTAAATAATTCTTTAAAACTTCCACCAAAATTAGGGGAGGTTAGTAGGAGTATATTATTCATCTTTATGCAAAAACCCAGTTATGTCCTTTGAAAAATTTGAGTGAATCAACCTCATTTTCATTCTGGTCCAACTTGATGATTTGTACTGCAACCATATTTTAAGTTGCTCCTTTACCCATGATTCTTTTTCTTGCTTATAGACCACCCTGCAAGACCCTTAAGTCTAGGAGAGTGGACCCATTAGAGGATATTCAGTGCATGCAATCATGCCTTTTTCTTTCTGTCCAAAACTGAAGATTTGCAAAACTTGCACTAGCAAGTTTCTGGTTTTGCCCAACTGACCTTGCCATCCTCACCAACATCTAAAGAGACTCCAATCTGGAAAGTTTGGCCACCCCAAGAGATGCCTTGATGCCCTTGGCATTCTGTCGAGCACTTGGTGTGCATAGCCAGTTTTGGCATGATTTGTAGTTTGCACTGGGGACTTGACCCCCTGACCACACCACCATGTCCACTAATCTTCTTGCAAGCCCTAACCTAGGCCTGTTAGTCCCCTGCCTCATCCAAACCCTCTAGCACACGCTAGCATTTTGCCGAGCAGTTGGCGTGCACGCTTTGGGCGCGGTAGAGCGCACATTTTGCACGTGCGTGCACACGAGTCGCCGCGTCCCGCTGCCGCCTACCCGCGCCCGTCCTGGCCTCTCCCCTCTCCCAGTCGACGCACCCGGCTCCTCCCTCACTGCAGGGTCGCCTGGCCCCCTCCTGGCGCCCTACAGCGCAGCCACCGCAAGCCGCCACCGCCGCCCCGACAACCTCTGCCCTGGTCGGCGCCGCCCGAACCACACTAACGCGCCAGCTCGCTCGTGGAACAGCCCGAGCTCATCCACTAGCTCGTCAGCTAGCGCCCGTCGCCGCCACGTCGCCCTGTCCGCTACAGAATGGCGGTCGCCGATGATCCTATCCACATCCGCCACAAACTGACCTAGCCGCACTATAAGTAGGGGCCCCCGAGCTCGTCCAGCCACTCAGGCAGCCTCAGACCATCACCACGAAGCCCTCATGGCCAGTAATCGTCGGGGGAGAGCCTTCTCCCCCGTCTCCGGCCAGCTCGGCCGCCGGCACGTCCTAGCCCCATTCGTCGCAACCAGGGCCCCCCTTCCCGTCCAACGCCACCATTCTACTCCCCTCGTCCATGCGGAGCTGCCCAGCCTCTCAATCATGATCAGGAACCACCATAGAACACAACCCCAAACCCACCCGAAGCCTCCTCCGCCGCGGAGGTCAACGCCGGTGACTCCCTCCACCCCCATCGACCCAGCCACCACGGGGAGGTCGGCCCTGAGCTGGCAGATCCATCCCTGCCCTCGAGGAGTCGTCGTTCGCCGGCGAAGATCACCGGAGCTCCACCTCCGTTCGGCCAAAGGAGAGGGAAGGCGGAGGAGACCGGTCAAACCTGACCAGTGGGCCCCCTGGACCTATTGTCAGTGACCACGGGCTGATCCACGCTGTTTAAGTGAAGACGTAAACCCAGAGTACGCCTTCGACGTGTTCAGTTTTCGAAACGTTTTTCTTTTGCTGTTTTATTTTAAAAACAGAATTTGACTAAACTTTGACTGGCTATATCTTTTGAAATAAAACTCCAAATGAGTTGATTCTTTTTTCTGCCCCTCTCAAATTTAGTCTAGTTTATTTTAAGATTTATTTGAAAAAATTTCAGACAACTTTTTTGCACTGTTTTGAAACTATGTGTTAATTTGAATAATTTCAAAATAGGTTTTTGAAGAAGAAGTCAACTTTCAAAAGGCACACCCCACTCTCACACTCTTAAAGGCAATCATTCTAAACCCTGGCATAATGTTTTTGTGTGTTGGTTGACACAATTATAACACCACCTTAATACGGAGAACTCGTTATTTTATGTGGTGATACGATTATTTGCTTGAATGCATATTGGAGATTTCCTTGCTGTTGGAAATGGATATACTTGTGAAGTTAATCGTCCTCGTATGCCTTGCATGCATGCCGGAAAGAAATCCGGGGAAGCCTCTGCCTTGGGTAGGCGTGAGCTTGTCTCCGGTCTTCGTCGGAACGGTTATGTCCGGTATGGCATAGTAAGGTATAATGAGTGGTGACTTTGTTGGTTGTATTATAATGGTCACATATATCATGCATGGAATTTTTTTAAACCTCCTGAGTCGACCGTAGATCGAGTCTTGTTCCAGTAACCCCCATACTTGTTTCGTACTACCACTTGTCCCTGCGGCAAGCAGGGCACGGTTCAGTAGGTTGTCAACCCCTTCCTAGCACACACTATACAGAGAGGCCATGGTGGAAGATACCGGCTGCATCCGGTAGGTAGGCCACCTCGTCCGGGGGCCTGGGTGTTTCCGGTTGGGACCAAGAGGGGGGCACCCCTTAGAGCGCGTGATATAAATTTGGTCCCATGCTATTCGAGGTTGTAGCCTCCCCGCTTAGAGTTTTGCTTGACAGGTGTCGTGGGTGATTCCAGACACCGGTAAGTTAAGCTGGAGTGTGCAGGCCAGGTGTGTTTTCAATTAAAAGACCGTAGACGGAATTAGTCCCGATGGACTAAAGGAATCCGTTACACGTGGGTAAAGAGTACACCCTCTGCAGAGATTAAATCTATTCGAATAGCCGTGTCCATAGTTAAGGACTATAGTCTGAGATGGGTCAAGTGTCGGTCTTAGTGTCGGTCTTCGGAGGAGAAACTGCTAAACCAGAACATGGATCATGACTTGTGACTTGTGATGATTATGATGATTATTATGGACTAACCCTTTATATTATTTGAATTATTGAGTATCCCTGTGAAGGTTTTACCTCCTGGATATTCACTGTGATTGTTTTCCTATAAGCCCTTTATGTGGTGTCGCTGAGACGCCCGACTGTGGCACACTTGTTATTTCTATTATTTATAAGCCCTTTATGTGGTGTCAGTGGGACGCTGGACTGTGGCCTGCTTGTTAATTATTTACTTTATAAGCCCTTTATGTGGTGTCGCTCAGACGCCCGATTGAGGCATGCTCGTTATTTACTATCCTTTCAAGGCGTCGCTTCAGACACCCAATCGGTGCATCTTATTAATACTCTGTTATTACATATTCATGTTGCATATAAATAACCTGCTTTCATGCATCAGTGATTTTATTTTATGACTAACGTTATGATCATAGAATTTTTCAGAGCATGATTATCATTTGTTATATTATACCCGTGTTCAATATGTTTACGAGTACATTCAAAGTACTGACTGGCTTGTCCCTGGCTATTGTCTTGGCCAGATTTCTTGCTTGGAGAGGAGCATTGCGATGGCAGCCCTGGAACCCACGCAATGGTGACAACAGCCTCGCGAAGATAAGAGTTAACCTGGTCAGCTGTTCTTGTGGGAAATGGAGTCCCATAGACGCTAATGATCCACAAACCGCTTCCGCCATCAACCACTAGAAACCATTTGTGTACTCATAGGCCAGAATGGTCTTGTACTACATATTTTGTATTTTGCTTGGAATTTCTGTATCAAGTTGGTGCCTCATCAGCTAACAGTAATCCTGGGGCTGGTGAGCACAAGGGCCATTTTCTGGAAATTAATATCCCGAAAATCCGGTCCTGACATTGCTTGGGTACGAACGGCTCGGCCTCGGCTTCAACTACTAGCCATGGAGGGCGTTGCGGTTGAGGTTGCGGTGGATGATGACGTCGGGGTATCGGCTCCGGTGTGATGGAGGAGGGTGGCAGTTGATGGGTGGGATGGGGTGGCGGACGGAGGACGCCGGGGTTTCGCGGCTGGTGGAGAGGTAGTTTTGGCGCCCACGAAGTATGAATGGGGAATCGGACGGGTGGGTGGGGGGGGGGGAGGGTGGCGGGGGGGGGGGGGGGGGGTGGAACCATGTTTCGGTCTGGGACGCGCTTGTTTTTGGCTTTTTTGAACAAAAGATGGGACTCACTTGTTTGAAATTTGGGGAAAGTACAAACTTTTCCCCCCTCTTAAATTTCGTACCTACTACGGGTTGTGGGTAGGATGGTAATCCTAGGTGTCCCAAATAGTGGGCGGGAGCGATTTCGGCCACGCGCATGTGTGCTTAGGTGGCCATTGTGTATGAATGTTTTTCGGAGGCGGTTGCGTGGCGAGTTACTAGGAACATCTAATATTTGGATAAAATTTATGTCTTTAATCAATGTGTACATCAGTCTTTTATGTGTAGTTTCACTCTCCATCGGTGGTCTATCACACATGATCACACACTCTCTCACGAGGTGCCTTTCTCGCACACATGCTCTAGATATAACCCTCCCTCCCTCTCATAACCATTTACAACTGTTTTCACTAACCTTTATCACAAACACTCTTCCTCTCGCAAGCATACACACGCACAATCCCCATTGACCCTTTCTATATACATGGACCTGCCTACGTGTCTCATGTACGCACATTATCTTTAGGCCTGTCTCTCACGCATTGTCTCACACCTCTCTTCCTAATCGACGAATATGATTCTAGCAGAGCATTTTGTAGGATGCCCCTTAAAGTTAGGTTGGATGAATAGTAATATCAGAGATAAAGTGGTTACCTTAGTCCAAGAACCTAGGGTTACAAATCCTAGCCGGCTTTATCAGTGGACACAGAGTCCTTCACAATTCTGCTATCTTTGTCTTGTACGACTAGTCATCCATGGGTCTTCCTAAATGCGTCACGGGTCGACCAATGTGGCGCAGGACGGAACCGAACGAAGGGCCTCACCTCAACCCATTGGACCTCACGCGGTGACACACCCTCTGCCCCCATGTCTCATTATCTTCTCACACCCACACATACCAACACAAACACCACACACACAAACAGAAAAATTCTCCTGGTGCCTCTGTTCCCTCCCCCTTGCATATACACACTAAAGGGAATTAATGGAATCTCTTGTCGTGACGTCATATTCGTCTCTCTCTCTCTAGACCACTCTCATTTCTCGTGCTATCTCTCCCACGCCCCCCCCCATCGGCCGCTCTATCCATGCCTCTCTCAAATACGTAATACACACACATACCTCTCTAGGCCCCGCCAAATGCAACAACTACACATTCACACATGTTACATCACATACCCCATTGATCTAAAAAGCCCTCTCTTCACGTTTATTTCGCATACAACATTCCTTTTGAATAAAGTGTGGCAAAAAAATTATTTTAGAGTTTCTACATATATACAACATTACAAAGTTGTATGGAGGAGTACGAACGCTAATTTGCATTGCATGGTGCCCACAATGATATTTATTCCGCACTGTGAATTTGTATATTTTTATACTATATACAAAGTTAGTCATAATAAAGAGAAACGAAGAGCATCTCTCTCTCTCCATCGCATACCCCCATGTACGCCCCTTTCACGTATGCACACAAAACTATCATCAGGTCCTCTAAAAGTAAGCCCCTAGAAAATTCACGCATGTTTCATCTTTCTCTCGTGATATATGAAATGACAATCATTGTATTTGAAGCGAAAGCACGATACGTACATTGGACTTCAGAATCCACTCATTACGGTCACCATTTACATTTAGTGGTTATTATACTGGCATGGGCTCACCGTACAACTCTGTATTTGCTCATGACACGACTAGTTGACCAGTTAAACGCTCCACGTGGCACCTCTAGTGTTGCATCACATTATCTCACTACCATCATGCCCACCTGTCAGCTTGTATCTACTCTACATCTACACTCTTATAAAATACATTTTATAAAAAACAGAGTTGGTGATGACGGTGTGCCTACATTCTGCAATATAGGCCGTCCGATTTATATCCGATGGATAGGAAAGAAACTATGGCAATTTTGCAAAAAAAAGGTACCCACACACCTCTACACATTTGCAAATAAGGCCTTCCCTCGTTCATCCTTTTCTCTCACAAGATAAACTAGTCATACAAATGCATCTTGATGTTACGTGCAACGCACGGGCATCTTGCTAGTAAGAATGAAAACAAACAACAAAAATATATTTGGATGGTGGTTCGAAGTCATGATCGCGTGCACAGCGGAAAAGGTGGCCTTGTATTGTATGCTGAGCCGTCTGCTTTAACACACAGGAGCTGGTGTGGTGATTATACACACACGCATGCATGCACATGAACTGCATGCATGCAACACTCACACAAACCCATGCACCCACGCACGCACGCAACACTCACACGTACACACGCAGCCACGCACGCACGCAACACTCACACTCACACACGCACGCATGCATGCACACACCAGTACACCACACGACCAACACACACTCTCACACTCAAGTGCTCAACCTGCACGTGTATGCACACACATCAGGCCCTGACAGACACATACACAACCAGGTGATTCCCGCGCACTGGTTGGAGTCTTGTCGGGCCTGTGTAAATTTATGTTTATCTGACCTTTTCCCTATGTGAACTCACAGGTGGAACCCATAAGGAACGTGGTCAATTTAACTAGTTAACATGGCGCCACACAGACTATTTGGTCGGTCAACAGAGTACAATCCGATGCTGAACCGTGAGCAAGTGACCGTATAATCACCGCAAAACGTATATAGTGACCGTAATCATCTTATTCTGAAGTTCGGTGACCGTATTACGCTTTTCCCTTTGTAGGCCCTCCAAAACTACATCTCTACACGTTCTCGCATGTTACATCTATGCAGTACACACTACTACTACACTCTAACACAATAAATCATATGCGTTTTTAGTTGTACTAGATATCATATTGTTACTTAGACCTCTCCCAATGCATTGGTGCTAAAGTGGGGTGCTAAGTGCATTAAAATGCTTAGTAACTAATGTCCCCAATGCATCGGTGCTTAGGTTTTGTAGCTAAGCCTTCTCTATTTAATTTTTTAGTAATAAAACTCCTTCATGTATTGGTTCACGTGCTTAGCATTGGTTCTTGTTGGGGTCACCATAATCCTCTCTATCCTGTTTAATTGCTTTGCCACATCATTTTTCTGTCTATATGGCATCCTTAGCACCTGTACACCGTGCAACACTGGGAAAGGCCTTAATTATTCAGTTTGCATACATTAAAATTGCCTTTGAAATGTATGGCCAGTATCATCTACCGCGCGGGAAAAATCCCGCCCTTTCCTGTTTAATCGGGTTTGTATCGATGGATCGTGCGAAACAGCAAAACTATAGTACTCTACAGTACAAGTGACAATTCACTGGGCCGTCGTGTCGTGTACTCCTCCATCGTAAGAGTGGAGCACTCGCTTTCATAAATCTTCTAGTCCCTTTCGCCAACATGTGGGACATTAAGCTACCGGGTCCACGTGCCATGCCGGAATACAGTGCAGAGTAGCCGTGGTAAAGCACCCCAGTCATGGTGCCAGCATAGTAATGAGCAATGAGGCGTCATATCACAAAGCTGCACCTTTCCCGCAGTTAAGTTGGAGGGACGAAGTAATAATGCTAAAAACACAAGTTGGAGGGACGAAGCAACCATCATTTCACTCGTTGCTAAATCCTCTTCTCCCTCATCTTCTTCAACTTAACCACGTGTTGCTTCTGCCATTGTTCTGCCTCATGTGGGACGCGGATCGGCCTGGTAAAGCACTGACACGTGGTACCGCATGTTAGCAAACCGCCAGGACAACGTCCTCTAAAAATAAGAAACCTCCCCCACCATCCGCGCGGCAAAATCACCTCCTTTTTACTAATCTTGATTTTAAATTTTTGAGATCAATATAATTTAGATTTGTATAGATAGCCCATAGGAGAAAAACCAAGTGGTACGGTTAAGGGCATCCATAGTGTGTAGCCAAATATGAAAATAGCTCTTGGCATCATGGGAACCATTGTGGACGGTGTTGCCAAAGCCAAAAAGATGGAACCGAAGCTCCCTGATTGATTTATTGAAGGAATAGAAAAATGCAACATCTCTCCTCTTTCTCCCATGCTTGGACGCATGTAGTACAATATAGAGCAGAGAGTCTACTCCCCTGTCCCTTCTATCACAAATCACAAATCAGTGAGGTGTCAAAGCACAAAAGCACGGACGAAGTAGGCATCATTTCACTCTTCGCTAACTCCGCTTCTCCATCGTCTTCTTTGAGAAACCATCTCACTGCACTAAGTTGGACGGATGACGCTATTGTGTACTCCTAGTAGTACTAGTCCTTTGGTTCAACGGACTTCCTGGATGCAAGTAAGGCTGTTGTTTCGGCTTGTAGACGGCACTTGCGAACGACTTACCGTGGTCTCCCTCAATAGTGTTCTCCGTCGAACGCACTTCGCCAAACCACAAAAAAAAGATATCGTCGATGTCACCGCAATGGGGAAGGAAGTCAAATATAGTTACTACCTCCATTTTTTTGTACACAAGGCCAGTATATCAAAATTACAATTTGCAAAAGGCCACTAACAATAATCGAGGAAAAATTGATGGGGTTTGCCTCGTACTAGCAACCAAGGACATTAATATCCCCTGCATGCATGCGGAAGTGAGAAGGTTGGTTTGCATGGCCCTGCATTAATCAAGCGATGAGGAGTGAGATGGTTAGCTCTTTGGTCTTTGGAGAAAAAAATACGCATTAATTGACACGTGAAACGAGGATTTGTATCGATTAAATCCCGCGAAGGAAAACCCCGCCTTTCTTTTTTAACACTAGTACTCCTAGTACGTACGTACTTATCCTGTTTGAGTCTAGGTCTTGCATTGGCAAACTTCGCCACACATTTTTGCCAAGCTTGCCTAAAGTTTTCAAAATGAGAAGGAGGTACACTTGCGCACGGCTGTCGCGGTCGCACCGCACCCTCACACGGTCACTCCTGCATGCCGCGGTCGCACTGCACCCTCACACAGTCGCTCCTGCATGCCGCAAACCCAACCAAGGGAACGCACCCTCACTTACACGTGTTTTCGCATGTGAACAAACCAAACTCAGCCATCTTATCGCTGACACATAATTTTTGTTCATAGAGTATGTTTGTCCAACCGCATGTTGGGGAGTATCCGTACGGCCCATGCGGTGGTTTGTTGGGGAAGAAGAAGAGGTGAGGAAGAAGGAAAGAAGGGTTAGGAGACGTGGATATTTATCCAACCACCTGAAATGGTAAGACTGACCCAAGTCAGGCAACTTGCATAACAAATATATGTTTTTACACAGCAAAAGATCCATAAAACCAACAACATAAAGAAAAACTATCACTGCTCGCGGAAAGATACGGCCTCGTCATCTTTGGCTGCCGGCGCGAACCAGCCGTAGCTTCTGACATGTGTCTCCGCACCGTGGTTGTCCTCGGTTGCAGAGTTCACACGGAGCGTGCGGGCGCTCTGCACGGACAAGAGCACAGCCCGGTTCAAGTCGAGGACGTCCGGTTCCGCCTGCAGGAGGGCCTCGATGGCAGCAACATCCGCGCGCTCTGCGTCGAGTCGAGCCTCCGCCGCCCGGTTCAAGTCTAGGACGTCTAGTTCCGCCTGCAGGAGGGCGTCGATGAGAGCGGCATCCGTGCACTCTGCGTCGAGTCGAGCCTCTGCCGCCCGGTTCAAGTCCAGGACGTCTGGTTCCGCCTGCAGGATGGCCTCGATGGCAGCGGCATCCGCGTGCTCTGCGTCAAGTCGAGCCTCCGCCGCCCGGTTCACAGCCACGACATCCGGTTCCGCCTACAGGAGAGCCTCGATGGCAGCTGTCACGACCGGTTTTCCAATAAAAATATTTATTGAAAAGCCAATCTTTTAAGTCCAGTATGAGAGAAATCCTCCACACTGGCAGACAAATTCTTGATACAATAAGCCAGTAGCATAAAATATATTACAGGGTTGAACTACGGTTGCTCAACCAAATT
Organism: Triticum aestivum; assembly: GCF_018294505.1. Lineage (NCBI taxonomy): Eukaryota > Viridiplantae > Streptophyta > Magnoliopsida > Poales > Poaceae > Triticum > Triticum aestivum. The sequence continues at coordinate 346,646,525 of NC_057807.1, read as the reverse complement.
ATTACAAGCACGCCAATAATCATACATAATGGCGGACAGAACACAGTGGTGTGGAGACATACTACTGACTCAAGGATAGGCTGGTGGTGGAAAAACACAGCGGAAAGAGAAATACAAGACTCTACGTCTGTCATCTCATCGAACGTCGAGGAGAGGCTCGATGAATTTATTTGGTAGCGGAAGCGGATATAAAACAGTGGCCAAATCCAGGGTCGCACAAGACTGACTGGGACTCCTCTAAGTGTCGGGCTCGCTATCGAACTCTTCATCCATGAGATCGCCTTCGTCAGCATCTGGCCAAATCAACAAGCCAGTGAGTACTTTGAAAGTACTCGCAAGATAGTTCGGACGTAAGATATAACAAATGCATGCATGGATGCAACATGATTGATTCCTTAATGCACAATAAATAAAACTGGCATAACGAGTAAGTAAAAAGGGAAAACGGCGGTAGTCCGCCTGAAATTCCACAGAACATAAATAAGGACCGATCGGGTGTCTGAAGCGACGCCTCGAAAGGTGAACAAATAAAAATAAGGAGAATGATGCCACAGTCGGGCATTTTAGCGACACCACATAAAGGGCTTTAAAAGAAATGCCACAGTCGGACATCTGAGCGACATCGCAGAAAGGGCTATAAAAAGAAATGCCACAGTCGGACGTCTGAGCGACATCACATAAAGGGCTTTAAAAAGAAATGCCACAGTCGGACGTCTGAGCGACATCGCAGAAAGGGCTTTAAAAAGAAATGCCACAGTCGGACGTCTGAGCGACATGCAGAAAGGGCTTTAAAAAGAAATGCCACAGTCGGACGTCTGAGCGACATCACATAAAGGGCTTTAAAAGAAATGCCACAGTCGGACGTCTGAGCGACATCGCAGAAAGGGCTTTAAAAAAGAAATGCCACAGTCGGACGTCTGAGCGACATCACATAAAGGGCTTTTATTCACAAGTAAATAATACTCATAATAAACATTCAATTCATGAAAACAAACGGGTTAGTCCATCCACAGGAGTGATCATTTAACCGGACTTAGCACTCATGCGATTCACCGGAGTCTCTGTCATCAAAGCTGACAATTGATTAGGATAAGAAGGAACGAAACTTGACATGGAAGAGATGATTTGGAGGAATATATGACTCTGCAGAGTTTGTACAAAATTTTTCCCACAGTCAACGGATTTCCGTAGTCACGAAGGACTAGTTCCGTTTACGGTATTTCAGAAGAAAACACAGCTAACCGGTACACACCCATCCTACCTCTCGATGCTAGGAATCACCCTAGTCATCGTCCAAGAAAAACTTTTGAGACGGGGAGATCACAATCTCGAATAGCATGGGATCAAATTTATATACGCGCGCTCTAAGGGGTGCCCCCCTCTCGGTCCCAACCGGAAACACCCATGCCCCCTGACCGGATGACTGGCTTTAATCCAGGGCCATGGAACCATCATCACGGCCTCTCCTCTTTGGTGTGTACCATGAAAGCGGTTTGGAACTTACTAAACCATATTCCTTGCGGAAAACATGTGGTAGTACAAGGAAGGAAATGATAGGTACTGGACCGATATGGTTTGACACTGAAGTCACATAGTCTGGCGTAAGACTGGCATGCTACAACACTGCCGTCGTACCCATCCTCATGCCAACACATGGCCATTCATATTCACATTCATCCACGTATGGATCATCGAACTCACTTACCTCATTATCACATAAAATAACGTTCATCGGTATACTCACCGGCATGCCATGAAACTAACTAAATGCAAAACATGCCAAGACACTCATCATATCAAAAGTTCAAACATGCTTGCCTGGTTCAGAGTAGTCGGAGCCTAGCTCGGTGAAGTTCGCGGCTCCGTCACCTCCTTCGGTATCTACGTTTAAAGAAGATATATGCGCTAACGTAAATACCAAGGAGAGCACAGAAGGTAAACCAAATATTTTTCAAATAAATCTGATAAAAAACTAGACAAAATTTTAAAGAGAACAGAAAAAGAATCAATCAAAAATACTTTTCTGATTAAAAGTTATAAGGGTTTTTGTCCAGGGACTTATCTGTAATGAAACAGAAGATTTCCAGGGGCTAGTTTATAAAAGCAGAAAACGCTTCGGTAGCGATTACGCCAGCCCGAAGAGAAAACGTATTTGGCAGAAGGCGTTTTCAGATAACGCTTCGTTTAGAAAGGACAGAGAGGCTGACAGCGGGTACCACTTGTCATGTTTAAATTGTCAAATGGGAGGGACGAGGCTCGTCGGCGCCCGAGAGCTGCTGTGGTCGCCGGCGGCGATCCACGGCGAGGCATGGGGATCAGAGGTTACCAATGTGCTCACCGTGTCCTTCCGCAACGGTGGGTGGTGGTGTTGGTCGCCGGTGAGCAGCACGTCGACGGCGGTCTCAACTCCGGCGGACGGTGGTTCGGGCGTGGATGGAGCTCGTCGGAGAGGGCTGCAAAGATTAAATTGAGGTGGGGGTTAGACTACTGGGTGCAAGAGAGGGCTACGGACGAGGTTTGGGTGCCGGAGGTGGCCTCACCAAAGTGAATCGAGCTGGAGGCCGAGGCGGGGCGAGGTGGCCGGAGCCGGGGAAGGAGACCTCCTCGAGGTCCTCCCAGTGGCCTGGCGGGGTGTTGGTGAGCAGTGGGGGTGCTGCGTGCACGAGAGTGAGCTCGGGACCCCTTTATATAGGCCGTCCGAGGCGGTTGCCGTGAACGGAGATTTCCGGCGAGCGATTACGGTGGCGCAGTGCTCGGTCGGGGTGGTTAGGGGGTCGAGCGTCATCACGGAGGTTCAACGGGTCCATTTTTGTGCTAAGCTGGCCGGGGTTTGGGCGTTTGGGTCGAGCTCGACGGAACGGGGTGGCGCGGGCCTGTCAGCGGCAGAGAGCGCTCTCCGTGCGTGCTGCGCCACGGCGACGGTGCCGCATGCGTGCGCTGGCACGAAGAAGGCCACGCGGAGCCACCAGAAGATTTGGGCGGTGCCGAACGGCGTTGCTCCGCCGTTCTCCTTCCCTGTCGGCCGTTACGGGGAGCCGGCCGCCGCAAGACACGCTGGCGCAGGCGGGCCAGGGCGCCACCGACGCCAGGGTCGCGCCAAGTGCGCGTGTGAAGCTTCGGACAAGCAAACGAGGCCGCGAGCAACGTGCCAAATGCACTGTGGCCGCGTGACTGAAACTGTCGAAACTGAAGATGACACTGAAACTGAATTTCTGAACATTGAGCAGTAACAGTGCCCACAAGGTGTTCGACCGAATGAAATTGGCCTCTGGTGATTTTTCCTTGAGCTGATTTTTGGTGGAGTGGCTTCTCCTTGCTCAAATAGGCTGCCTGAATTTTGGTGGAATTTTTGGAGGAGTGTAGATATGAATTTCACCAAATTTGGCAAATCTGGTCCAAACTTGCAGAGACTGAATTTTGAAAAATTTGAAAAGAGGAGTAGTGGATCAAGATGGTTCTGGGTTGTGGGTTCAAAGGACAATCCAGGAGAATTGGCTTGAGGTCAAAACTCAAATGCAATAGGGCACTTGCTTTGAAAATCTCTCAGGCTCCAAATAATTTTCAGAATTGAATTTAGGGAAAAATAATTGGAATAAAAATCCAAAACCAGTTTGGATTAGTTGGGACAGAGAATTTAGGTTGATCACAAGTTGTAGGGGAGGTTTTGGAGGGGTTTTACCACATGGGCAAGAATGCCAAGTCATGGTGGTTCCAAGATATGAAAATCCCAATTTTCAAGGAGTTTATTTTTAAAAGAAAAAGATTAAACTCCCAAAAATAATTTTGAGAGAGAACCAACAGAGAAGAAGTTTCAAAAGGTCAAACACCAAAGTTTGAAGCCAGAATAAAAACCTTGCCAAAGAAAAGAAAGTCTCTTAAGAGGAAGGTTTTCTGGAAAAGTTTTAAATGGCCTCTTTTCAAAAACCATAAAGTTTTTGCTGAAAACCAAAGTAAAAATTTTGGAGTGTCACAGCAGCGGCATGTGCGCGCTCCGCATCGAGATGAGCCTCTGCCTCCCGATCCTCCTTTAGTATCGCCATGTTGAACTGCTGGTCCGCCTGCACCATGGGGGACTTGGACGCCGACACGAAGTCGACGTCCATCGTCTCATACCCATCGGGGGCCTTCTGCGCCACGACCTCGGCCATGAACATTAGATCAGCTTCCTCCTCCTCGTAGCTTGGCTCCAGAGAACTCGGGGATTGGCCCGCCGCAAAGCAAGCTTGGGAATGGAGGTCTGTGGCGCCGACCGCCGCCGCGATTTCTGCGCGACGCTCCGGTGTCAGCATCTTGTAGTAAGTGATCTTGCGGTGCACCGTGGCTTTCCGGCAAACTAGGGGATGCTTGATGCGGGCTAGGGGATCGAAAGGTGGGGGAATGGGCTGGAGATTATGTGTGGTTTTAGGGGAGTGGCTGGCGTAGGCCGAGCAGGGAAGGTTCTGGTGTGAATAGTGGTTCCGGTGACGACCGGTCAATCGGTTTTGACTGTACATCGCTCTTGTCGCATTCACGTTGCAGACCGACACGCTAGACCCTCCACGTCGCTCACCGAATGGAATGCACTTCGTCTTGCATTTTTGCTTGCTTGTGGGACCATAGTTGAGAGCAAACCGACGGCCCTCCCCCTCCCCCGCCCGCGTCATTTATTGTACTGCCACTCCCTCCATTTTATGCAGAGTAAATAAAAATAGAGGGAGTATAGTACGAATGAGGATCCCCTGAGGTGGCCGAACCCATTGAGTAACTGACATGCGGGGCCTAGCAAGCATGGGGTCCGCCAGTAAGCGACCGAAAGGGAGGGTAAGGCAGGGATACCTACGTCAGAGGATCGACTTCCACTACTACTCCCTCCTTCCATTTACTATACAAGGCCTAATTTTTTTTCGAGGCTAACTTTGACCAAATGTTAGAGTAATAATATATGACATGCAACTTACACAAAGCATACAGTCAAATTCATATGTGGAAGGAGTTTCCAATGATATAATTTTCACATTATACATCTCATGTACTATTAATCTTGTCAATAGTCAAATGCTGTTTTGAAAAACGCATTAGAGCATGGTTAATAATATAGCCAGTCGATGGCTATGAGGGACTGCCATGTCATATATAGCCATCATCTATTATATGCACTCATATGGTAGTGTGGGCTATAAGGTTGGCTATTTCCCGCAAAAAAATATAAGGTTGGCTATTGTATTAGTACTTTTTTCCATCTCCTCTCTATCTCTGTCTTCATATTTATTGTATTTAACTAGGAATGCGTATATAGCTAAGGCTCTTGCATGAGAGCTGACTCCCCTTACTTTTTCACATATCTCTCCTCCACATAGGCCATATATAAATGGAAGGAGGGAGTACTACTATGAGCACTGCATACTCTAGTACAGATGTTGTTAGTACTCCACGTGTACTATTGGACAAGGAACTTAAAAAAGTTACTATCTGACTGGCTATACGTGGCAAAATCCTAGTAGGAAGAGCATGCGTGAGAACAAGCACATTCACGTGGTTGAAAACAAATTGGAAACCATCTCGAGTACAAATCTAGGAGTACGTACGAATCTAACAATATTGATTGGGCGTTGTTGAATGTTGATACTATTTTGATCAAAGTAGATACTTTTGACTACACATAAAACTTATATGTAAACTAGAAAGGATAGGAGGGAGTATATTGTACTTTCAAAAACGAAACGAACATTGAATACCCTTTATATATGATTTGCGGATGCTATGATCACCGGTTCAAAATTTTGAATCCGCCTTAGGTATCACATGCCCCCACTCGTTCTCTCTCGATTTCATCTCGGGGTCCAGAGATCGATTGAAAGAGGACTAGGGCGGGTACATGCGAATCAAACTCGGTGGAATGTTCAAATGAGGCATGTGGGAGGATGGACTTGACCGGAGGGCGACATGATCGATGGAGAAGAGGGTTGGAGAGGAATGAGAAATAAGCAAACGCCACATGATTATACTTGAACGGCTCAAATAAACAATAAGTTGTTTCGCTTGGCCTACATAGTGAAAGGCCTAATGCGCAACACAGAGCACTGGCGCCCGAATATGGCCGGGAAAACAGGGAAACCGACATGTGGGGCACACCCGTCGGGACGACGTAGCACAGACTAGTCCAATGGAGGAGCTGGCCCATGACCTCCTTGCCACCGACAACCGTTCATGTGGGTCGTTGGTGCCAACAACGTGGCGCAGCTCCAGCACAGCCTCTGGACACGACGACCGCGGTGAGCGACACACTCATATCGTCGCTAGACACGGTCGGTTTTAGTGTGCCGAGGGTGGCGTTAGTGCTGTGGCACAACCAACAGTATGTTTGGTTTGTGCCCAAGGTTGCCCCATCAAAGCATTGGGTAGCCAAAATTTTGGTTGAGGTATTGGTTGCCCATGATTTGGCCGACATTGGCAAGAAAAATGAACTAGAGTTGGCTAGAGTTCATTGGCATGCCAAAAAAATGGCAACCATCCAAACAAAAACCAATCTTTGGGTCATGACCAAAATTTTGGTAAGGTGCACTTTGGCCACAATCCAAACACATCCCAACACCCGGCTCGTCGAGGATGCACGGGGCGCTGCGACGCGTCCGTGGAGTGTTGTAGCACGACCAACTGCATCCTCAGGACCTGAGACCATGCTGGGTCATCTTGCTTTTTCAATCACATGCGGGGATCGCATGTGACCAAAGGGCATCTCCAACGTTGCCACGACCGCAGCAGACTACCCTGGCACACCAAAACCCTCGTCCTTCGCCCCGTCGTGCGGTGCGTTCCCAGCCGGTGCCAGTTGCCCGCATTCATGCCGTCCATTCACATGTTGTTGTTAAGAGGCTCGGTGACCGAGGAACCAACTCCGGCGACTTAATGACGCATCCGGACGCTTGGCCTCACCGGAATGAGCTACTTAAAGCGGCAATGCCCAGCTAACCTCCACACCATAGCGCATCATCCTCCTACCTGGCACCACGTCCGCCATGACCGCAAGTGCGAACACTCTACGGGAGAGATTGTCTTCAGGGATGAAGTTCGAGGTCGCCGCCCTCGCTCTAGTCGCCTCTCGTGACGCAATAGCAGCGTCGCCGGACCCGGACGCGACCGCACAAGCGGTGGCCACGCTGGCGGCCGACGACGGGAGCACCATCAGCCACGCGTCCTACTTGCCGCCATCCAACGTCCGGCACCGCCGAGGTCAGGGACTCCTCCGAGGATGAGTAGGGCATGGGAGGCTGCAGGGCATGGTGTGCCAACTGGCCGGTCCGTATCCCGTGTTCTACTCTTCCTTGTCGGAGACCACACCTTCACTTCACGGGTGTTGAACCCCGCCCCCATGCATAGAGATCGCAGATGGAGGACGTCGATCGCCGCCGTAGAATAGGTTTAGGGTCTGGTTTATTTTATTTTTCTATCCTATAAAAGTTTGAAATGTAACGAAAATCTGCCGTTTTTGCATTAATCTCGGCCGGTGTATATGAACTTTCACAATAATATAATATATTGTAGGAGTACTAGCAAGATGCTCGTGCATTGCACGGAAGATCAAGATCTTGTGGGAGAAAAGGATGAACAAGGGAAAGCCTTATCTGCATATGTGGAGAGGAGTGCAGGTAAATTGTCATAGTTTCCTTCCTATCCGTTAGATATAGATCGGACGGCCTATGTTGCAGGATGACAGCACCATCATCACCAACTCTGCTTTTTATTGAACCAAGACAAATCTTACATGCGAAGTAAAATAAACACATAGGGTCTATACATACAGAATTTATGTTAGGCACTCCAATAGTACGTCCACTACACATTCACGCATTTCACATCTTTCTACATCTACGGGAACCTACTAAAGGGTTAACATAAATTGCCTCTCTCTCTCTCCTCCCCTGATTTTCATGGTGGTGGGCCCCTCCCTCCCCCCAATCTACAATCAACATCTCACACGTTTCACATTACGTTAATTACATAACTGGGATTACGTAGGTGTAGCATTACTCGTCCTAAAAAACCCAACAAAGCCTACCTTCCAGCATATCGCGCGGGAAATGACCCGGCTGCGCCGTTTTAGTCGGGATTACTGGATTACTAGTAGTAGTATTGATGGATCGTGCGAAGCAACAAATTTTTTGGGGGTGCTACGTCTTGAGCTTGCGTTGGTTTTCCTTGAAGAGGAAAGGGTGATGCAGCAATAGTAGCGTAAGTATTTCCCTCAGTTTTTGAGAACCAAGGTATCAATCCAGTAGGAGGCTCCTCGGAAGTCCCACGCACCTACACAAACAAACAAAGAACTCGCAACCAACGCAATAAAGGGGTTGTCAATCCCTTCACGGCCACTTGCGAAAGTGAGATCTGATAGAGATAGTATGATAAGATAAATATATTTTTGGTATTTTATAATATAGATTGGAAAAGTAAAGATGCAAATAAAAGTAGATTGAAAGCTTATATGATAAAAGATAGACCCAGGGGCCATAGGTTTTACTAGTGGCTTCTCTCAAGATAGCATAAGTATTACGGTGGTGAACAAATTACGGTCGAGCAATTGATAGAAAAGCGAATAATTATGAGATTATCTAGGCATGATCATGTATATAGGCATCACGTCCGCGACAAGTAGACTGACTCCTGCCTACATCTACTACTATTACTCCACACATCGACCGCTATCCAGCATGCATCTAGAGTATTAAGTTCATAAGAACAGAGTAACGCATTAAGAAAGATGACATGATGTAGAGGGATAAACTCATGCAATATGATATAAACCCCATCTTTTTATCCTTGATGGCAACAATACAATACGTGCCTTGCAACCCCATCTTTTTATCATGTAAGGACACTGCAAGATTAAACCCAAAGCTAAGCACTTCTCCCATGGCAAGAAAGATCAATCTAGTAGGCCAAACCAAACTGATAATTTGAAGAGACTTGCAAAGATAACTCAATCATACATAAAAGAATTCAGAGAAGATTCAAATATTTCTCATAGATAAACTTGATCATAAACCCACAATTCATCGGATCTCGACAAACACACCGCAAAAAGAGTTTACATCGAATAGATCTCACAAACAGAGGGGGAGAACATGGTGATACAAAAAGAGAGAATAAGCCATCTAGCTAATAACTATGGACCTGAAGGTCTGTGGTAAACTACTCACAACTCATCGGAAGGGCTATTGTGTTGATGTAGAAGCCCTCCGTGGTCGATTCCCCCTCCGACAGAGCACCGACGAAGGCTCCAAGATGGGATCTCACAGATACAGAAGGTTACAGCAGAGGAAATTGTTTTTCGTTGGCTCCCTAGATGTTTTCGGGGTACGTGGGTATATATAGGAGGTAGAAGTAGGTCGGTGGCCGCCCGAGGGGCCCACGAGACAGGGGGGTGCGCCCTGTAGGGGTGGGCACGCCCTCCTATCTCGTGGACGCCTCGGCTGCTTCTTGGCTTGCACTCCAAGTCCTCTGGATCACGTTCGTTCCAAAAATCACGCTCCCAAAGGTTTCATTCCCTTTGGACTCCGTTTGATATTCCTTTTCTTCGAAATACTGAAATAGGCAACAAACAGCAATACGGGCTGGGCCACCGGTTAGTAGGTTAGTCCAAAAAATGATATAAATGTGTAAAATAAAGCCCATAAACATTCGAAAGGGGTAATATAATAGCATGGAACAATCAAAAATTATAGATACGTTGGAGACGTATGAAGCATCCCCAAGCTTAATTCCTGCTCGTCCTTGAGTAGGTAAATGACAAAAATAGAATTTTTGATGTGGAATGCTACCTAGCATAATTCTGAGTGTAATTTTCTTTATTGTGGCATGAATGTTCAGATCCAAATGATTTAAAATAAATGTTCATATTGACAAAAGAAGTAGTAATACTTCAAGCATACTGTCGGTGTCAAAACCGACGGATCACGGGTAGGGGGTCCCGAATTGTGCGTCTAGGCGGATGGTAACAGGAGACAAGGGACACGATGTTTTTACCCAGGTTCGGGCCCTCTCGGTGGAGGTAAAACCCTACTCCTGCTTGACTAATATTGATGATATGGGTAGTACAAGAGTAGATATACCACGAGATCAAGGAGGCTAAACCCTAGAAGCTAGCCTATGGTTGTTGTTCGTCCTACGGACTAAAACCCTCCGGTTTATATAGACACCGGAGAGGGCTAGGGTTACACAGAGTCGGTTACAATGGTAGGAGATCTACATATTCGTATCGCCAAGCTTGCCTTCCACGCCAAGGAAAGTCCCATCCGGACACGGGACAAAGTGTTCAATCTTGTATCTTCATAGTCTTGGAGTCCGGCCAATGATGATAGTTTGGCTATCCGGACACCCCCTAGTCCAGGACTCCCTCAGTAGCCCCTGAACCAGGCTTCAATGACGACGAGTCCGCCGCGCATATTGTCTTCGACATTGCAAGGCAGGTTCCTCCTCCAAATAATTCATAGAAGATTTTGAACACCAGGATAGTGTCCGACTCTGCAAAATAAATTCCACATACCACCGTAGAGAGAATAATATTTACACAAGCTCAATCTGCTGACGTATCTTGTAGCATGATGTCACACCACGGCCAAGCCTTTATTTTTGAATTGTTTTTACTGTTTCACCTCAGCGCATTTAGCGAGGCGGTTTCCTTGGCACGTCCTGTCAAAGCAGAGATCGTGTCCCCTTATTTTGGGATTCTCATCAATACAGGCGTGGGTAACCCAACCGCGCCATTTTTTGCGGCGCTTGGGAGATAAGCGAGTTTTACTAGGCTGGTGGGGACGCATAGTTTCGTCCGCTCATATATAAGGGGATAAGAATCCACCTTTTCACCTACGCCTTCTTCCTCCTTTGCTTATCCATCTCCGTGCACTCGAGCTCTAGCGCCCAAGTCTGCACATCTCACCTCAACCTTCTCCAACCATGTCCGGAGCGGGAGGCAAGTGGATGGCCTCCTCCTTCACGGAGGGGCACATCAAAAAGCTGCGCAAAGCCGGATATTTGTCCAGCGATATCGCGCACCGGCTCCCCGACGAGGGGCAGCTCATCCCCACCCTCAGGCCCCATGAGAGGGTGGTGTTCCTTCCCCATTTCCTCCGCGGACTGGGCTTCCGCTCCACCCATTTGTCCGGGGGCTCATGTTCAACTATGGCCTGGAATTCCATGATCTGGCCCCGAATTTTATCCTCAACATCTCGGTGTTTAACGTCGTGTGCGAGGCCTTCCTCTGCATCCAGCCCCACCTCGGCTTATGGCTAAAGACTTTTAATGTCAAGCCGAAGGTAGTGGGTGGCCGCCAAGCGGAGTGCCGAGGCGCCATGGTGGGCAAGATGCCCAACGTCACCTGGCTCGAGGGCGCCTTCGTGGAAACCATCAAAGGGTGGCAATCGGGGTAGTTCTACGTCACCAAGCCGCGTGACCCTGAATGGGCAGCGGCCCTTGAATTCAGATCTGGCAACCCCACATGGCTCACCTCCTAGAAAGAGAAGGGCCTGTCGTGGGGCGATTCGGAGGAGCTGACCGGACTCCAATCCTGTCTCCAAACCCTGGTGAACAAGAAGCTCAAACTTGTCAACATAGTCCAGGTCATGCTCATCCGCCGGATTCTCCCGTGCCAACAGCGGGATTTTAACCTATGGGAGTTCGATCCGGCACAGCACCAGACCTTGAGCAGGCTCTTCGACACTACGTACGAAGAGGCCTGGAGGGTGCTGTTCAAGGGCACCAATGCTCCCGCATCCGCTACTGAAGATCGCGGATTCAGCTCGCAGCGTCAGGCTGGCGAGGTAAGCTATATTACCCTTTACGAGACACTTGTTTTCCATAGTTTGACTCTATGCGGGATCTAAACTCCCATTACCTTTAACACGCCTGGCAGAAGACATCCGGGAAGGTTAACTGTCCGGCTCCCATTCCAGAAGACCCAGCGGACGCCCATTTGATGGGGCTGCTGGTCCCGGCGCCCTATGTGGTGCCGGAGAAGAAGGCCAAGAAGAAGGCCACGGGAACTCGGAGGAGTTCCCGGCGCCAGGTGTTATCGGACTCATCATCCGATGACTCCGAGGCGGACTCGTCCCATGAAGACGAGGAGGAGGAGAAAGAGGCCTCTCCCCCAACGAAGGGAGACAAGAAGAGGAAGGCTTCCCCAACGGGGGAGGCCGAAGGATCCAAGAAGGGAAGGACCCTTCTTTCGGACTGTTCCACCAACACCGACGATGGCGAAGAGGAGTGGCCCTCTAGGGCCAAGCCCCTGGTGAGATCGTAAGTGTCCGGATTCCAGAATAACTCATGATTTTTCTTTCGTCGCATAGTGTCTTCTAATGCCGAATACAACCATGTAGTCCACCCAAGGACGATCTCCCCGCTTCGTCGAGCGAGTCCTTGGGTTCGTCGAATGTGAATAGTGTTTCACTTCCGACCGCCTCCTCCCCCCGTGACGCAGACGACGCCGAGGTGGGGTCCCAAAAGGGGGCCACATAGGAGGAGGAGGCCCAGGAGGTGCCGCAGGGCAACCTCCCGGACTTTGGACCGGACTCCGCACCGGAACCTTTGGTGGTTCCGGAGTCCAGCGGGCGGCCCCTTCGTGAGAATGGCGAGACAGCGACGCCGGTGGCCTCCGTCCAACCGGAGGTGCCGGATAACTTCTTGGAGGCGCTCAACGACGCTTCCATCAACGAGGAGCACCGCACTATCATGAGTGCGATGATTCAGAAGGTTCAGTCCGCCAAGAGCAGGCTGACAGAAGCCTACACCAGCCTTCTAACAGGTTTTGAGGTATGTGATTAAGATATGTAAAAATAGTACTGCATAGACAGTAGCCCCTGATGCTCAGTTTGTTGTTCGGAAAGAAAAGCCGAACTGAGGATCTAAAAAGATATACGCAGGAGTCTAACACAAGTATGTCAATATGGGAATGCAGGTTGCGCTGCTGACCTCTGCCGCACTGACTGCAGAGGTCAATGCCTTGAAGCAGAGCCTCGAGCGGTCCAAGATCGAGCTCGGCCGTGCCAAGAAGCAGCTCGAGGACAAGGAAGGTAAGTAACACCTTATTAAATTTGTACCTTATAGAAAAGGATTTTGGTTGCAAAAAATGACAGGAATAACGTGGGTACTCCAGGGGCTACGAACAAGGTGGCGACCCTGAAGGAGGCGGTGTCCGTGGCCGAACGCAATGCGGCCACGGAACGCACCGAGCGAGAGAGGCAGGAGGCGTGGGTGGCGGAGGTACGCAAGAGCTCTAGGCTCTCGTGGAAAAACACGAGAGTTTGGAGCGTGACTCGAAGACTCGAGAGTCCGAGCTCGCATCGGCTCTTGAGAGTGCCAAAGCCGCCTAGGCCGAAGCCCAAAAGGCCCTCCAGGAAATCGAGGCAGTAAAGAAGATAGCAGCGGGTAAGGCATTCTTCATGCAAAGCAAGCATGTAAAAGTGAATTACTTGTTACTTACCCGAATTCGGAGCTCTCCAGGAGCGTTCACAGATCTGCCCCATAGCGTGTCCGATGCTGCCGCGTTCTACAGAGCCGAGGAGGGGAGCTCGACAGAAAAGGTGTTCTGGTCTCGGTATGCTGATGCCGGACATCCGGTGCCCCTGAGCGACCACCTGAAGCAGCTGGTCGAGCTCCACAAGGTGGCCGAACAGGCCATGAAGGGCCTCATAGTTCGGCTGTGGCCCAAAGAATCCATGCCTGGGAGCTACTTCGGTCTGGTGCGGCGGCTGGTGGACGCCTGTCCATGGGTTGACGTCATCAAGCACTCCGCCTGCATTGAAGGTGCCCGTCGGGCCCTTGCCCACGCTAAGGTGCACTGGGGCAAGATGGACACCGAGAAGCTTGTGACGGACGCGCCACCGCCTGGCAAGGAGTATAACACGCCCGAGATGTATTATAAGGGTGTCCTGAAGGGTGCCCGCCTTATTGCGGGTGAATGCTCCAAAGACGTAATTTTTGAGTAGACTCGCATTTTGTTATCCTATGCGCTGAAAACTTTGTTCATATGTGCTAAGCAACGCTTGTTAATTTAAAATATTACCTTCTGTGCGGCCGTTTATCAAATCTGAGAGATGGAAAGTCGTTGGCTTCTGCCCCCATGCCATGAGTGCTGGGGTGTTCGGGATAAATATGAGCGCTCTTGTTCCCATTTTTGGGTCCTTCTAGGGAGGCGCTCAACACGACGAACGAGGCAACCGGACTTATAATAATTGAACATTCTCACTTAGCCATAGAATTCTATAATTTTAAATTTCGGCGAAGCCCCTAGTGTTCGGAAGACCGAATTTAGGGTGCTATCCACGCCTCGGGCCGGACAAAGCCGGCTCTTCGCTCTAAGCGGCATAAGTCCTTAGGGACTCGAAAAGACCTCTCGAACAGCGACCAGCTCTCACCTTATCATGACGGTCAGTTTTAGCTTTCTCCACTGAGGTGCTCGACCCAGCTCAACTGGGGCACAATCGCAGTGGTTCTCCCAGCGCTACCTTAGCCGATATAACGGAACGTAAGGTACCAAAACATGGGAGTTGGGCAAACCCAACTATTGACCCAAGACATGATTCGGAGCTGATGCATATAATGCTATAAGTTCGGGGTGCCGCACTTGTGGAAGTGTTCGGACTTATCACACCATAATTTGGGGAACTTAAGCCCCTGGTGTATTTGGCCGTACCAATGCGTACGGGTGCAACATGTCATAAGTGAACATATATAAGAAGGAATGCAATGATAGGCAAAAAGAGATGCATTGTTTATTCAAAAAATACTGCAATGGAGGCAGAACGATACAAATAGTGCCATCAGCAAGGGGTGGGACTAGTTAACATGTCCCGCTCCAAGGGTAGGCTGCGGAATGGTATGTAAAACAGGTATAATGCTCGTAATGGAGACCACCTGGATACTCGTCGTAGCCTTTCTGCTTCCCTGGCTGTTGCATCGTGAGTGCGGCAGATCTACTGCCGGATAGGGCCTCTAGAAAACGGAGTCCTGAGAATAAGAAAAAAAAAAGAATGACAAATTTGGGAGCCCCTGGTGTGGTTGATCTGCACTCTGGGCATGCCGTGGTCGTGCCCCTCCCCCTATGCGTGCTGCATTGCGATTTCGCGATTTCGCGAGGGCTGGGGTTGGGGCCGCATTGCTACGCGTGCTCGGAACGTGCCAAGTGGTCTTGTTGTAGGTTACTTTGGGCGCGCTTGACGGTGTCCGGTCGCTTAACAGCCGGACTTGAGAATTGCCTTAAGAGGCTACTCTGCACTTCCGCCACGAGAGCTGCTGTATGCTCCTCCGTTCGGAGAGAGTGTTCGGTGTTTCCGTTGACCGTGATGACTCCTTGAGGGCTTGGCATCTTGAGCTTGAGGTATGCGTAGTGCGGCACCGCATTGAACTTTGCAAATGCGGTTCATCCGAGCAGTGCATGATAGCCGCTGCGGAACGGGACTATGTCGAAGATTAACTCCTCGCTTCGGAAGTTATCCGGGGATCCGAAGACCACTTCAAGGGTAACTGAGCCTGTACAATTGGCCTCTACACCTGGTATGATGCCTTTGAAGGTCGTCTTTGTGGGTTTAATCCTTGAGGGGTCTATGCCCATCTTATGCACTGTATCCTGGTAGAGCAGGTTCAGGCTGCTGCCGCCGTCCATCAGGACTGTAGTGAGGTGAAATTCGTCGACGATTGGGTCTAACACCAATGCGGCGAATCCGCCATGGCGGATGCTGGTGGGGTGGTCCCTTCGATCAAAGGCGATCGGGCAGGAGGACTACTTATTGAACTTTGGGGTGCCTGGCTCCATCGCGTATACGTCCATGAGGGCACGCTTTCGCTCCCTTTTGGGTATGTGGGTTGCGTATATCATGTTCACCGTCCGCACTTGTGGGGGAAAACCCTTCTGTCCTCTATTGTTCAGCGGCCGGGTCTCCTCCTTGTCATCGCTATGGGGCCCCTTGTCATTGCCTTCGGTGATTAACTTGCCTGCCTGTTTGAACACCCAACAATCTCTGTTGGTGTGATTAGTTGGCTTTTCGGGGGTGCCGTGTATCTGGCACGAGCGATCGAGTATCCGGTCCAAATTGGACGGGCCCGGAGTAGTTCTTTTGAATGGCTTTTTTCCGCTGACCGGGTTTAGAGCCTCTGAATCCGGCGTTGACTGTCGTATCTTCAGTATTATCACCGTTAATGTGGCGCTTGTGCTTATTGCGACGCGACCTGCCATTGCTGTCTTTGGTACCCGAACTACTAGAGTTTTTGGTTAGGTTGTTACTGCGGGCTAGCCTGCTGTCTTCTCCCGCATAGAAGCGGGTCATGAGTGATGTGAGGGCTGCCATTGATTTTGGCTTTTCCTGTGCTAGGTGCCGGGAAAGCCAATCGTCGCGGATGTTGTGTTTGAAGGTTGCAAGGGCCTCTGCATCCGGACAGTCGACGATTTGATTTTTCTTGGTTAAGAACCGTGTCCAGAATTGTCTGGCCGATTCGTATGGCTGCTAAATTATGTGGCTTAGGTCATTGGCGTCTGGTGGTCGCACATATGTGCCCTGGAAGTTATCGAGAAATGCGGCTTCTAGGTCCTCCCAACACCCAATTGATTCTGCTGGCAGGCTGTTGAGCTAATGCCGAGCTGGTCCTTTAAGCTTGAGTGGGAGGTATTTGATGGCGTGAAGATCATCACTGCGGGCCATGTGGATATGAAGGAGATAGTCCTCGATACAAACCGCGGGATCTGTTGTGCCTTCATAGGATTCAACGTTTACGGGTTTGAAACCTTCGGGGATTTGATGATCCATTACTTCATCTGTGAAGCATAGTGGGTGTGCGGCGCCTCTGTATTGGGCTATATCACGACGCAGCTCAAGCGAGCTTTGTCTACTGTGTTCGGCCCGGCCGGAATTGCTGTATCCGGCGTGACGGTTGTCGTCGCGTATCGTGGGGCGCCCACATGATCTGTAGGTCGATCTTGTTTGTCTTGCATTATCCTCCAATATGTCTCGCAAGTCCGGCGCATTCCCCCGTGGCTTTGTACGAGCGATGCCGGGGTGCGGATTTAGTGGAGGGCCTAGAGATCTCTCTGTCGCGGCCACGAGGTGGCCGGTCGGCCGTATTGTGTGCTGGTGATGTAGGTTTATGTGCTTCCTCCTCTAATCGGGGCAGCAGCTTGCGTTTGGGGTAACTTTTGGAGGGGCGTTCGAGTTCATATTCTTCGGCCGTAAGGACTTCAGTCCATGTGTCGGCTAGCAAATCTTGGTCAGCTCTAAGCTGTTGCTGCTTTTTCTTGAGGCTGCTTGACATGGCCATAAGCTTGTGTTTAAAACGCTCTTGTTCGATGGGATCCTCAAGCACGACAAATTCGTCGTCGTCGAGGCTTGCCTCGTCTCCGGAGGGAGGCATGTAATTATCGTCCTCTACCTCTTTGTCTGCCGCTCTCCCACGAGGGCTGGCTTCTCCATCCTCCTGTGTTGAATCTTGCTGGAGGGGGTTGTCTTCGGCACTGTCCGGGGTTTTATTGTCTCCTGAGCCGGAATCTCCATTTTTGCTGTGGCGGGATTTAGAGCGGCGCCGCTGACGCCGGTGCTTGGGCTGTTTCTTGGAGGGGTCGTCCTCCGCTGTTCCATCGCCATTCCCATCCTTTGGGATGTCCACCATGTATATGTCATATGATGAGGTGGCTTTCCAGTGCCCTGTAGGCGCTGGTTCTTGGTCGTCTCCGGCATCGTCGTCCATACCGTTGATGTCTTCGGAGTCGAAGTCTAGCATGTCGGTTAAGTCATCGACAGCTGCTACAAAGTGGGTGGTGGGTGGGCTTTGAATTTCTTCGTCGTCCGCATCCCAACCGTCCTGACCATAATCCGGCCAGGGCTCCCCTGATAAAGAGAGAGACTTTAGCAAATTCAGGATGTTGCCAAAAGGCGAGTGCTGAAAGATGTCTGCGGCAGTGAGCTCCAGGATCAGCGCCCAATCGGGTTCGATTGGTAGGGGCGCGGAAGGTTCGGGGTCCGGAGAGGAGTCCGGCACCTTGGAGTCACGTGCTTCACAAGGGACAGGATCGGTATTCGGCTATATCGCCGTAGAGGTAGCAGCCCTTGAGGTGGTGTCCAGCCACCCATCCTCGATCGGCGCAGTCGGCTCCGAGCTAAGGGTCAGAGCGGACTCTTGTGCAGCCCCCAGGGCACTGTCCGGCAACAGAGCTAAATCATGCCCATCATGACAGTGCGGCGTGCTCGGCTGTGGCTCAAATCCGTCAAAGATCAAGTATCCGCGGATGTCGGCCATGTAGTTCAAACTCCCAAATCTGACCTGATGGCCAGGGGCGTAGCTTTCGATCTGCTCCAGATGGCCTAGTGAATTGGCCTGCAGTGCGAAGCCACTGAATACGAAGATCTGTCCGGGAAGAAAAGTCTCACCCTGCACCGCATTGTTGTTGACGATCGAAGGAGCCATCGGGCCTATAGGTGACGACACAGAGGAACTCTCAATGAAAGCACCAATGTCGGTGTCAAAACCGGCGGATCTCGGGTAGGGGGTCCTGAACTGTGCGTCTAGGCGGATGGTAACAGGAGACAAGGGACACGATGTTTTTACCCAGGTTCGGGCCGTCTCAGTGGAGGTAAAACCCTACTCCTGCTTGATTAATATTGATGATATGGGTAGTACAAGAGTAGATCTACCACGAGATCAAGGAGGCTAAACCCTAGAAGCTAGCCTATGGTATGATTGTTGTTCGTCCTACGGACTAAAACCCTCCAGTTTATATAGACATCGGAGAGGGCTAGGGTTACACAGAGTCGGTTACAATGGTAGGAGATCTACATATCCGTATCGCCAAGCTTGCCTTCCATGCCAAGGAAAGTCGCATCCGGACATGGGACAAAGTCTTCAATCTTGTATCTTCATAGTCTTGGAGTCCGGCCAATGATGATAGTTCGGCTATCCGGACACCCCCTAGTCCAGGACTCCCTCACATACTAATAAAAGCAATCATGTCTTCTCAAAATAACATGGCTAAAAAAAGTTCATCCCTACAAAATCATATAGTTAGGCTATGCTTCATTTTCGTCACACAAAAATGTTCCCAAATTCTACACCCTCGATGACAAGCCAAGCAATTGTTTCGTACTTAAATAATCTCAAACTTCTTCAACTTTCACGCAATACATGAGCGTGAGCCATGGATATAGCACTATGGCTGGAATAGAATATGATGATGGGGATTGTGTGGAGAAGAAAAAAAAGGAGAAAGTCTCACATTGACGAGGATAATCAACGGGCTATGGAGATGCCCATCAATTGATGTCAAGTTGAGGTGTAGGGACTGCGATGCAGCGGATGCACTAGAGCTATAAATGTATGCAAGCTCAACAAAAGAAAACTAGTGGGTGTGCATCCAACTTGCTTGCTCACGAAGACCTAGGGCATTTGAGGAAGCCCATCGTAGGAATATACAAGCCAAGTTCTATAATGAAAAATTCCCACTAGTATATGAAAGTGACAACATATGAGACTCACTATATGAAGAATATGGTGCTACTTTGAAGCACAATATATGAGACTCGCTATATGAAGAACATGGTGCTACTTTGAAGCACAAGTGTGGAAAAAGAGATAGTAACATTGCCCCTTTTTATTTATTTTCTTTTTCTTTTTTCTTTTTCTTTTTTTTCTTTGGCCTTTCTTTTTTTCTTTTTGGCCTTTCTCTTTTTTTTCTTTTTTTTCTTTGGGACAATGCTCTAATAATGATGATCATCACACTTCTATTGATTACAACATATGAATTACAACTCAAAACTAGAACAAGATATGACTCTATATGAATGCCTCCGGCGGTGTACCGGGATGGTGCAATGAATCAAGAGTGACATGTATGAAAAATTATGCATGGTGCCTTTGCCACAAATACGATGTCAACTACATGATCATGCAATGGCAATATGACAAAAGTAATGCGTGTCATGATGATAAACGGAACGGTGGAAAGTTGCATGGCAATATATCTCGGAATGGCTATGGAAATGCCATAATAGGTAGGTATGGTGGCTGTTTTGAGGAAGATATAAGGAGGTTTATGTGTGATAGAGCGTATCATATCACGGGGTTTGGATGCATCGACGAAGTTTGCACCAACTCTCAAGGTGAGACAGGGCAATGCACGGTACCGAAGAGGCTAGCAATGGTGGAATAGATACGTTGGAGACGTATCAGGGGGCGAAGCACCTAGTTTAAAAGGAAAAAAGGCGGTACACTCACAGCACTCCTGTCGCGGTCGCATTGCACCCCACACACGTTCGGTCCTGCACACGGCTCATGCAAACGAAACGCGCTTCGGCTTGCCTCTTCACTAACACGTGGGGCTGCACTTGGATAAACCGACCATGCGTCAAACTCCCCCCGCCCACCGCGCGAAAATCCTCCCCCCCCCACCCAAAAATTCCCCCCAAATCCGATGCAACCGCCCTTTGGCCAACTAGCCAATAATGTTCCCCAAACCCCCTCCCCCCGCCCCCTCCACTCCATTCGCTCCGCCAAAGCCGCCCTCCCCGCCGCGCCGATAAGTCGGCGGCGCGGTTCGTCGGGGGGACGCATGGCGATCCTCTCGCTCCCATAGTACGCTCTCATGGACTGCCGTCCTCTAGCTGCGCCTCCACTGCTGGCTACGTTCTTGTGGAGGCAGATGGCGGTCAGCACCGCCACCGCTGGCGACGTTCGTGTGGAGACGCACGGCGGTTAGCTTCTCCCACGGTACGCGCATTCTAGACTGAGGCCCCGTTCATGTTGGTGTAGCGCTGAATGTTAGCTGATAGACGCTGTTAATCTCACTGTTTGCCGAAGTAGTTTACAGTCAATATGCTCTGCTTAAGAAGCTTCCTTGCCCTGTTCTGCACTCAATCTGCTTAGTTGAGATGGCATGCCAAGGCCGGTTAGTTGCTAAAATATCTTGCCATATATTTATTGTGACGTAGATTGGCATGGTCTAGTAGCCAATCTGTTAGGTGAAATAGCTCTACACCATTTTATACTCGATCTTTGTTGCTGCCTTCGATAGTTTGATGGCTGTGTGCTCGGCCTCATTGACTACTGAAACAGCCTGCCATAATTTAGCACTCAAATCTGTTTGCTGAATTAGCTTTACATATATTTCGTTACTTAGATCTGCTCTTCCAAATATCTTGCCATAGCTTTAGACATCGACCTAGGTATTTTTTTCTGGACTTCATAAAAAAGCATATATGTTTTTCCTGTAATATCTATTAGAAGAATTAATTTGTATGTCTAATAGATGGACATGACTTGGATAACTTCTGCTCGAAAATTCTCCGCTGCATATGTCGAGGGGGTTGAAAACTTCATGAACTTTATCAGAGCTGAGTACGGTGGTCCGAAATCAGATGTGCTCTGCCCGTGTAGCAGTTGTATGAATTAAGTTACAAGACCCCAGTCAATTGTGCAAAATCATCTACACTTGTATGGGATGTCGGTCACATATACTAGGTGGGTTCATCATGGTGAAACTGTGAACGTCAATGTTGTTGACTACGTGGAAGCAGCAGATCACCACCTTGATCTGCCTTATGCTCAGGTGGAAGAGGAGGAGGAGGTGGTGGTGGCGAAGCCAGTGAGTTCGACCATAATTGAAACAATGCTACGAAATGCTCATGCATTCCGTGAACTTTCACCTGCAGAAGAAAAACGGTGGGCCCGCATGCTGGAACAATGCA
Organism: Triticum aestivum; assembly: GCF_018294505.1. Classification (NCBI taxonomy): domain Eukaryota; kingdom Viridiplantae; phylum Streptophyta; class Magnoliopsida; order Poales; family Poaceae; genus Triticum; species Triticum aestivum. Next base: position 346,624,833 of record NC_057807.1, on the reverse strand, counting down.
ATGTGGCTGTCACCCCAGAAAATAAGCTGTCAGTATTCTCAGCTATGGTCACCTTTCTTCAGGTGAAGACATCTGAGTAGATGACCAACAAATCATTCGATGCAATGTTGGCTGCTTTCCGCAAATCTTTCCCAGATGCGTCTGAGCTGCCACACACCTACAGTAAAATGAAGAATTTCCTTCATGCAGTTGGAATTGGATATGATATGATCCATGTTTGGAAGAATAATTGTGTTTTGTTCCGTAAGGATTATGCCAACTTAAGTGAATGCCCGAAATGCAAATCATCAAGCTGGAAAGATGGCGATGGTGTGAAGAGGATTCCTCATAATGTTCTGAGACATTTTCCAATTACACCAAGATTGCAGAGGTTGTTTCATGATGTTGAAACAAGAGAGGATGTACTGTGGCATTCTAGGAACTAGGAGTACAGAGATCAGAATGTAATGAGCCATCCATCTCATGGTAGTGAGTGGAAAAGCTTCAATCATAAAGACAAAAAGTGTATTGCTGATTCGAGAAACATTAGACTTGGCTTAGCTTCAGATGGATTTAACCCATTTGGCCACCAGAGCGCTACATATAGCATGTGGCCATTGCTTGTTATCCCTTACAACATGCCTCCAAATGTCTGCACCAAAGAATCAAACTACATGATGGCCTTGCTCATCCCAGGTCCAAAAAGTCCTGGAAAGGATTTTGATTTGTTCATGGAGCCTCTTGTGGAGGAACTTCAACAGCTATGGAGGGGTGTTCTCACTCGAGACCTATATAGAAGCCCACCAGCTTACTTCTTTCTGCATGCTGTTATAATTTGGTGCATCCATGATTATCCGGCTTTGGGCACTATGTCAGGGCGAACGACACATGATTACAATGTGTGTGTTCGCTGTGACAGGAATCCGCTGTCTTACGCAATACTTAGCAAGATCTGTTACATAGGGCACCACCATTTCCTTGCTAAGGACAAGCCGCATCCTAGAAAATACACAAGACATGTGTTCAATGCAAAGCTTGAAAACCGTGATGCGACAAAGAGGCTCACCGCTGATGAGTTGCAAGTGGAATTAGAGAAGGTCAGGAATATTACACCAGGAAACAATCCTGGTAAAGGTAGCGGGAAAAGTTAGCGTGGCAGGGCAGAAGAGAGATTATTGTTTACCTGCAGGTCCACTTTGTGGGACTTGGAGTATTGGAAAGATTTGGATCTGTGTCATAATCTTGATGTGATGCACACTGAGAAAAATATATGTGGCAGCATTATCGGCACACTTCTTAATATTGAAGGAAAGACGAAAGATACCTTAAAATCTAGGATTGATTTGACACACCTGGGTATCAGAAAGGATTTGCAGGTGCAAGATGAAGGTAAACCACGGGATATGGCAGCAACTGTGTACGTCTTGGACAAGGTAAAAAGAAAAGAATTCTGCGAGGTCCTGTCATGTGTGAGATTCCTACATGGATTTGCTTCCAACCCTGAAAGGAGAGTCAGTGCAGATGGAAACAAGGTACAAGGGTTGAAAACTCATGACTGCCACGTCCTACTTCAAAGGGTTTTACCTATTATCCTTAGAGGATTGGGCCACCCTGACTTATACAGAGCAGTTGCAGAGTTGGGACAATTCTTCAGGGAACTCTGCAGTAGAAATATCAGGATAGATGCTTTGGAGCGTCTTAGAGACAAGATACCAACTATCCTATGCGGCCTTGAGAAGATATATCCTCCAGCCTTCTTTGATGTGATGGTGCATTTGGTTGTTCATCTACCTGATGAGGCACTACTTAGAGGTCCAGTACAGTATGGCTGGATGTACTGTATTGAAAGGCGGCTAGGCACTTTCAAGGTCTATGTTAGGAATAGAGCTACACCCAAGGGTTCCATTGCAGAGGCCTACATTGCTACAGAAGCGTTGACATTCTGCTCAAAATACATTGAAACAGCTGATCAGCTTAGCAAAGAGGTGGGTGAAGACAATCCCGGGCTCAATGTTTTCGATTATTCTGTTCGAGTTACAAGGAAGAGTCGACAAGAGGACAAACCTAAAGATTTGGACAAAATGGTTTGGTATGTGTTGAATAACTGTCCTGAGATACTACCTTATATCAAGTAAGTGCAGTACTGCAGCTTATACATTGTAATCTACTGAACTTGCAGCACATTCTTATATATTTAGATGTTTGATGCGATCACTATGTTGTGCAACATCTACAAAAAGGAGTTATTGCCGCAAAATCCAAGGAACATTGACAAACTGGTTATGGCAGGATTTGCGAAATGGTTCAAGAGCCATGTAAGCTTTTGAATTGCACTGTCAGTTTTTTTAATATATTGAGTACATAAGATGATCAACTTGTCTATTTTCTAACCATAGGTTAAGAAGATTCGGGAGGATGGGCAAGCACTTGATGATGCCCTTTACTCACTAGCAATGGGTCCTGATACTCGGGTAAGACATTATGAATCTTGCGTTGTTGGAGATGTGCGCTACAACACCCTTGCACGAGACGAAGGCAAGAAGACACAAAACAGTGCCATCATGAGCTAACATAATAGACATTGTTCAGTTGCAGTATATCTCCAGTTTCGAGGATCATCGGTGTGTGGTTCTGTTGTGTTGTCGTTGGTATAACCTATTTTCCAAGATCGCAAAACCCAGAGCTGATGATTATTTCAAATCCATCAATGTCAAGGTAGCGTACCAGACCAATGAGCCTTTTATTTTGGCAAATCAAGCAACACAGATATTTTTCTTGGAAGACACATTTGCACGTAGCGGTGACTGGAGAGTATTGCAAAGGTTTGAGCAGAGGAATTCGTTTAATGAAGTTGCACAACAAGATGATGCTTACACTGCTCCTGATGTACAAGATAACACAGATGTTCCTAATATCTTTGGGAACCATCACGTCAATGACGCCGGCGAAAAGATTGCCTGTCGTGCTGTGGACATACAAGAGTTGATCAAGAAGAAGCCAATGTTCGAGGATGTTGAGGACGAAAAACAAGATGACACCGTGGGGAATTATGATTCAGACTGATACACATGGCGAAGATGTTGACGCTGCTGCTGCGGATGATGATTACATTGCTTTTGTCGTATATGCCTGTCAGAAGACTTTTTTTATCTACTATGTGAAATTGTGTTTTCTATGACAACTAAAACCTGATGATCATGTTGTTTAGTATTTTGCTGTTAGAACATCACTTGTTATGTATGCTGATTTGTGTTTGGTGATTGTATGAAAACTAAAACATGATGACATTGTTGTTTAGTTGTACTCATATTTGGCTGTGAAACTTGAATTTGATGACATAGTTTGCTATTGGACTGCAATTTGCTCGACGTCTTCGAACGAGAACAAAGCTGACCCGACATGGCCTCTGCTATTTATTTATTTATGAGCAGAAGGGGATACCCCCGATTTTCGTTAATAGAAATCATTAGATCTTCACAATACTACGCCCAGCTTGCTAGACAGGTTTCATTCATTACTAGTTTCAGCAAAGTGCTCATGTCATAGCCACTGAATACATCACGAGTGCTACATACACTGCAAATAAAGAGATAATCATCCTACAGAGCACATCGATTTTGCCCATGATCTTCACAAGCTCTTTCACTCCTCATTGTTGTCAAGGACGTTCAGCAGCTGTTGCTTGGCCATGATCAGAGGAACTGCATCTTTAACCTTCTACTCTGCATCTTCCTCTTCTGACGTTCCTTCAGTTACTTGTCCAACACCCCAACCTGCTGGTATTGGGATTCCTCGGCTAACCAAATAATCAGCGTAGTTGCATTCCCCCACATCAGCAACTTCCCAGAAATACAAATCACACAAATCTTCCCTTTTCTGCATGAATCAAATTGGAAGATCATCGACCAAACTATTTAAAAAATCAGCAACTGAAAGCAGCAGAACAACACTTAAACATATTATTACCCCATGATTCGGGCATTTGTAGAAGACTCGTCCAGGGTTGAGGATTGTGGTTGAGACGCGACAGATGACTCTGCGTGATTTGCAGCAGTGGCACCACACCAATGGCAGTGGGTTGCGATGAGCAATCGGCTGCGGTGCGCGTGCCGACGGGTGTGTGATGAGACCCACAGGCGATGGTACAAGTGGCGACTTGGCGCATATCTGGTTGTTGCCTACTGAAGAGCAGGTGGACGAGCAGCCAGCGGACATGGTTGATGCGGCCAGAGATTCTGATGCTAGGCAGAGCAAGTAGAGAAGAGGAGAAGCGAACAATGGATATGTTAGTTTCATTACTTGCAGAGTAGCATAGCGCCATATATAGTCATAGTCTAGGTTTGGATTTGAACCAGCTATAGGAGAACGTCTCTCTTTTTTCTAAAACTCGGCAATGTCTCTTTACTGGTACACTAGCATGTTCTGTACGCCTTCCCAAGTCTTTGATTTCTTTCACTTTCTTGCAAGGAAGGAAGGAGGACAAAATTGAGAGTTCCTGGGACTCGAACCCAAGACCTGTTGGTTGAAAACCAAGGGTGCTAGTCACTTATGTGGCGAACGTTCCCTGTGAGGAGGACGGCAGACGAACGCACTTTCCTTGCAGTTTTAGTTGCGACACAAGATCGAACGGTCGCAGTTTCGGCAATGTTATCAGGCCAACGAGCCTAGTTTTTATTTTCTTCCTATATATAAAAAAGTATGCTACTTGGTGTCGGCTTAGTCAACAAACGATTGTGCCAACCTTGACCGTTGGATTGACATTCAACGTCTGTCGTGTTTCTTCAGTCTCTTCTTCCTCGAGCCACTAAAGCCAAACCAGCGCCGGCGGAACCGCCTGCTCCCGCCTCCCACGGCTGGTTGTGCTGCCGCGCACGCATCATGGCCACATCGCACCTTCCTCGTCTCCTATTCGTTCCCGTCCGAGGCCTCACCATCAACCTCCGCCTTGGTTCGCTCGCCGCAGTGCCACCCTCCGGTGTTGTCAACATGGTCAACAACCGAGATGAATAAGGAGATGACTATACATGGTGAGGATGACAGTAGGGACCCAGCAGCGCGCGTAGTAATTTTGTTTTTTTGGGAATGAGAAGGGTATCAATTGGGTTGTGTGGGACCCGTGGCCCATCTAGCCCAGGCTTTTATTTCATATGTTTAGCACATGACCATCCCAGTTTGTTTTTTTCCTTTCTGAAAATGGCTAGCTAGCTTTTTTTGAAAAATAACCAACGTAGGCCTACTTGCATTTCTACGCCATGCTGGGCCAGAAATCCTTCAAGACGAGGAGGGATGCATTTTTCCCAGAAAATGGGCTATAAGTAATAATAAATGGGCTATAAAATGAAAAAATACAGCAAACATGCAATTAGTTCCAAAATACTGTTTTCGTTCGGATTTTGATATTTTAAATTTCATTGTTTTTGTGCGGGTAAAATTTCATTGAATTTAAATTAAGGTATATTTAGATTTAAAATTAATTTGAATCTGGCTAGAAATTTTGGCTATATGCTGTTTGGGACAGATTTGGAGGCTGACTTGTGGGTCTACTAGGTTGACGTGTACTTTGGCTTTGTCAACTTAGTCCACAAACGATTCTAGCAGCAGTGACCATTGGATGTTAATCCAATGGCCGTGCTGCTTCTTGAATATCTGATCTTCTTGCTGCAGCCGCCCAAACCAGCTCCAGTGGGACTGCCTGCTCCCGCCTCCCGTGGCCGGCTGTGTTGCCGCACAGGCCGCACCGCCCCACCCTACATCATTGCTAGCCAGGCCATTCCTCTAATCACCCACACCTCCTGTTATTTTCCGGCGATGACAGCCGGACTAGTAAACCCTCATACTCCCCACTGCGTGGGCAACCATTGCCGAGTCTTCCCCAGCTCTGTGTCATTCCCTTCCTAGGCCTCGCCATCGTCCACCGCCATGGTGCTCTCGGTGCGGCCTAATCAACGTGGTCGATGAACGGCATCCATTGGACATGGACTGTACGTGGAGAGGCTGACAGCTGGGTCCACGGCCGCACACAAGAAAACGCCTCCTTATTACGTGCAAAATAATGATTCCTCCACATGACAGCTGGGACCCACTGGAAGGGCCTCTGTATTTCGCGAAAAAAACGTTCCCACCGCTGATAGGTTGGACCCACCAGCTATTTCTTCGCACGCAAGGAAGTGCCTCCTTATTAAGCAGAAAAAAATGAATACTCTCCTTGTTAGCTGGGACCCACCTTGGTGGGAGGCTGACTTGTGAGCCCACTAAGTTGACTGGGACGGAGGGCTTTGTTATCTTAGTCAATCTGAACGATTCTAGCTCCAGTGACCGTATGATGTCCATCCAACGGCCGTAGTGCTTCTCCAACCTCTGGTGTTCTTGCTCCAGCCGCCCAAAGCAGCGTTGGTCGTGCTGTGTGCTCCTGCCTCCCGTGGCCGGCTATGATGCCGTGGAGGCCTCACCGCTGGCCAGGCCATCCCTCTAATCAGCCACACCCTTTGTTATTCTACGGTGACGGCAGCCTCACACCGCAGCCGAACCAGTGAACCCTCGTACTCCTCTCCGCGTGGGCTTCCACTGCCGCATCTTCCCCAGCTCCGCTTCGTCCCCTTCCTAGGCCTCGCCATCGTCCACCGCCCTGGTGCTCTCGGTGCGGCGTGGTCAACGTGGTCAAGGAACGACTTCCATCGGAAGAGTACTGTACATGGAGAGACTGACAGCTGGGTCCATAGCGGTTGCAAGGAAGTGCCTCCTTATTACGCGCAAAATAATTATTCCTCCACCTGACAGCAGGGACCCACCGAACAGGCCACCGTATTTCGTGAAAAAAACATTTCCCCCTGACTGCTGGGACCCACCAGCTACATCTTCGCACGCAAGGAAGTGCGTCCGGGCAAAAAGAAAAACGATTCTCCCTCCTGACTGCTGGAACCCACCAGCTACATCTTTGCACGCAAGGAAGTGCCTGACAGTCGGGACCCACCTGGTTAAAGCATACGTAGCGTTGTCATTCTGGTCGCCAACGTGTATGTACATACAGGTCGATGTAGAGGCGCGCACGTGTCTTAGTAGAGGCATGCACGTGTCATAGTAGAGGCGCACACGTAGCATGTACACGTACGTACAACGGCCAGGGTGCAAGTACATACGGGCAGGGTCTCGAATGCCTACTCGCGCATACGTACGGCCAGGGCTTGTGTACATGGCTGGGTCGGAAAGGAGAAAGAGCGTCGTCGTGTTCATGGGGAGCCAACTGGCTGGGTCAAAACGGAATGCGTCGTCGTGTTCATTGAGAGGGCTTGGACGGAACAGGCGATGGAAATGAGGCATGGCGTACCGTTGAACGGAGGAAGCGGCCTTGTGTTCAACCGGCCACGTTCCAAACGGGATCCTGTTCATCGGGAGGGGTCTGGTGTACCGCAAAACGGAGGAAACGGACCTCCTACATTCGAAACGGGGGTCATGTTGATCGAGAGGGGTGTGGTGTACCGCAAAACGGACGAAACGGACTTGTGTTGGAGCGCTACGGTCGAAACGGGGGTCCTGTTCATCGGGAGGGGTGTGGCGTACCGCAAAACGGGACTCCACGGGATATTGTTCATCTCCACCGTCGACCTCCTCCAGCCTCCACGGGCTACCGTCGACCTCCTCCAGCCTCCATGGGCTCCTGTTCATCCAGCCTCCACAGTGCGCTACTCGACCGGCTACTGTTCAACCACCCTCCACGGGCACCCCTCCATCGTCTACTATTCATCCAGTACTCCACGGGGTCGTCTTGTTCATGCAGCCCTCCATGGGGTCCTGTTCATCCTGCCCCAACCGGCTCGATCGAACGGGGTCCTGCTCATCCAGAGGCAACGCCACGAGGTCCTGTTCATCCACCCCCACCGCTCACTGTTCATCCAACCCCCCCCCCCCGCCCCCCCCTCCCCCCGCAACGCTCACTGTTCATCTAGAGGCAGCATCGATCGGCTTCAGTTAGCAGCAGTTGCGAAGGAATCACTCGATCGGGTTCAGTTAACAGCCATCGATCAATCGCTCCGGTTCAGTAACGTGTAGCCTGCAGTGTAATCGCTCGGGTTCAGTTAGAGCCCAACGCCTCGCTCAGGTTCAGTTAGAGCCAACACCTCGCACACACGCGCGTACATGTACGAGAGAAACGCGTATCGTTTAGCCCCCGACCTCCCACCGTAACTGGGAATTCCATGAAATTTTCCTCGCCCTCGCTTCTACCACGGTTTTTTCCGTCATGGATGGCCCAAACAACGTCATGCAGCTGCGTCTCCGGCCCGCCCAGGACGAAAAGCCCATTTTCTGTCATGATTTCTTGGTCATAGAAGTAGTTGCCCACTGATACGTCTCCAACGTATTTATAATTTTTTATTGTTCCATGCTATTATATTACCCCTTTTGGATGTTAATGGGCTTTATTTTACATATTTATATCATTTTTTGGGACTAACCTATTAACGGGAGGCCCAGCCCATATTGTTGTTTTATTGCCTGTTTCAGTATTTCGAAGAAAAGGAATATCAAACGGAGTCCAAACGGAATGAAACCTTCGGCATCGTGATTTTTTGGAAGAATATCATCCTGGAGGCTTGAAGATCAAGTCAGAAGACCCTTGAGGAGACCAGGAGATAGCCCCCCCCCTACAGGGCACGGCCCCCTGTCTCATGGGCCCCTCGAGCACCTCCCGACTGACTTCTTTCGCCTATATATGCCTACGTACCCTAAAAACATCAGAAAATCAAGATAGATCGGGAGTTCCGCCGCCGCAAGCCTCTGCAGCCACCAAAAACCTCTCGGGAGTCCGTTCCGGCACCCAGCCGGAGGGGGAACCCATCACTAGTGGCCATCTTCATCATCCCGGCGCTCTGAATGACGAGGAGGGAGTAGTTCATCCTCAGGGCTGAGGGTATCTACCAGTAGCTATGTGTTTGATCTCTCTCTCTCTCTCGTGTTCTCTCTCGTGTTCCCTCTATGGCACGATCTTGATGTATCCTGAGCTTTGCTATTGTAGTTGGATCTCATGATGTCTCTCCCCCTCTACTCTCTTGTGATGAATTGAGTTTTCCCTTTGAAGTTATCTTGTTGGATTGAGTCTTTATTTGAGAACACTTGATGTATGTCTTGCCGTGATTATCTATGGTGACAATGGGATATCACGTGCCTCTTGATGTATGTTTTGGTGACCAACTTGCGGGTTCCGCCCATGAACCTATGCATAAGGGTTGGCACACGTTTTCTTGACTCTCCGGTAGAAACTTTGGGGCACTCTTTGAAGTACTTTGTGTTGGTTGGATGAATCTGAGATTGTGTGATGCATATCGTATAATCATGCCCACAGATACTCGAGGTGACAATGGAGTATCTTGGTGACATTAGGGTTTTGGTTGATTTGTGTCTTAAGGTGTTATTCTAGTACAAACTCTTTTATGGATTGATCCGAAAGAATAACTTTGTGGTGGTCTTGTACCCTACCATAATATCTATGTTTGTTCTCTGCTATTAGTTGCTTTAGAGTGACTCTTTGTTGCATGTTGAGGGATTGTTTTATGATCTATCTATGTTATTATTGTTGAGAGAACTTGCACTAGTGAAAGTATGAACCCTAGGCCTTGTTTCCTATCATTGCAATACCGTTTACGCTCACTTTTATCATTAGTTACCTTGCTGTTTTTATATTTTCAGATTACGAAAACCTATATCTACCATCCATATTGCACTTGTATCACCATCTCTTCGCCGAACTAGTGCACCTATACAATTTGCCATTGTATTGGGTGTGTTGGGGACACAAGAGACTCTTTGTTATTTGGTTGCAGGGTTGCTTGAGAGAGACCATCTTCATCCTACGCCTCCTACGGATTGATAAACCTTAGGTCATCCACTTGAGGGAAATTTGCTACTGTCCTACAAACCTGTGCACTTGCAGGCCCAACAACGTCTACAAGAAGAAGGTTGTGTAGTAGACATCAAGCTCTTTTCTAGCGCCATTGCCGAGGAGGCTAGGTAAAGGGCAGTCACTCACACCCCGTCAACTAAGCTCTTTTCTGGCACCGTTGTCGGGGAGGTGAGTGCTTGAAGGTATATCTTTAGATCTTGTAATTGAATCTTTTTGTTTCTTGTTTTATCACTAGTTTAGTTTATAAAATAAAACTACAAAAAAATGGAATTGAGTTTGTCTCATACGCTTCGTCTTTTTAATATCTTTGTGAGTATGATGAAAAGGAAAATTGTGCTCAAGTGCTAGAAGAAGAATTACATAGAATGCTTGGCATGAAATATGTGAATGGTGAGCATGATTGAAATGTTGTTAGTATGAACTCCTTGAATATCCATGATGCTAATGATATGCAAAGCCACAAGCATGGGGAAGCTATGTTTGATGAATATGATAGTTTTAGTCCCCCAAGTTTTTATGAGAATATTTATTATGATGAAAGCATGCCTCCTATTTATGATGATTATATTGATGAAAGTGGGTTTGGAAGAGTGTCAACTTTAGGAAGTAGTGATCCCACTATTTTGGAGGATGTTGAATCTTATCGTGATGAACATGAAATTGGATTTGGAAGAGTGTCAACTTTATTTAGTGATGATTCCACTATTTCGGAAGAGGTTCCAATTGATTATGAGAACAAAGTTGCTATCAATGATGATTATTGTGATGACTTGTATGCTATTAGGAATAATGATAACCATGAAACTTGTCATCATGATTTTAGTTTTCAATTGGATTATACCTCACATGATAATTATTTTGTTGAGTTTGCTCCCACTACTATTCATGAGAAGAATTATTCTTATGTGGAGAGTAGTAAATTTGCTATGCTTGTAGATCATGAAAAGAATGCTTTAGGTGCTGGTTATATTGTTGAATTCATTCATGATGCTACTGAAAATTATTGTGAGGGAGGAATATATGCTTGTAGGAATTGCAATAATATCAAGTTTCCTCTCTATGTGCTTAAAATCTTGAAGCTATGCTTATTTTACCTTCCTATGCTAGTTGATTATTGTTCCCATAAGTTGTTTGCTCATAAAATCCCTATGCATAGGAAGTGGGTTAGACTCAAAATGTGCTAGTCATATGCTTCATGATGCTCCCATTATGTTTCAATTCTTATCTCTTATGTGAGCATCATTGTCATTATCATGCCTAGCTAGAAAGGCATTAAAGAAAAGCGCTTGTTGGGAGACAACTCAATATTTACCTTTACTGTTTTTGTGTGTCCACATGATTATGCTACTGTAGTAATCATGTTTTATAGCTTTTGTTTCAATAAAGTGCCAAGTAAGACCTTTAGGATAGCTTACGATGATACTTGTGCTAATCCTGCTGAAATCAGAAACTTTTCCACCCAGTAAATTAGTTTCGTTAATTCACATAAGCGAGTTTATGATCTTATTATTTTTGCTATGGATTGGTACACAAATTGCTTAGGACTTCCTAATTTGGTAGGATTTTTTGAGTTCCAGAAGTATACGTTTGATACAGATTACTACAGACTATTCTGTTTTTGACAAATTCTGTTTTCTATGTGTTGTTTGCTTATTTTGATGAATATATGAGTAGTATCGGAGGGTATGAACCATAGATAACTTGGAATACAGTAGATATTACACCAATATGAATTTAGAATGAGTTCATTACAGTACCTAAGTGGTTGTTTTATTTTCTTATACTAACGGAGATTACTAGTTTTCTGTTGAGTTTTTTGTGGTAGAGTTTTCAAGTTTTGGGTAAAGATTCGATGGACTATGGAATAAGGAGTGGCAAGAGCCTAAGATTGGGCATTCCCAAGGCACCACAAGGTAATATTCAATGACAACCAAGAGCCTAAGCTTGGGTATGCCCCGGAAGGCATCCCCTCTTTCGTCTTCGTTCATCGGTAACTTTACTTGGAGCTATATTTTTATTCACCACATGATATGTCTTTTGCTTGGAGAATCATTTTTCTTTTGTTAGTGTTTGCTTGCTGTTACTTAGAATAATTCTTTGCATCTTTAGTTTCAATAAAAAAGTCAAGGATAGCCTTTGCCATGCTTATTTTGCTAGTATACATGTTGCTGTTTGAAAACAGAAAGTTTACCGCTGTTTCAAAAATTCCCTAGAAAAGTCAGAGCATGATATAATGTTGAAACTTTTTGCATAATGATCTCTGATAAATTTACTACAGTGGGAATTTTCAGATTACAAAAACCTATATCTACCATCCATATTGCACTTGTATCACCATCTCTTCGCTGAACTAGTGCACATATACAATTTGCCATTGTATTGGGTGTGTTGGGGACACAAGAGACTCTTTGTTATTTGGTTGTAGGGTTGCTTGAGAGAGACCATCTTCATCCTACGCCTCCTACGGATTGATAAACCTTAGGTTATCCACTTGAGGGAAATTTGCTACTGTCCTACAAACCTGTGCACTTGCAGGCCCAACAACGTCTACAAGAAGAAGGTTGTGTAGTAGACATCACCCACCACATCTATGATCATACCGTGTTTTGTCACAATAATCGTCATAGAAGTGTCATAAGTATGACAGGAAAAAAATTCGTTCGGCCCAAAATGTCACGGATGTGTATTTTTTTGTAGAGTTTGAAGCTGTGGCCGCAACCGCTGGTTTGGGAATCGACTTCAAGCTCTCGCCTGCTGCGAAGGGATTCCGGAAGCAGTGGCTTCTTATGGATGCATGCGCGTTCAGCCCCCTACTCCAGACTCCTGGGGCACTGGCCTCGCCCAGCTCTGGCTGGTGCCACGAGAGGCTCTCTGACCGGCATCTTGCTTTCGTTTGGAAGAGATTGGCGAGGTTTCAGGAACTGGAAGTGATGGCGCCAATGGTGGTGAAGGAATTTTTCAGGCAGTGCATTGCTCCCCTCTAGCACAATTCTCGCCCAATGTGGGACTTCACACGTGTCGAAGAGCTGATGAGGCTGTAGAGGCCATCGCTGGCTACCGACACCCTAAGCGTGGTGCTCAAACTCCTGACCGGCAAGCCCGAGTGTCGGTGTCAAAACCGGCGGATCTTGGGTAGGGGGTCCCGAACTGTGCGTCTAGGCGGATGGTAACAGGAGACAAGGGACATGATGTTTTTACCAAGGTTCGGGCCCTCTCGATGGAGGTAAAACCCTACTCCTACTTGATTAATATTGAGGATATGGGTAGTACAAGAGTAGATCTACCACGAGATCAAGGAGGCTAAACCCTAGAAGCTAGCCTATGGTATGATTGTTGTAATGGTTGTTCGTCCTACGGACTAAAACCCTCCGGTTTATATAGACACCGGAGAGGGCTAGGGTTACACAGAGTCGGTTACAATGGTAGGAGATCTACATATCCGTATTGCCAAGCTTGCCTTCCATGCCAAGGAAAGTCCCATCCGGACACGGGACGAAATCTTCAATCTTGTATCTTCATATTCTTGGAGTCCTACCGATGATGATAGTCCGGCTATTCGGACACCCCCTAGTCCAGGACTCCCTCAGTAGCCCCTGAACCAGGCTTCAATGACGACGAGTCCGGCGCGCATATTGTCTTCAGCATTGCAAGGCGGGTTCTTCCTCCGAGTAATTCATAGAAGATTGTGAACACCAGGATAGTGTCCGGCTCTGTAAAATAAATTCCACATACCACCACAGAGAGAATAATATGTACACAAGTTCAATCTGCTGACGTATTTTGTGGTGTGACGTCACACCACTACCAAGCCTTTACTAGAATCGTTTCTATTATACCACCTCAGCGCGTTTAGCGAAGTGGTTTCCTTGGCACGTCTTGTCGAAGCAGAGATCGTGTTCCCCTTATTCCGGGATTCCCATTAATACGGACGTGGGTAACCCAACCGCGCCATTGATTGTGGCGTTTGGGGGATAAGCGAGTTTTACCAGGCCGGTGGGGACGCATAGTCTTCGTCCGCCCATATATAAGGGGATAAGGATCCACCTTTTTTACCTACGCCTTCTTCCTCCTTTACCTATCCATCTCCGCGCACTCGAGCTCCAGCGCCCATGTCCACACATCTCGCCTCAACCTTCTCCAGCCATGTCCGGAGCGGGAGGCAAGTGGATGGCCTCCTCCGTTACGAAGGGGCACATCGAGAAGCTGCGCGGCGCAGGATACCTGTCCAGCGACATCGCGCACCGGCTGCCCGACGAGGGGCAGCTCATCCCCACCCCCAGGCCACATGAGAGGGTCGTATTTCTTCCCCACTTCCTCCGTGGACTGGGCTTCCCACTTAATCCCTTCGTCCGGGGGCTCATGTACTACTACGACCTAGACTTCCATGATCTGGCGCCAAACTTCATCCTCAACATCTCGGCGTTTATCATCGTGTGTGAGGCCTTCCTCTGCATCCAGCCTCACTTCATCTTGTGGCTAAAGACCTTCAATGTCAAGCCGAAGGTGGTGAAGGGAGTCCAAGCGGAGTGCGAAGGCGCCATGGTGGGCAAAATGCCGAACGTCACCTGGCTCGAGGGCGCCTTCGTGGAGTCCACCAAAGGGTGGCAATCGGGGTGGTTCTACATCATCGAGCCGCGTGACCCTAAATGGGCAGCGGCGCCCGAGTTCAGATCTGGTACCCCCATGCAGCTCACCTCCTGGAAAGAGAAGGGCTTGCTATGGGGTAGTTCGGAGGAGCTGACCGGACTCCAGTCCTGTCTCCAGACCCTGGTGAACAAGAAGCTTAAGCTTGTCAACGTGATCCAGGTCATGCTCGTCCGCCGGATTCTCCCCTGCCAACAACGGGCCTTCAATCTGTGGGAGTTTGATCTGGCACAGCACTGGACCCTTAGTGGGCTCTTCGACACGACGTATGAAGCTGCCTGGAGGGTGCTGTTCACGGGCAGGGAAGCCCCCGCATCTGCAACTGAAGATCGCGGATTCAGCATGCAGCGCCCGGCCGGCGCGGTAAGCTATGTTATCCTTTATGGGACACTCATTTCTTTGACAGTTTGACTCTATGTGGGAACTAAAACTCCCAATGCCTTTAACAGGACTGGTAGAGGATGTCCGGACAGGTTAACTGTCCGACTCCCCTTCCCGGAGACCCAGCGGACACCCGTTTGACGGGGCTGCTGGTTCCGGCCCTTTACGTCGTGCCAGAGAAGAAGGCCAAGAAAAAGGCCACGGGAACCCGAAGGAGTTCCCGGCGCCAGGTGATATCGGACTCATCATCCGATGACTCCAAGGCGGACTCCTCCCTCGAGGAGGAGGAGAAAGAGGCCTCTTCCCCAGCGGGGGGAGAGAAGAAGAGGAAGGCCTCCCCTACGGGGGCGGCCGAAGGGTCCAAGAAAGGACGGACCCTTTCTCCGGACTGCTCCGCCAACGCCGACAATGGCAACGAGGAGTGGCCCTCAAGGGCCAATCCCCTGGCAAGATCGTAAGTGTCCGAATTCCTGGATGATTTATAATTTCTCTTTTTGCCATATGGTGTCCTTCTAATGCCGCATACAACCCATAGTCCGGCCAAGGACGATCTTCCCGCTTCATCGAGCGGGTCCTTGGCCTCGTCGGATATGGATTCCCTTCCGACCGCCTCCACCCCTCGTGACGCTGATGACGCCGAGATGGGATCCCAGGACGGGACCCACCAGGAGGGGGAGGCTCCGGAGATGCCACAGGGCAACCTCCCGGACTTCGCACCGGACTCTACATCGGAACCCGCAGTGGTTCCGGAGTCCGGTAGGCGCCCCCTTTGTAAGAAGGGCAAGACTGTGACACCGGCGGCCGCCGTCCAACCGGAGGCACCGGATAACTTGTTGGAGGCGCTCAACGGCGCTTCCATCGAAGAAGAACACCGCACTGTCATGAGTGCGGTGATTTAGAAGGTTCAGCTCGCCAAGAGCGGGCTGACCGAAGCCTGCAGCAGCCTTCTAACAGGCTTTGAGGTAAGAATTTTAAGACATGTAATATAATACCGCATAGACAGTAGCCCCTGATGCTCGGTTCGGTGTTCAGAAGAAAAAACCGGACTGAGGATCTTACAAAGATATACGCAGGAGTTCTAAAAAATATGTCAATATGGGATTGCAGGCTGCGCTGCTGACCTCTGCCGCACTGACTGCTGAGGTCGATGCTTTGAAGCAGAACCTCGAGCGGTCCGAGAGCGAGCTCGGCCATGCCAAGAAGCAGCTCGAGGACAAGGAAGGTTAGTGACACCGTATTGAATTTTTACCTTACAGAAAAGTATTTTGGTTGCAAGAGAAATAACAAGGATAACGTGGGTACTCCAGGGGCCACGAACGGGGTGGCGACCTTGAAGGAGGCCGTGTCCGTGGCCGAACGTAATGCGACCGCGGAACGAGCTGAGCGAGAGAAGCACGAGGCGCGGATGGCGGAGGTGCAGCAAGAGCTCCAGGCTCTCGTGGAAAAGCATGAGAGTTTGGAGCGCGACTCGAAGACTCGAGAATCCAAGCTTGCATCGGCTCTTAAGAGTGCCAAAGCCGCTAAGGCCGAAGCCCATAAGGCCCTCCAGGATATTGAGGCGGTGAAGAAAATAGCGGAGGGTAAGGCATTTTTCATGCAAAGGAAGCATGTGAATGTGAATTACCTGTTACTTACCCGAATTCAGAGCTCTCCAGGAGTGTTTGCAGATCTGCCTTGCAGCGTGTCCGATGCTGCCGCATTCTACCGGGCCGAGGAGGGGAGCTCAATGGAGAAGGTCTTCTGGTCTCAGTATGCTGAGGCCGGACATCCGGTGCCCCTTAGCGACCAGCTGAAGCAGCTGGTCGAGCTCCACAAGGTAGTCGAACAGGCCATGAAGGGCCTCATAGTTCGGCTGTGGCCCAAGGAGGCCAGGCCTGGGAGATACTTCAGCCTGGTGCGGCGGCTGGTGGATGCGTGTCCCTAGGTGGAAGTCGTCAAGCAGTCCGCCTGCAGTGAAGGTGCCCGTCGGGCCCTTGCCCGTGCAAAAGTGCACTGGGGAAGGATGGACGCTGAGAAGCTTCCAACGGACGCGCCGCCGGCGGGCAAGGAGTATCGCACGCCCGAAATGTATTATAGAGTGTCCTGAAGGGAGCCCGCATGATTGCAGATGAGTGCTCCAAGGATGTAATATTTGAGTAAACTCGCATTATGTTATCCTGTGCGCTGAAAACTATGTTCGTATGCGCTAAGCAACCCTTATTAATTTAAAATATTACCTTCTGTGCGGCCGTTTATCAAATCTGAGAGATGGCAAGTCGTCGGCTTCAGCCCCCATGCCACTAGTGCTAGGGTGTTCAGGATAAACTTGAGCGCTCTTGTTCCCATGTTTGGGTCCATCTAGGGAGGCGCTCAACACAACGAACGAGGCAACCGTACTTATAATGCTTGAACACTGTCACTTAGCCATAGAATTCTATAATTTTAAATTTTGGCGAAGCCCCTAGTGTTCGGAAGACCGAGTTCAGGGCGCTATCCATGCCTGGGCCGGACAAAGCCGGTTCCTCGCTCTAAGCGGCATAAGTCTTTAGGGTCTCGAAAAAACCTCTCGAACAGCGACCAGCTCTCGCCTTATCATGACGGTCAGTTTTAGCTTTCTCCACTGAGGCGCTCGCCCATCTCAACCGGGGCGCAATCGCAGTGGTTCTCCCAGTGCTACCTTATCCGATAAAACGGAATGTAAGGTACCAAAACATGGGAGCCGGGCAAACCCAACTATTGACCCAAGACATGATTCGGAGCCGATGCATATAATGCTATAAGTTCGGGGTGCCGCACTTGTGAAAGTGTTCGGACTTATCACACCATAATGCGGGGAACTTAAGCCACATGTGTATTCGGCCGTACCAAAGTGTACGGATGCATGATGTCATAAATGAACATATATACGAGAAGGAAATGCAATTATAAGCGAAAAGCAATGCATTGTTTATTCAAGGAATTCTGCGCTGAATGCAGGACGATACAAATAGTGCGGTAAGCAAGGGGTAAGACTATTAAACATGTCCCCCTCTAGGGGTAGGCTGTGGGTTGGTGTATGAAAATGTATTTAATGCTCATAATGGAGACCACCTGGATACTCACCGTAGCCCTTCTTCTCCCCTGGCTGTTGCGTCGTGTGTTCGGCAGGTCTACTGCCGGACAGGGCCTCTGGTGAACGGAGTCCTGTGGGTAAGAAAAAAGAAAAAGGAAAAGACCGACATACTTGGGAGCCCCTAGTGTGGTTAAGCCGCACTCTGGGCCTGTCGTGGTCGTGCCCCTCCCCCTATGCCCATGGTATCTCCAGAGCGTAATGATGTACGCGAAGGACTGGTCTTGCAATTATGCAAGGGCTGGGGTTGGGGCCGCATTGCTACGCGTGCTCGGAACGTGACAGGTGGTCTTGTTGTATGTTACTCCGGGCGTGTTTGGCCGTGTCCGGTCGCTTAACGGCCGGACTCGAAAATTGCCTTAAGAGGCTGCTTTGTACTTCTGCCGCGAGAGCCGCTGTGTGTTCCTCCGTTCGGAGGGAGCGTTTAGTGTTTCCGTTGACCGTGATGACTCCTCGAGGGCTTGGCATCTTGAGCTTGAGGTATGCATAATGCAGCATCACGTTGAACTTTGCAAATGCGGTCCGTCCGAGCAGAGCGTGATAGCCACTGCGGAACGGGACTATGCCGAAGATTAACTCCTCGCTTAGGAAGTTATCAGGGGATCCGAAGACCATTCCAGTGTGACTGAGCCTGTACAATTGGCCTCTACACCTGGTATGACGCCTTTGAAGGTCGTCTTTGTAGGTTTAATCCTTGAGGGGTCTATGCCCATCTTGCGCACTATATCCTGATAAAGCAGGTTCAGGCTGCTGCCGCCGTCCATCAGGACTCTGGTAAGGTGAAATCCATCGACGATTGGGTCTAAAACCAATGCGGCGAATCCGCCATGGCGGATACTGGTGGGGTGATCCCTTCGATCAAAAGTGATCGGGCAAGAGGACCATGGATTGAACTTCGGGCCGACTGGCTCCATCGCATATACATCCCTAAGTGCGCGCTTCCGCTCCCTCTTGGGTATGTGGGTTGTGTATATCATGTTTACTGTCCGTACTTGTGGGGGAAAACCCTTCTGTCCTCTACTGTTCAGCGGCCGGGTCTCTTCCTCGTCATCGCTATGCAGCCCCTTGTCATTGTTTTCGGCAATTAACTTGCCTGCCTACTTAAATACCCAGCAATCCCTGTTGGTGTGATTAGCTGGATTTTCGGGGGTGCCATGTATCTGGCAAGAGCGGTCGAGTATTCGGTCCAAATTGGACGGACCCGGAGTAGTTCTTTTGAATGGCTTTTTCCGCTGACAGGATTTAGAGCCTCTGAATCCGGCGTTGACTGCCGTATCCTCAGTGTTATCACCGTTAACGCGGCGTTTGTTTTTGTTTCAACGCGACCTGCCATTGTGGTCCTTGGTATCCGGACTGCCAGAATTTTTGGTGAGGTTGTTACTGCGGGCTAGCCAGCTGTCCTCCCCCGCACAGAAGCGGGTCATAAGTGATGTGAGGGCTGCCATGGATTTTGTCTTTTCCTGTCCTAGGTGCCGTGCCAGCCACTCGTCGTGGATGTTATGTTTGAAGGCTGCAAGGGCCTCTGCATCCGGACAGTCGACGATTCGATTTTTCTTTGTTAAGAACCGTGTCCAGAACTGTCTGGCCGATTCGTCTGGCAGCTGAATTATGTGGCTTAGGTCATCGGCGTCTGGTGGTCGCACATATGTGCCCTGGAAGTTGTCAAGGAATGCGGCTTCTAGGTCCTCCCAACACCCAATTGACTCTGCTGGCAAGCTGTTAAGCCAATGTCAAGCTGGTCCTTTAAGCTTGAGTGGGAGATATTTGATGGCGTGAAGATCGTCACCGCGGGCCATGTGGATATGGAGGAGATAGTCTTCGATCCAAACCGCGGGGTCTGTTCTGCCATCGTAGGATTCAATGTTCACGGGTTTCAACACTTCAGGGATTTGATGATCCATTACTTCATCTGTGAAGCATAGTGGGTGTGCGGCGCCTCTGTATTGGGCAATATCACGACGTAGCTCGAGCGAGCTTTGTCTACTGTGTTCGGCCCGGCCGGAGTTGCTGTATCCGGCGCGACGGTAGTCGTCTCGCATCGTGGGGCGCCCGCGTGATCCGTAGATCGATCTTGATTGTCTTGCCTCGTCCTCCAATATGTCTCGCAAGTCCGGCGCATTCCCCCGTGGCTTCGTACTTTTTGAGCGGTGCCGGGGTACGGTCCTGATGGAGGGCCTAGAGGCCTCTCTGTCGCGGCCACGAGGTGGTCGGTCTGCCGTATTGTGCGCTGGTGATGAAGGTTTATATGCCTCCTCCTCTAATCGGGGGAGCAACTTGCGTTTTGGGTAGCTTTTGGAGGGGCGTTCGAGTTCATACTCTTCGGCCGCAAGGACTTCAGTCCATCTATTGGCTAGCAGGTCTTGATCATCTCAGAGCTGTTGCTGCTTTTTCTTTAGGCTGTTTGCTGTGGCCATAAGCCTGCGTTTAAAACGCTCTTTTTCGACGGGATCCTCGGGCACGACGAATTCGTCGTCATTGAGGCTTGCCTCGTCTCCGGAGGGAGGCATGTAATTATCATCCTCTACCTCTTTGTCTGCCGCTCTCTCGTGAGGGCTGGCTTCTCCGTCCTCTTGTGCTGAATCTTGCTGGAGGGGGTTATCTTCGGTGCTCTCTGGGGTGTTATTATCTCCGGTGCCGGAATCTCCATTCTTGCCGTGGCGGGATTTGGAGTGGCGCCGCTGACGCCGGCGCTTGGGCTGTTTCTTGGAGGAATCTGCCTCCGCTGCTTCTTCGCCATTCCCATCCTTTGGGATGTCCACCATGTATATGTCGTATGACGAGGTGGTCTTCCAGTGCCCCGTAGGCGCTGGTTCTTGGTCGTCTCCGGCATCGCCGTCCATGCCGTTGATGTCTTCGGAGTCGTAGTCTAGCATGTCGGTTAGATCGTCGACAGTGGCTACAAAGTGGGTGGTGGGTGGGCTTTGATTTTCTTCGTCGTCCGCATCCCAACCGTCCTGACCGTAGTCCGGCCAGGGCTCTCCTGATAACAAGAGATACTTTAGCGAATTCAGGATGTCGCCAAAGGGTGAGTGCTGAAAGATGTCCGCGGCGGTGAACTCCATGATCGGCGCCCAATCAGATTCGATTGGTAGGGGCGCAGGAGGTTCGGAGTCCGGCAAGGAGTCCGACACCTCAGAGTTACGGGCTTTACAAGGGATAAGGTCAGTATTCGGCTCCATCGCCATAAAGGTTGCAGCCCCTGGGGCGGTGTCTAGCCATCCGTCCTCGATCTACGCAGTCGGTTCCGAATTAAGGGTCGGAGCGGACCTATGTGCGGCCTCCAGGGCACTGTTCGACAGCAGAGCTAAATCATGCCCATGGTGACAATGCAGCGTGCTTGGCTGTGGCTCGAATCCGTCGAAGATCAAGTCTCCGCGGATGTCAGCCGTGAAGTTTAGGCTTCCAAATCTGACCTGATGGCCAGGGGCGTAGCTTTCGATCTGCTCCAAATGGCCAAGCGAATTGGCCCGTAGTGCAAAGCCGCCAAACACGAAGATCTGTCCGGGGAGAAAAGTCTCACCCTGGACTGCGTTGTTGATGATTGAAGGAGCCATCAAGCCTATCAGTGACGACACAGAGGAACTCTCAATGAAAGCACCAATGTCGGTGTCAAAACCGGCGGATCTCGGGTAGGGGGTCCCGAACTGTGCGTCTAGGCGGATGGTAACAGGAGGCAAGGGACACGATGTTTTTACCCAGGTTCGGGCCCTCTCGATGGAGGTAAAACCCTACTCCTGCTTGATTAATATTGATCATATGGGTAGTACAAGATTAGATCTACCACGAGATCAAGGAGGCTAAATCCTAGAAGCTAGCCTATGGTATGATTGTTGTAATGGTTGTTCGTCCTACGGACTAAAACCCTCCAGTTTATATAGACACCGGAGAGGGCTAGGGTTACACAGAGTCGGTTACAATGGTAGGAGATCTACATATCCGTATTGCCAAGCTTGCCTTCCACGCCAAGGAAAGTCCCATCCGGACACGGGACGAAGTCTTCAATCTTGTATCTTCATAGTCTTGGAGTCCGGCCGATGATGATAGTCCGGTTATCCGGACACCCCCTAGTCGAGGACTCCCTCACCGAGCCTGCTGATGCTCCGGGGGTGGCTGCCTTCTCTATCTGTGCTCGAACAAGGCGGCCTTTGCTGGGCAGATGCCTTTGTTTAACGAGCGGGGGTTGCTTCCCAAGGGTTCTTGAGGGGTCCTGTGAGAACCCCGTCTTCGTGGATCATCTCCTGATTGATCCTGCCGCGGGCGCCCCGAGTGTGGAGGCAGGGGGCGCACGCCTCCAGCAGCTGTCGAGAGCTCCTCTGGAGGCCTGACGCTAATGGTGGCCCAGAAGGCCGAGGCTCCTAGGGCCCTTGAAGGAATTGCCGCATAACTGGCGCGACCCCAAGATCTGGAGTTAGAGGCTCCTGACGCCCAGGGTGGTGGCTCCCGAGTGGCTGTTGGTGGCAAGGAGCCCATCGATGGCTCTGGAGCCGTGAGCCAGAAGATCTTGCCGGGTGCCCCTGATCTCGGGACCTCTGCCCCGGCTGCCCCGACGAGCGCTCCCCCTCCTGAGGATTGCCCGTCGGGGTCCGCTCGGCCCCACCTGTGCCTTGAGTCGCTCCTGAAGAGGAAGAGGTCCCCGTGCCGCAATGATGGCACCCGTTGGCCACTCAAGCCGACGAGATACGTGGTTGCCGATGAGTAAGTACCTTTGCTCTTGATATCCTTGCGTGCCGCCTTTTTCTCAGGGATGGGGTTTTGCAGGGCTCCCATGAAGGAGAAACCTCGGGAAGCAGGCGTCCCCAAGGATTCCAGCTTGATGCCCACGCACAGCCCCTGGCGCCCTGATCCTGCGCAGGGCGTGGGGCCGATCCCAGTTGCCGTGATGTTGCGAGGGTGCCCCGAAACCGGGCCCCCTGCTACCTCTCCCCACGCCCCAGCCCGTGACATGGGGGATACACCGGTGATCGTTCCTCTTGACATTGCTGGCGGGGGTGTGTTGGTGTACAAAACTAGGGGCTCTCGTTCTGACCCCTTTACTTGTGCATGGGCAGTCGGAGCCACGCGCCATGGCCGCACGTAGCAGGGCAAAGGAGGGAAGTCGGAAGGAAGCCAGAGGCTCGAGATAAACGAGACAACACCAAGGACCAAGGCCATAGAGATCGGATGGACGAAGCAGGTTTCCCCAGCAAGACCCTTGCCAGGGCAGCCTCAGCAGCCCCGGCAAGCCCCTTGCCGGGGCAGCTCGCCCACACCAGTGGAGCGAACCACCCTCGAGCCCACGGTCTCCAACGCCAACACACACATTGGGCCAGGGCTCGGGAGGCACCTCCAGGGTGGCATGATGATCTTTGTGAAGACAAAGAATACTCAGGATCAGATGGGGATTGAGAGGCAGCAATCCTCACCAAGGTTCTCGCCAAAGAAACCCACAAGACCCCCGGCAAGATCCTTGCCGGGGACGACAACACGCCACGAAAAGAGCCTTGTTAGGCCACCCGGCAAGACCCTTGCCGGGCCACCTGACGAGACCCTTGCCAGAGGCAACAGCAGGGCCACTGCCAGGCCCGCACCCACCGTATCCCCACCATCGTTCACATGCAGCTGCTAGCCCAACCAGTCGGGCAGGCACCTGCGTGGCAACATGCGGCTCCTAGGCCAATTCAGCATGCACCCGCGTGGCAGCATGCAGATCTTCGTGGAAGCTCCACCATCGAGCCACCTCAGCTGCTTGCCTGCCTACATGGCACCGCATGCATCGCTGGCCAGGGCGCGTGTCGAAGCGAGGAAGAGCAGTGACGGACGGGACGGTCCTCGCCCCTATCCCCGACAAAGTAAAGGGACACCTAAGCCACGCATTTAATGCGTCTTGTCCTGTAATAATGAGCGATAAGCTCGCATCATTGTAGGCTTTCCACCTCCTGTGTGCCACTGTGGCAGCCCCTTTCACCTATAAAAGGAGGCCCATGGCGTACGGGGAAAGGATATGGCTCTTTCGAAGAACGCAGCACCCGTAGCTTGTTCAAGAGCTCAAGAACACTCAATACATCCACCAAGCAGGACTAGGGTTTTACACATCCTCGCGGCCGGAACCTGGGTAAACCATCCTTGTGCCAATTACTAATCCTGCACTTCTCACAACCCCACGCCCCGCAACTGTAGTAGGGATTTTTGTGATCCCATAGGTGTCGTTTCCCACCGACATCTTTGGCGCGCCAGGTAGGGGGTGCAATTGTGAGAATCTAGTCTAGTAGTTGACCTAGTTGTTCCCCATTGCCATGGCTCCTAAGAACAAGACGGCCACGGCGATCGGTTCGTCCGGGACTGGATTGCCAGTACCGGTGTGGACCAGTAGCGGGCCAATCGCGGAGGGAACCCATGGCGCAGCCTACGAACATCCACATCACCCTGGTAGTCTAGGGCTGGTGAGCGGCGTCGGTCGCACGTCAGCCGACGAGTCAACAGTCGCGGGCTCCAGAGACGGAGTCAGCCCCCCCACAGGTGGCGCGGGGCCCTCCAGTGGCGCCGTCATGTCGCCAGTCAGCAGCGCGGCGACCTCCAAGATGCCAACACCGGCGCTCACGGCGCACTCTTCTCAGGTCATGCGTGATGAGCAGCGTCGCCCTGCTGGTGACCCTGGGCACCATCCCGAGAAGAGTCCCATGCGCCCTTCACGTGATGAGGAGGGCCAGCATGCACGCCGAGGTGCTGAAGGAGGTGGCGAACGGCTGCGGGGCCGTGATGGGGCTCCTTCTAACGCGGTTATAAGTTGAGGCGCATCACGGTCCACACAGCTTTCGCCGCCGCCCACGCCAGCGGAAGCCCTAGCACACGCGCAGCTGCT
This sequence comes from Triticum aestivum, assembly GCF_018294505.1. NCBI lineage: Eukaryota > Viridiplantae > Streptophyta > Magnoliopsida > Poales > Poaceae > Triticum > Triticum aestivum. The sequence goes on along the minus strand of NC_057807.1, from coordinate 346,600,008 downwards.
CCTTGATTTTTCTCCCGCTGCGGAGAAGCTTTACGAATGGAGGGCCACCGTCCGGAGCCTTGTCAGCATTGCCGACAAGGATGAGTTGCGGCCGGCAGGACTCGTAGGCCGTCGCTCCGTCGGGCCACCGCATGCCAGCGGAGGCCGAGCCGGAGGCGATGCCGCCATGGTGCACACCCCTCCTCCAGCCCGGCCACCGCAGGTGTCGGTCCGTCGCGATGACGCTTGTGATGATATCTCCATAGCATCGTCCGACCCACGAACCCACAGCAACCAACGCCAGGTTCTTCGGGAGCGAGTTCATGAAGACGCTCGAACCTCCATCGAGCGCCAGCGTGATGCGCGCCACCAGTCGGACATGCGGGCAGGACCCACCACAGACCACCCAACACCGAGAGGCTACGGTGGCCTACCTTACGAGGTGGGTTGTCCGGCCTTCACCCATGAGTTGTGGCAGTTCAAGTGGCCCTCCCACCACACGTTTAAGCCTGACGTTGGCGAGAAGTACAATGGCAAGACTCACCCATCGAAGTTCCTCAGCATCTACACCATCATGATGCAAGCTGCTGGGTCCCGCGACGATAAGGTGCTTGCCAATTACTTCCCATTGGTACTCAAGCCCAATGTTATGTCATGGTTGATGCACCTGCCGGTGGACTCCATTTCTTCTTGGGCGGATCTTTGTCATGAGTTTGTTGGCGCCTTTACGGGAGGCCACAAAGCTCATGGCCAGGCGAGTGATTTGCGTATCATCCCCCAGAAGGAAGGAGAAAACTTGCGCAAGTACATCCAAAGGTTCAGCCGGGTGCAGTACAACATCCCCGACATTCATCCTGCCGTTGTGATCAGTGCATTCCATCAGAATGTGCACAATTGTAGGATGCATGAAGAGGTGGCGATGAACAAGGTCAGGGATGTGGCCGAGCTTTATGTTCTGGACGACCGGTGCGCTCGTGCTAAAGAGGGAAGGAAGTACCCCGGCAAAGACGCCGGCACGGAAACCAACTCCAGCGATGATACCGCCACCCCGACAAAGAAGGGCCGACGCCGTAACAGGAAGCGCAAGGGCAAGAGGATTCCTCATAATGTTCTGAGACATTTTCCAATTACACCAAGATTGCAGAGGTTGTTTCATGATGCTGAAACAAGAGAGGATGTACTGTGGCATTCTAGAAACTAGGAGTACAGAGATTAGAATATAATGAGCCATCCATCTCATGGTAGTGAGTGGAAAACCTTCAATCATAAACACAAAAAGTTTGTTGCTGACCCGAGAAACATTAGACTTGGCTGAGCTTCAGATGGATTTAACCCATTTGGCCACCAGAGCGCCACATATAGTATGTGACCAGTGCTTGTTATCCCTTACAACATGCCTCCAAATGTCTGCACCAAAGAATCAAACAACATCATGGCCTTGCTCATCCCAGGTCCAAAAAGTCCTGGAAAGGATTTTGATTTGTTCATGGAGCCTCTCCTGGAGGAACTTCAACACCTATGGAGTGGTGTTCTCACTCGCGACCTATATAGTAGCCCACCAGCTGATTTCTTTCTGCGTGCTGTTATAATTTGGTGCATCCATGATTATCCAGCTTTGGGCACTATGTCAGGGCGAACGACACATGGTTACAATGCATGTGTTCGCTGTGACAGGAATCCGCTGTCATACGCAATACTTAGCAAGATCTGTTACATAGGACACCGCCGTTTCCTTGCCAAGGACAAGCCGCATCCTAGAAAATACCGAAGACATGTGTTCAATGCAAAGCATGAAAACCGTGATGCGCCAAAGAGGCTCACCGCCGATGAGTTGCAAGTGGAATTAGAGAAGGTCGGGCATATTACACTAGGAAACCATCCTGGTAATGGTAGCGGGAAAAGGAAGCATGGCAGGGCAGAAGAGAGATTATTGTTTACTCGCAGGTGCACTTTGTGGGACTTGGAGTATTGGAAAGATTTGGACCTGCGGCATAATCTTGATGTGATGCACATCGAGAAAAATATATGTGACAGCATTATCGGCACACTTCTTAATATTCAAGGCAAGACGAAAGATACTTAAAATCTAGGATCGATTTGACACTCCTGGGTATCAGAAAGGATTTGCAGGTGCAAGATGAAGGTAAACCACGGGATATGGCACCAACTGTGTACATCTTGGACAAGGTAAAAAGAAAAGAATTCTGCCAGGTCCTGTCACGTGTGAGATTCCCACATGGATTTTCTTCCAACCCTGAAAGGAGAGTCAGTGCAGATGGAAACAAGGTACAAGGGTTGAAAAGTCATGACTGCCACGTCCTACTTCAAAGGGTTTTACCTATTATCCTTAGAGGATTGGGCCGCCCTGACTTATACAGAGCAGTTGCAGAGTTGGGACAATTCTTCAGGGAACTCTGCAGTAGAAATATCAGGATAGATGCTTTGGAGCGTCTTAGAGACAAGATACCAACTATCCTATGAGGCCTTGAGAAGATATATCCTACAGCCTTCTTTGATGTGATGGTGCATTTGGTTGTTCATCTACCTGATGAGGCACTACTTAGTGGTCCAGTACAGTATGGCTGGATGTACTCTATTGAATGGCGGCTAGGCACTTTCAAGGGCTATGTTAGGAATAGAGCTAGACCCGAGGGTTCCATTGCAGAGGCCTACATTTCTACAGAAGCGTTGACATTCTGCTCAAAATACATTGAAATAGCTGATCAGCTTAGCAAAGAGGTGGGTGAAGACAATCCCGGGCTCAATGTTTTCGATTATTCTGTTCGAGTTACAGGGAAGAGTCGACAAGAGGACAAACCTAAAGATTTGGACAAAATGGTTTGGTATGTGTTGAATAACTGTCCTGAGATACTACCTTATATCAAGTAAGTGAAGTACTGCAGCTTATACATCGTAATCTACTAAACTTGCAGCACATTCTTATATATTTAGATGTTTGACGCAATCAATATGTTATGCAGCATCTACAAAAAGGAGTTACTGCCGCAAAATCCAAGAAACAATGACAAACTGGTTATGGCAGGATTTTGGAAATGGTTCAAGAGCCATGTAAGCTTTTGATTGCAATGTCAATTTTTTAATATATTGAGTACATAAGATGATCAGGTTGTCTATTTTCTAACCATAGGTTAAGAAGATGCGGGAGGATGGGCAGGCAGTTGATGATGCCCTTTACTCACTAGCAATGGGTCCTGATACTCGGGTAAGACATTATGAATCTTGCGTTGTTGGAGATGTGCGCTACAACACCCTTGCACGAGACGAAGGCAGGAAGACACAAAACAGTGCCATCATGAGCATGGATACGTGTGACAAAGAGACAACTGAAATGTACGCTAACATAACAGACATTGGTCAGTTGCAGTATATCTCCAGTTTCGAGGATCATCGGTGTGTGGTTCTGTTGTGCTATCGTTGTTATAACCTATTTTCTAGGATCGCAAAACCCAGAGCTGATGATTATTTCAAATCCATCAATGTCAAGGTGGCGTACCAGAGCAACGAGTCTTTTATTTTGGCAAATCAAGCAACACAGATATTTTTCTTGGAAGACACATTTGCACATAGCGATGACTGGAGAGTATTGCAAAGGTTTGAGCAGAGGAATTCGTTCAATGAAGTTGCACAACAAGATGATGCTTACACTGCTCCTGATGTACAAGATAACACAGATGTTCCTAATATCTTTGAGAACCATTACGTCAATGAAGCCGGCAAAAAGATTGCCTGTCGTGCTGTGGACATACAAGAGTTGATCAAAAAGAAACCAACGTTCGAGGATGTTGAGGACGAAAAAGAAGATGACACGATGGGGAATTACGATTCAGACTGATACACATGGCGAAGATGTTGACACTGCTGCTGCGAATGATGATTACATTGCTTTTCTCATATTTGCCTGTCAGAAGACGTTTTTTATCTACTATGTGAAATTGTGTTTGCTATGACAACTGAAACCTGATGAACATGTTGTTTAGTATTTTCCTATGAGAACATCACTTGTTATGTATGCTAATTTGTGTTTGGTGATTGTATGACAACTAAAACATGACGACGTTGTTGTTTAGTTGTACTCATATTTGGCTGTGAAACTTGAATTTGATGACATAGTTTGCTGTTGGACTGCAATTTGCTCGACGTCTTCGAATGAGAACAAAGTTGACCCGACTTGGCCTCTGCTATTTATTTATTTATGAGCAAAATGGGATACCCCCTGATTTTTGTTAATAGAAATCATTAGATGTTCACAACACTACGCCTAGCCTGCTACACAGGTTTCATTCATTAGTAGTTTTAGCAAAGTGCTCATGTCATAGCCACTGAATACATCACGAGTGCTACATACACTGCAAATAAAGAGACAATCATCGTACAGAGCACATCGATTTTGCCCCTTATCTTCACAAGCTCTTTCATCTCCTCATTGTTGTCAAGGCCTCTCAATAGCTGTTACCTAGCCCTGATCAGAGGAACTGCATCTTTAACCTTCTGCTCTGCATCTTCCTCTTTTTTCATTCCTTTAGTTACTTGTCCAACACCCCAACCTGCTGGTATTGGGATTCCTCGGCTAACCAAATAATCAGCGTAGTTGCATTCCCCCACATCAGCAACTTCCCAAAAATACAAATCACACGAATCTTCCCTTTTCTGCACGAATCAAATTGGAAGATCATCAACCAAACTATTAAAAAATCAGCAACTAAAAGCAGCAGAACAATACTTAAACATATTATTACCCCATGATTCAGGCATTTGTAGAAGACTCATCAGGGTTGAGCATTGTGGTTGGGACGCGACGGATGACTCTGCGTGATTTGCAGCAGTGGCACCACACCAATGGCAGCGGGTTGCGATGAGCAATCGGCTGCGGTGCGTGCGCCGGCCGGGGTGTGATGAGACCCACACGCGATTGTACGGGTGGCGACTTGGCGCATATCTGATTGTTGCCTGCTCAAGAGCAGGTGGACGAGCAGCCAGCGGACATGGTTGCTATGGCCAGAGCTTCTGATGCTAGGCAGAATAAGTAGAGAAGAGGACAAGCGAATGTTGGATATGTCAGTTTCATTACTTGGAGAGTAGCATAGCACCATATATAGTCATAGTCTAGGTTTGGATTCGAACCAGCTATAGGAACATGTCTCTCTTTTTTCTAAAACTCGGCAACGTCTCTTTACTAGTACACTAGCTTGTTCTATACGCCTTCCCAAGTCATTGATTTCTTTCCCTTTTTTGCGAGGAAGGAAGGAGGACAAAATTGAGAGTTCCTGGGACTCGAACCCAAGACCTCTCGGCTGAAAACCAAGGGTGCTAGTCACTTATGTGTCGAACGTTCCCTGTGAGGAGGACGGCAGACGAACGCATTTTCCTCGCAGTTTTAGTTGCGACACAAGATCAAACGATCGTAGTTTCGGGAATGTTATCAGGCTAACGAGCCCAGCTTTTATTTTCTTCATATATATAAAAAAGTATGCTACTTGGTGTCGGCTTAGTCAACTAACAATTGTGCCAACCTTGACCGTTGGATAGACATTCAACGCCTCTCATGTTTCTTCAATCTCTTCTTCCTCGAGCCGCCAAAGCCAAACCAGCGCCGGCGGGACTGCCTGCTCCCGCCTCCCACGGCTTGTTGTGCTGCCGCGCATGCATCGTTGCCACATCGCACCCTAAAACTCTATGCATCTTCCCCGGCTCCTGTTCGTTCCCGTCCGAGGCCTCACCATCGTCCTCCGCCTTGGTTCGCTCGCCACGGTGCCGCCCTCCAGTGTTGTCAACATGGTCAACAAACGAGAGGAATAAGGAGATGATTGTACATGGTGAGGATGGCAGTAGGGACCCAGCAGCGCGCAGTAATTTTGTTTTTTCGGGACGAAGAATGGTATCAACTGGGTTGTGCGGGACCCCTGGCCCGTCTAGCCTAGGCTTTTATTTCATATGTTCAGCACATGACTAGCCCAGTTTGTTTTTGTCCTTTCTGAAAATGGCTAGCTAGCTATTTTGTTTTTTGTAGAATAACCAACGTAGGCCTACTTGCTTTTCTACGCGCTGCTGGGTCGAAAATCTTTCAAGACGAGGTGGGATGCATTTTCCCCAGAAAATGGGCTATAAGTAATAAGAAATGGGCTATAAGTAAAAATAAATGGGCTATAAAATGAAAAAATATAGCAAACATGCAATTAGTTCCAAAGTATTGTTTTCTTTCGGATTTTGATATTTTAAATTTCATTGTTTTTGTGCGGGTGAAATTTCATTTAATTTAAATTAAGGTATATTTAGATTTAAAATTAATTTGAATCTGGCTAGAAATTTTGGGCTGTATGCTGTTTGGGACAGATTTGGAGGCTGACTTGTGGGTCTACTAGGTTGACGTGTACTTTGGCTTTGTCAACTTAGTCCACAAACGATTCTAGCAGAAGTGACCGTTGGATGTTAATCAAACGACTGTGCTGCTTCTTCAATATCTGATCTTCTTGCTCCATCCGCCCAAACTAGCTCCGATGGGACTACCTGCTCCCGCCTCCCGTGGCCGGCTGTGCTGCCGCATAGGCCGCACCGCCCCACCCTACTTCATTGTTGGCTAGGCCATTCCTCTACTCAACCACACCTCCTGTTATTTACCGGTGAGGGCAGCCGGACCAGTAAACCCTCGTACTCCCCACCGCGTGGGCAACCATTGTCGATTCTTCCCCGGCTCCGTGTTGTTCCCTTCCTAGGCCTCGCCGTCGTCCACCGCCATGGTGCTCTCGGCGCGGACTAGTCAACGTGGTCAACGAACGACATCCATCGGACGTGGACTATATGTGGAGAGGATGACAGGTTGGTCCACGGCCGCACACAAGGAAACACCTCCTTATTACGTGTAAAATAATGATTCCTCTACCTGACTGCTGGGACCCACCAGAAGGGCCTCTTTATTTCGAGAAAAAACATTCCCACCGCTCACAGGTCGGACCCACCAGCTATATCTTCACACACAAGGAAGTGCCTCCTTATTAAGCAGATAAAAATGAATGCTCCCCCTGCTAGGTGGGACCCACCTTGGAGGGAGGCTGACTTGTGGGCCCACTAAGTTGACGGGGACGGAGGGCTTTGTCAAATTAGTCAATCTGAATGATTCTAGCTCCAGTGACCGTACGATTTCCATCCAACGACCATAGTGCTTCTTCAACCTATGGTCTTCTTGCTCCAGTCTCCCAAACCAGTGCTGGTCGTGCCGCGTGCTCCTACCTCCCGTGGCCGGCTGTGATGCCGTAGAGGCCTCACCGCCCACTACTACTCCCACCGCTGGCCAGGCCATCCCTTTACTCACCGACACCCCCTGTTATTCTGCGGCAACGGTAGCCTCACACTGCAGCCGAACCAGTGAACCCTCGTACTCCTCTCCGCGCGGGCCTCCACTATCGCGTCTTCCCAGCTCCACGTCGTCCCCTTCCTAGGCCTCACCATAGTCCATCGCCTTGGTGCTCTCGGCGCGGCGTGGTCAAGGAACGACTTCCATCGGAAGAGTACTGTACATGGAGAGACTGATAGCTGGGTCCACAGCGGTTGCAAGGAAGTGCCTCCTTATTACACACAAAATAATTATTCCTCCACCTAACAGCAGGGACCCACCAAACAGGCCACCGTATTTTACGAAGAAAATGTTTCCCCCCTGACTGCTGGGACCCACCAGCTACATCTTCGCACGCAAGGAAGTGCGTCCGGGCAAAAAAAAAATGATTCGCCCCCCTTGATTGCTGGGACCCACCAGCTACATCTTCGCACTCAAGGAAGTGCCTAACAGTCAGGACCCACCTGGTCGAAGCATACGTAGTGTTGTCATTCTGGTCGCGAACGTGTATGTACATACTGGTCTATGTAGGGGCGCGCACGTGTCTTAGTAGAGGCGCGCACATGTCGCAGTAGAGGCGCGCACGTAGCATGTACACGTACGTACAACGGCCAAGGTGCAAGTACATATGGGCGGGGTCTCGAACGCCTACTCGCGCATACGTACGGCCAGGGCTCATGTACATGGCTGGGTCAGAAAGGAGAAACATCGATGTCGTCGTGTTCATGGGGAGCCAACTGGCTGGGTCGGAACGGAATGCGTTGTCGTGTTCATCGGGAGGGCTTGGACGAAACAGGCGATGGAAACGAGGCCTGGCGTACCGCAGAACGGAGGAAATGGCCTTGTGTTCGACCGACCATGTTCGAAATGGGATCCTGTTCATTGAGAGGGGTCTGGCGTACCGCAAAACAGAGGAAACAGACCTCCTATGGTCGAAACAGGGGTCCTATTGATCGGGAGGGGAGTGGCGTACCGCAAAACGGACAAAACGGACTTGTGTTGGAGCACTACGGTCGAAACGCGGGTCCTGTTCATCGGGAGGGGTGTGGTGTATCGCAAAACGGGACTACACGGGATACTGTTCATCTCCACCGTCGACCTCCTCCAGCCCCCACGGGCTACCATCGACCTCCTCCAGCCTCCGCGGGCTCCTGTTCATCCAGCCTCCACCGTGAGCTACTCCACCGGCTGCTGTTCAACCAGCCCTCCATGGGCACCCCTCCACCGTCTACTAAGCATCCAGCCCTCCACGGGGTCATCTTGTTCATCCAGCCCTCCACGGGGTCCTGTTCATCCAGCCCCAACTGGCTCGATCAAACGGGGTCCTGTTCATCCAGAGGCAACGCCACGGGGTCCTGTTCATCCACCCCCACCGCTCACTGTTCATCCACCCCCCCCGACAACGCTCACTCCTCATCCAGAGGCAGCATCGATCGGCTTCAGTTAGCAACAGTAGCAAAGGAATCGCTCGATCAGGTTCAGTTAAAAGCCATCGATCGGTCGCTCGGGTTCAGTAACGCGTAGCCTGCAGTGCAATCGCTCGGGTTCAGTTAGAGCCCAACGCCTCGCTCGGGTTCAGTTAGAGCCAACACCTCGCACACACGCGCGTACGTGTACGAGAAAAACATGCATCGCTCGGCCCACGACCTCCCACCGCATCTGGGAACTCCTTGAAATTTTCCTTGCCCTTGCTTCTACCACGGTTTTTTCCGTCATGGACGGCCCTAATAATGTCATGCAGCTGCGTCTCCAGCCCGCCCAGGACGAAAAGCCCATTTTCTGTCATATATGATGATACCGTGTTTTGTCACAATTATCATCATAGAAGTGTGATAAGTATGACAAAAATAATTCGTTCGGCCCAAAATGTCACGGATGTGTTTTTTTGTAGTGTTTGAAACTGTGGCCGCAACCGCTGGTTCGGGAATCGACTTCGAGCTCTCGCCTGCTGCGAAGGGATTCCAAAAGCAGTGGCTTCTTATGGATGCATGCGTGTTCAGCCCCCTGCTCCAGACTCCTGGGGCACTGGCCTCGCCCATCTCCGGCTAGTGCCACGAGAGGCTCTCCGACCGACATCTTGCTTTCGTTTGGAAGAGATTGGTGAGGCTTCAGGAGCTGGAAGTGACGGTGCCAGTGGTGGTGAAGGAATTTTTCAGGCAGCACACTGCTCCCCTCCAGCACCATTCTCGCCCAATGTGGGACTTTTCAGGCGTCAAAGATCTGATGAGGCTGCAGAGGCCATCGCTGGCTGCCGACACCCCGAGCGTGGTGCTCAAACTCCTGACCGGCGACCCCGAGCCTGCTGATGCTCCGGGGGGTGGCTACCTTCTCTATCTGTGCTCGAACAAGGTAGCCTTTGCTGGGCAGATGCCTCTGTTTGACGAGTGGGGGTTGCTTCCCGAGGGCCTTGAGGGGTCCTGTGAGAACGTCGTCTTCGTGGCTCCTCTCCTGATCGATCCTGCCGCATGTGCCCCGAGTGTGTAGGCAGGGGGGCGCACGCCTCCAGCAGCTGTCGAGAGCTCCTCTGGAGGCTCGACGCCAATGGTGGCCCAGGAGGCAGAGGCTCCTGGGGCCCTGGAAGGTTTTGCCATAGAACTGGTGCGACCCCAAGCTCCGGAGGTAGAGGCTCCTGACGCCCAGGGTGGTGGCTCACGAGTGGCTGCTGGCGGCGAGGAGCCCACCGATGGCTCCGGAGCCGTGCGCCAGAAGATCTCGCCGGGTGCCCCTGATCTCGGGATCTCTACCCCGGCTGCCCCGCCGAGCGCTCCCCCTCTTGAGGATTGCCCGTCGGGGTCCGGTCGGCCCCGCCTGTGCCTTGAGTCGCTCCTGAAGAGGAAGAGGTCTCCGTGCCGCAACGATGGCACCCATCGGCCACTGAAGCCGAGGATATACGTGGTTGCCGACGAGTAAGTACCTTTGCTCTTGATATCCTTGCGTGCCGCCTTTTTCTCAGGGCTAGGGTTTTGCAAGGTTCCCATGAAGGCAAAACCTCGGGAAGCAGGCGTCCCTAAGGATTCCAGCTTGACACCCGCGCACAGCCCCCGGTGCCCTGATCCTGAGCAGGGCATGGGGCCGATGCCAGTTGCCGCAACGTCACGAGGGTGCCCCGGAACTGGGCCCCCTACTACCTCTCCCCGCGCCCCAGCCCGTGAGACGGGGGATACACCGTCGATCCTTCCCCTTGACATTGCTGGCAGGGGGTGTGTCGGTGTACAAAAGTAGGGCCTCTCCTTTTGACCCCTATACTTGTGCACGGGCAGTCAGAGCCACGCGCCATGGCCGCACATAGCAGGGAAAAGGAGGGAAGCCGGAAGGAAGCCAGCGGCTTGAGACAAACGAGACAACACCAAGGACCAAGGCCACAGAGATCGGATGGACGAAGCAGGTTTCCCCGGCAAGACCCTTGCTGGGGCAGCCTCAGCAGCCCCGGCAAGCCCCTTGCCGGGGCAGCTCCCCCACACCAGCGTAGCGAGCAACCCTCGAGCCCACGGTCTCCAACGCCAACACCCACGTTGGGCCAGGGCTCGGGAGGCACCTCCATGGTGGCATGCAGATCTTTGTGAAGACAAAGAATACTCAGGATCAGATGGGGATTGAGAGGCAGCAATCCTCACCAAGTTTCTCGCCAAAGAAACCCACAAGATCCCCGGAAAGATCCTTGCCGGGGACGCCAACGCGCCATGGCAAAACCCCTGCCGGGCCACCCAGCAAGACCCTTGTCGGGCCACCCGACGAGACATTGCCAGAGTAGACAGCAGGGCCGCTGCCAGGCACGCACCCACCGAATCCCCGCCGCCGTTCACATGCAGCTGCCAGCCCGACCAGTCGGGCAGGAACCTGCGTGGCAACATGCAGCTCCTAGGCCAACTCAGCACGCACCCGCGTGGCAGCATGCAGATCTTCATGGAGGCACCACCATCGCACCACCTCAACTGCTTGCCTGCCTACATGGCACCGCATGCATCGCTGGCCAGGGCGCGTGTCGAAGCAAGGAAGAGTGGTGACGGATGCGACAGGCCTCGCCCCCGTCCCCGATAAAGTGAAGGGACACCTAAGCCACACATTTAATGTGTCTTGCCCTATAATAACGAGCGATAAGCTCGCATCACTGTAGGATTTCCACCTCTTGTGTGCCACTGTGGCAGCCCCTTTCACCTATAAAAGGAGGCCCATGGCATACGGGAAAAGGATTCGGCTCTTTCGAACCACGCAACACCGGTAGCTAGTTCAAGAGCTCAAGAACACTCAATACATCTGTAGGACCTTGAAGTATGTCTAGAGGGGGGGTGATTAGACTACTTGACCAATAAAAACTTAACCTTTTCCCAATTTTAGAGTCTGGTAGATTTTAGCTACTTTAGGACAAGTCAAGCAATCATAACACAATTCAAGCAAGCATGCAAAGAGTATATAGGCAACGGAAATTAAAGCATGCAACTTGCAAGAAAGTAAAGGGAAGGGTTTGGAGGATTCAAACGCAATTGGAGACATGGATGTTTTTGGCGTGGTTCCGATAGGTAGTGCTATCGTACATCCACGTTGATGGAGACTTCAACCCATGAAGGGTAACGGCTGCGCGAGTCCACGGAGGGCTCCACCCACGAAGGGTCCACGAAGAAGAAACCTTGTCTATCCCACCATGGCCGTCGCCCACGAAGGACTTGCCTCACTAGCGGTAGATCTTCACGAAGTAGGCGATCTCCTTGCCCTTACAAACTCCTTGGTTCAACTCCACAATCTTGTCGGAGGCTCCCAAGTGACACCTAGACAATCTAGGAGACACCACTCTCCAATAAGTAACAAATGGTGCGTTGATGATGAACGCCTTGCTCTTGTGCTTCAAATGATAGTATCCCCAACACTCAACTCTCTCTCATAGGTTTTGGATCTGGTGGAAAGAAGATTTGAGTGGAAAGCAACTTGGGGAAGGCTAGAGATGAAGATTCATATGGTAGGAATGGAATATCTTGGCCTCAACACATGAGTAGGTGGTTCTCTCTCAGAAATGGTAAGTTGGAAGTGTAGGTTCTTTCTGATGGCTCTCTTTACGAATGAAGAGGAGGTGGAGGAGTATATATAGCCTCCACACAAAATCTAACCGTTACGCACAATTTACCAAACTCGGTGGGACCGAATCGTTAAACTCGGTCGGACCGATTTAGTAAACCTAGTGACCGTTTGTGAATTTCGGTGGGACCGACATGCATCTCGGTGAGACCGATTCGGTTAGGGTTAGGGCATAACATAATCTCGGTAAGACCGATTACACAAACTCGGTGAGACCGATTTGGTAATAAGCTTTCCAGAGAGTTGGTCAGGTAAACTCGGTGGGACCAATTTGCTCTTTTCGGTGAGACTGAAATGTTACAAAAAGGAAACAGAGAGTTTACATTGCAATCTCCGTGGGACCGATCCCTCACTTCGGTTAGACCGAAACGTTACGAAGGGAAACAGAGAGATTGTGTAACGCCCCGGATCCCATGCGCCAGGTGTCGGCCAGTTATTCGCCATCGTTGCCGTGTCATTTGCTTGCGTGTTGCACTTTTCCATGTCATCATGTGCATTTCATTTTGCATACGTGTTCATCTCATGCATCCGAGCTTTTTTCTCGTTGTCCGTTTTGCAATCCGGCACTCCTATGTCCTCCAGCGCTCCCCTTTTTGCCTCTTTGCGTGTGCAGGTGTTAAACGTTCTCGGAATGGAACAAGGTTTGCCTAGCGGCCTTGGTATACCACCGGTAGACCGCCTGTCAAGTTTCGTGCCATTTGGAGGTCGTTTGATACTCCAACGGTTAACCGGGTAACCGCAGACCCCTTCTTTTGTGTGCAGCCCAACACCCTTCCAAAGTGGCCCAAAACCGAGCAAACTCCCCTCCATGCTCTCGGTCGTTCGATCACGATCGTGTGGGCGAAAACCGCACCTCATTTGGAGCCTCCTAGCTCCCAGAATCTATAAATAGGTGCCCTCCCCCGAAATTCGCGGATGAAAACCCTAGACTTCTTCCCCTCGCGCCCCCGGAGACATCTCCACCACCGCCGGACATGTCCGCCCGTCGCCCCCGTCCAATAGGACACCGACACGTCGCCCCGCCGGCCCCCTCTCTCTCCTCCCACCGCCGCCTGGCCCGCGGAGCCCATCGCAGGCCTGCGCGGGCCCTCGCGCCGCCGCCGCCGCCGCCCGTCCGCTACGCCGCTCGGCCCGGCCGCTGGAGCCGCGCGCCCGCCGGCCTCCCGCGCCGCTCGGCCTCCCCGCCGCGCCGTGCCTCGGCCCCGCCCCGGCCTCCTCCGGCAGTCGCCCCGAACCCCGCCGCCGCCTTGGGCCTCGCGCCTCGCCGCCGTTCGGCATGGCCTCGCCGTCCCCGCCATGGCACCGCCGGCCCCGCGCCCGACCTCGCCGCCGCCAACCACCGTCGCCGCCAGTGCGTCCTGCCTCCTCCGGCGCCGCCCCGCCCTCCGGCCGCCGTCGCCGGATTCGGTGGATTGGGACGATATCCAACGGTTCCTCCATCCAAACGCGCCTGCCCCGTCCCCAGATCTCTCCGTCCCGCGTTGACTTTCGCGGAGGTAAAAATCCCCAAGTCCATGAGATTTGACATTATCATGCCATGTTCATCGCATCATAACTCCGTGCATTCTGCTCCGTTTCATGCGTGTAATATGTCAAATTGTTTGCCTGGACGAGTACTTCATTTCATTCCATAGCATCATGTTCATTTGAGTTCATCTTGATGCCCGAATCATCGTTGGAAGAGTGCATGTTGCTGTTAAACTGCTGAAACTCTTATAACTTGATGATTTGTCATTTTTGTTGCAATTGATGTGTGCATCCTATGAGCATGAGCTCTACATGTATTTTGAACTATGCCATGCCATCTCTACAGGGGTGCTATCCATGTATTTTTGTGAATCTTGTACTGAGTGCATCGAGCTTGTTAAGTAGGGTACTTGTTGTTGCTGTTTTGCTAGGCTGATTCTGTTATATTTTGTTGCTATGTAAACCTGCTGCTACAAGTTATTCTATGCATAATCTGGAGATTTTCACTAAGGATGTTTTGTTGTACATGTCATCTCTATCCATTCATGCCTCTGGTTGCATTTATAGCCTCCTGTAGCTTGTTTTAATCTTGCTCCAAACTTGCTGAATAATGTTGCTATCAGCCTGTTAACATTAAGTTCAGTTTTGGCCATGTGTTTTGCTAGTGATCCATGGACCCTATGAACTTGTTCTTGCCATGCTTAGCTTCACAAACATGTCTTCTTACTGTTGGTTGCCTTGCCATGCCATGTATTGCTCTGTGGTGAGTGGTTCAAGCTCACCAACATGCCTACATATTGTTGTTCCTGCCATGTCTGAATCTGTCATATAATTTGCCATGTTTACATGGGTGCCATCATATTTTCTGTGCCTTTTTGGCTCTTGGTCAGTAAGGGACATTTGTTCTATGCAATTAGTAAATTCATTCCATGCCTTTGTTTGCCATGATAAGTTCCTATAGCATATTGTTTGATAGCTCTAAACATTGCAACCTGATGTTATTTCTGCAAAGCCTGAAACTGTTATTATTTGCAATCTTGCCATGTCCTTTTGAGCATGTTCTAGTAGTTTCTGGAGATAGCTCAGTGTTCATGTTTTGTCATGCTTTACCTGTACTTCATGCTCATGCCTTTTGTTATTATGTTGGGGTGCTGTAGCATATTGTTTTGATGCTTGCTAGATGCCTAGTTGCTGTTTTGGACAGCTTGTCCTTTAAACTTGTATAGTGTGCATGTGTTGAACCGTTGCTCCGTCTTAAGTGTTCTCTATATGAAACTTGCTTGTTTTTGCATGTAGTTCCGTATTATCATGTTGCATCCCTGCTTTGAGGTGTTTGCTTGATGTTTGGATGCATTTTGCATCAATGCCATGCTTAACTTGTTTTGCTCATATCTTCTAGGCCGTAGCTCCGAATTAAATGAACTTTATATGTAACTTGACTAGAATCTCGTGTAGATCATCTTGCTGCATTTCAACTTGCTGCTTAACAACTTGAACATAAGGTTTATTGAGTTCTGAACCAATTTCGAAATTTGCATATGAGGACTTACCGGAATTGTTATATGTTGTTTTCGGCCTCATTTAACTTGCTTTGATGTGTTGCTCTTGTTTGCATCATCTCTTTCCATGAGTAGCTTCATGTAGCCTTTGTCATGGATCATGCTTGGTTGAGCATCATTCCTTGTCATGTGTGGTGTGTTTACCATGTTGTGTGCTTCTTCTCGATAGTTCCCGTTTCGTTGTGATCGTGAGGATGCGTTCGTCTACGTGTGGTTCATCTTCGTGGCTTGATGTTCTTCACGGACTCGTTCTTCTTCCTTGCGGGATTTCAGGCAAGATGACCGTCACCTTGGATCTCACTACTATCATTGCTATGCTAGTTGCTTCGTTCTATCGCTATGCTACGCTACCTATCTTTTGCTCTTCAAGCCTCCCCAAATTGCCATGAACCTCTAACCTTTGACACCCTTCCTAGCAAACCATTGCGTGGCTATGTTACCGCTTTGCTCAGCCCCTCTTATAGCATTGTTAGTTGCAAGTGAAGTTGAAGATTGCTCCATGGTGGACAGGGTTATGTTGGGATATCACAATATCTCTTATATTATTAATGCACCTATACACTTGGTAAAGGGTGGAAGGCTCGACCTTATGCCTGGTGTTTTGTTCCACTCTTGCCGCCCTAGTTTCTGTCATACCGGTGTTATGTTCCCGGATTTTGCGTTCCTTACGCGGTCGGGTGATTTATGGGACCCCCTTGACAGTTCGCCTTGAATAAAAAACCTCCAGCAAGGCCCAACCTTGGTTTTACCATTTGCCTCACCACCACCTACTTTTTCCCTTGTGAGTCGCTCTCTCGAGGGTCATCTTTATTTTAGCCCCGCCGGGCCAGTGCTTGTCTAAGTGTTGGTCCGAACCGAGCCGCCTGCGGGGCCCCCTCGGGGAAACTCGAGGTCTGGTTTTACTCGTAGCCTGTCTCATCCGGTGTTGCCCTGAGAACGAGATATGTGTAGCTCCTATCGGGATTGTCGGCGCATCGGGCGGTCTTGCTGGTCTTGTTTTACCATTGTCGAAATGTCTTGTAAACCGGGATTCCGAGACTGATCGGGTCTTCCTAGGAGAAGGAATATCCTTCATTGACCGCGAGAGCTTATCATGGGCTAAGTTGGGACACCCCTGCAGGGATTAAAGTTTCGAGAGCCGTGCCCACGGTTATGTAGAAGATGGGAATTTCTTAATGTCCGGTTGTAGATAACTTCACACCTGATTCGAATTAAAACACATCAACCGTGTGTGTAGCCGTGATGGTCTCTTTTCGGCGGAGTCTGGGAAGTGTACACGGTTTCTGGGTTATGTTTGATGCAAGTAGGAGTTCAGGATCACCTCTTGATCATTTCTAGTTGACGACCGTTCCTTTGCTCCTCTTCTCGCTCTCATTTGCGTATGTTAGCCACCATATCATGCTTAGTCGCTGCTGCAACCTCACCACTTTACCCCTTCCTTTCCCATTAAGCTTTGCTAGTCTTGATACCCATGGTAATGGGATTGCTGAGTCCTCGTGGCTCACAGTTTACTACAACAACAGTTGCAGGTACAGGTTATGCGATGATCATGACGCGAGAGCGATGCTTGTTTGTTATGGAGTTCTGCTTCTGTTTCCTTCTTCGATCAGGGGATAGGTTCTAGGTCGGCAGCCTAGGCTAGCAGGGTGGATGTCATTTGAGTTTCTGTTTGTGTTCCATCTGTTGTCGGATGTTGACCTCTTGTAAGATGATGTATTGTTGTATTAGTGTGGCATTGTATGCCTTATGTATGTATCCCCATCTATTATGTAATGTTGATGTAATGACATCCACCTTGCAAAAGCGTTTCAATATGCGGGTCTATCCTTGGTGGGACCTTCGAGTTCCTTTTGGATAGGGTCGCATATTGGGCGTGACAAGTTGGTATCAGAGCCTCGACCGACCCTAGGAGCCCCCTTGTTTGATCGTGTAGTTTGGCCGCTGTTGAGTCTAGAAGAAAACTGTTTTCGGAGTCTAGTCATATTGGAGAGTAGGAGTTCTTTTTAATCCTCTGCCCCTTCGTCGCTCTAGTAAGGAATCTTGACATAGGTGTTTTGGACTACTTCTCTTCCCTTTCAAATTTTTCTTTAGGATCACGTGGTTAGTTTCGTGAGTTGTCCATCCTCTTTTGTCTGGTGCATCTCTCGTCAAGTCGACTCGAACCTCTTTGTCTTTGGGAGATCAATCCTCAGCTCTTTTTGATCGATGTTGTTTCCCTGTCCGAAGTTGTCCTTTTTTTCCACCCGCCCTCCCCTTTTTCTCCTCGGAACCGGAGTCCGTAATCGAGTATCCATCCTACTCGTGCGAAGTCTTTGATTTCTTTCCTCAATGATTTCAACCGGTGTTTTCTCTTCAAGTTATTCGTCGGTTTCCCCTTCGAAGTTGCCTTTGTTTTTCCCACCCTCCCACCCTCTTATTTATGGAGCCTGAGTCTCTTTCGTGCGGAGCCTCTTCAGTCTTTCGACAATTATCTCAACTGGTGATTTCTCGTCTCGTTTGTCATTTTTCAACTCTTTTTCTTCTCCGGTGGACTCAATTCAAGTTTTTCGGGTTGATCATATTCTTTTCCGTAGCTCAAGTGTTCTATCTGCTCATTCGCCCTCGCCAGTTTATCCTTCCGGAGTGCTCAAGATATCTCAGGAGATTCATCTGTGTTCCAATTAATTCGAGATTGTCACCTCATTCAAATATTTCAATTGTTCCGGTGCTTCTTCTATCTGTTCAACATCTCTTTCTAATGGTGTTTTCTCTTTAGTGGGCCCTCACCCACAGGTCTTTTCCTAGGATCTTACCTGACTCTTCTAATTCCCCCAGAGTTATTCCCAAATTCTTTTCAAGTATAACGTAAGTATTAATTCCATCAGTCACATGCCTTCTCTAAGATCTCTTTCAAATTCTTTTCATTGTGGGCTCGACCTCTCTGCTTTTCATTCTCCCGGAGTATCTCAGTAATTTTGTTTTCCCGTTTCTTTTCACCAGAGACCACCGTTCCAGAAGAAATTCTTCGTCCTCTCATTTCCGCTACTATTATCCATTTATCTCGGTGCTTCATTCAAGTGTTCTTTAATCAGCTCATGATCTCTTTGTTCTCTTGTATCTAAATCCCCTCTAGCATATTTGTTCTTCTAATTCTCCCGGTGATTCATTCTCTTTCGTTAGTCATTTTCAAATTCTTACGGTGGGTCGTTCAAGATTCTTTTTCCTTGATTATATTTTTAATCCATTCGTTCTTTCAATCCTACCGGTTGTTCATGAAGACCTTTCTCAAGTTTTGTGCTATACCCCCCTCTCAATCCTTTTCAAGAAGAATAAGTAGTATGCAAGAATCCATTGCTTGTCATCAATTTAATTTGATGAAGGATAAACATAAAATAAATCTTATTCTTATTTCATCCAAGTGATTAATCCCTTCCTTTGGAGTTTGTTCTTGATGAATAAATTCTAGTTCCAAGTGTTCTCCATCTTTTCTTTTCCGGAGTTCAAATTTCCTCAGCCATTTCGTCAGAACCTCCATCTAAATCATCGCAAGGCTTTAATCTTATTCTTTCATCCTTCAATTTTATCTCGTCATCCTTTTGTCACCGGAGTTCTTCATGGCGTTCTTCAGGATTTAATTCACTCCTCAAGTGTTAATCAAGATTCTTCTCGAAGGAGCTCAAGTATCTTTCTTCTTGCATACCAAAGTGCAATTAATTCTCCATATTCTTTCGAAGTGGAGTTTTGCATCTCTTCATTCTTCTCAGCTATCCAATCATTTTCCGTTTGTGGTCGGTTATCACCTCGTAATTTTGAGATGTTTTCCATAAGTCCACAACAAGCTTATTCTTTTCGTTGTTGATTTTCTCAACAACTCCGTCCAATCCTTCCGTCTAAAGATGCTTTCTATTTCATTCGTGGCACAAGTTGTCATTTTCTTCTCCGTTCTTTTCATTCAACTCTTTCAATTCTTTGCGGAGGTTTTTGTGTCATGTCTTCATCAAGTATCATTCCATCCTCTCAAGTTCATGTCCTAATCATTCCATTTTTAGTCGGAGTGCTGCCTAAATCCTTTTCAGTCTTAGTCGTTTCTTATCTCGTTCTAACCAGAGTGGTTTCATAGCCTATTTGATTCCATGAGCTTTCGATTCTCGTCATTCTCTTCGTTCCTCTCTTATTCTCGAGTGCTCTCGATTCTTTGCTTCTTCTCTTGAGTTCTTGTTTCACCTCATCCCTTTTCCCTTCCGTCTCGGTCCTAAGATCTCGCACGAGATCTCTTGGTAGTAGAGGAGAGTTGTAACGCCCCGGATCCCATGCGCCAGGTGTCGGCCAGTTATTCACCGTCGTTGCCATGTCATTTGCTTGCGTGTTGCACTTTGCCATGTCATCATGTGCATTTCATTTTGCATACGTGTTCATCTCATGCATCCGAGGTTTTTCCCCGTTGTCCGTTTTGCAATCCGGCACTCCTATGTCCTCCGGCGTTCCCCTTTTTGCCTCTTTGCGTGTGCGGGTGTTAAACGTTCTCGGAATGGACCGAGGTTTGCCTAGCGGCCTTGGTATACCACCGGTAGACCGCCTGTCAAGTTTCGTGCCATTTGGAGGTCGTTTGATACTCCAACGATTAACCGGGTAACCGCAAACCCCTTCTTTTGTGTGCAGCCCAACACCCTTCCAAAGTGGCCCAAAACCCAGAAAACTCCCCTCCATGCTCTCGGTCGTTCGATCACGATCGTGTGGGCGAAAACTGCACCTCATTTGGAGCCTCCTAGCTCCCAGAATCTATAAATAGGTGCCCTCCCCCGAAATTCGCGGATGAAAACCCTAGACTTCTTCCCCTCGCGCCCCCGGACACATCTCCACCGCCACCGGACATGTCCGCCCGTCGCCCCCGTCCAATAGGATGCCGACACGTCGCCCTGCCAGCCCCTCTCTCTCCTCCCACCGCCGCCGGCCCGCGGAGCCCATCGAGGGCCCGCGCGGGCCCGCGCGGCCGCCGCCCGGCCCGGCTTCCGCCGTCGCCGCTCGTCCGCTAAGCCGCCCGGCCCGGCTGCCGGAGCCGCGCGACCGCCGGCCTCCCGCGCCGCCCGGCCTCCCCGCCGCACCGTGCCTCGGCCTCGCCCCGGCCTCCTCCGGCAGTCGCCCCGAACCCCGCCGCCGCCTTGGGCCTCGTGCCCCGCTCGCTCGTGCGCCGGCGCCCCGCCTCCATTCGGCATGGCCTCGCCGTCCCCGCCATGGCGCCGCGGGCCCCGCGCCCGACCTCCCCGCCGCCAACCACCGTCGCCGCCGGTGCGTCCTGCCTCCTCCGGCACCGCCCCGCCCTCCGGCCGCCGTCGCCGGATCCGGTGGATCGGGACGAGATCCACCGGTCCCTCCATCCAAAAGCGCCTGCCCCGTCCCTGGATCTCTCCGTCCCGGATCCCTCTGTCCCGCATTGACTTTCGCGGAGGTAAAAATCCCCAAGTCCATGAGATTTGACATTATCATGCCATGTTCATCGCATCATAACTCTGTGCATACTGCACCATTTCGTGCGTGTAATATTTTGAATTGTTCGCCTCGACGAGTACTTCATTTCATTCCGTTGCATCATGTTCATTTGAGTTCATCTTGCTGCCCGAATCATCATTGGAAGAGTGCATGTTGCTGTTAATCTGCTGAAACTCTTATAACTTGATGATTTGTCATTTTTGTTGCAATTGATGTGTGCATCCTATGAGCATGATCTCTACATGTATTTTGAACTATGCCATGCCATCTTTACAGGGGTGCTATCCATGTATTTTTGTGAATCTTGTATTGAGTGCATAGAGCTTGTTAAGTAGGGTACTTGTTGTTGCTGTTTTGCTAGGCTGATTCTGTTATATTTTGTTGCTATGTAAACCTGCTGCTACAAGTTATTCTATGCATAATCTGGAGATTTTCACTAAGGATGTTTTGTTGTACATGTCATCTCTATCCATTCATGCCTCTGGTTGCATTTATAGCCTCATGTAGCTTGTTTTAATCTTGCTCCAAACTTGCTGAATAATGTTGCTATCAGCCTGTTAACATTAAGTTCAGTTTTGGCCATGTGTTTTGCTAGTGATCCATGCACCCTATGAACTTGTTCTTGCCATGCTTAGCTTCACAAACATGTCTTCTTACTGTTGGTTGCCTTGCCATGCCATGTATTGCTCTATGGTGAGTGGTTCAAGCTCACCAACATGCCTACATATTGTTGTTCCTGCCATGTCTGAATCTGTCATATAATTTGCCATGTTTACATGGGTGCCATCATATTTTCTGTGCCTTTTTGGCTCTTGGTCAGTAAGGGACATTTGTTCTATGCAATTAGTAAATTCATTCCATGCCTTTGTTTTCCATAATAAGTTCCTGTAGCATGTTGTTTGATAGCTCTAAACATTGCAACCTGATGTTATTTCTGCAAAGCCTGAAACTGTTATTATTTGCAATCTTGCCATGTCCTTTTGAGCATGTTCTAGTAGTTTCTGGAGATAGCTCAGTGTTCATGTTTTGTCATGCTTTACCTCTACTTCATGCCCATGCCTTTTGTTATTATGTTGGGGTGCTGTAGCATATTGTTTTGATGCTTGCTAGATGCCTAGTTGCTGTTTTGGACAGCTTGTCCTTTAAACTTGTATAGTGTGCATGTGTTGAACCGTTGCTCCGTTTTGAGTGTTCTCTATATGAAACTTGCTTGTTTTTGCATGTAGTTCCGTATTATCGTGTTGCGTCCTTGCTTTGAGGTGTTTGCTTGATGTTTGGATGCATTTTGCATCAATGCCATGCTTAACTTGTTTTGCTCATATCTTCTAGGCCGTAGCTCCGAATTAAATGAACTTTATATGTAACTTGACTAGAATCTCGTGTAGATCATCTTGTTGCATTTTAACTTGCTGTTTAACAACTTGAACATAAGGTTTATTCAGTTCTGAACCAATTTCGAAATTTGCATATGAGGACTTACCGGAATTGTTATATGTTGTTTCCGGCCTCATTTAACTTGCTTTGATGTGTTGCTCTTGTTTGCATCATCTCTTGCCATGAGTAGCTTCATGTAGCCTTTGTCATGCATCATGCTTGGTTGAGCATCATGCCTTGTCATGTGTGGTGTGTTTACCATGTTGTGTTCTTCTTCTCGATAGTTCCCGTTTCGTTGCGATCGTGAGGATGCGTTTGTCTACGTGTGGTTCGTCTTCGTGGGTTCATCTTCTTCATCGACTCGTTCTTCTTCCTTGCGGGATTTCAGGCAAGATGACCGTCACCTTGGATCTCACTACTATCATTGCTATGCTAGTTGCTTCGTTCTATCGCTATGCTGCGCTACCTATCTTTTGCTCTTCAAGCCTCCCCAAATTGCCATGAACCTCTAACCTTTGACACCCTTCCTAGCAAACCATTGCATGGCTATGTTACCGCTTTGCTCAGCCCCTCTTATAGCGTTGTTAGTTGCAGGTGAAGTTGCAGATTGCTCCATGGTGGACAGGGTTATGTTGGGATATCACAATATCTCTTATATTATTAATGCACCTATATACTTGGTAAAGGGTGGAAGGCTCGGCCTTATGCCTGGTGTTTTGTTCCACTCTTGCTGCCCTAGTTTCCATCATACCGGTGTTATGTTCCTGGATTTTGCGTTCCTTACGCGGTCGGGTGATTTATGGGACCCCCTTGACAGTTCGCCTTGAATAAAACTCCTCCAACAAGGCCCAACCTTGGTTTTACCATTTGCCTCACCACCACCTACTCTTTCCCTTGGGAGTCGCTCTCTCGAGGGTCATCTTTATTTTAGCCCCCCCCCCCGGGCCAGTGCTTGTCTAAGTGTTGGTCCGAACCGAGCCGCCTGCGGGGCCCCCTCGGGAAAACTCGAGGTCTGGTTTTACTCGTAGCCTGTCTCATCCGGTGTTGCTGATAAGCACATTTCTTATATACTATTTGGGCACACAAATTCACCTTTTCTTGAGATATATCCATCCATTCTTGATATGACTTGTTGAATATTCGAATGATAATCATAAAAGAGAATGTTGACTAGTGAATTGTTTATTTTGCAGAAAAGTGCACAAAGGCACTATAATCGTCAAGACTTCTATTATGTGGCTAACGAGAAGAGAGAAGGGCGTGAAAGAAATATGTCAAGGCTTGAGCGTGAAGGAAAGAAGTAATGTAGGGGAGCAAACTAAAACAAGAGGAGGATCTTCTTGGGAAGAAAGAAGAAAGGAGGAGGGCCAAAGTAAAAAAAGACAGAACAGAGGAGGGGATCAAAAATCCCTAGCGCAGCCGATCCCCATGGGGCCTGGCAACACCTCTCCTTCCCCTTGTCTCCTTCTCCCACCTCCGGCCGCCGTCGCGGCCAGGCCAGCGTGGCGGTGCGCCAAGCAGCCCGCCATCCATCCATCCATCTCCAGCACCACATCCATCCATCTAATCAGCCACCGCCGCCATCCATCACCACCACTCCATCACCACCATCCACAGCGCCACACACCACCCACCAGCACCACCTCGCGCCCACCATCAGACACGATGGCGAGGGTGTCTTCCCCAGGGCGAGGCCGCCCCTTCTTGATGGCGTGCTTCACCAGACAGTGAGGCGAGGAAGTCTGAACCCCCGCGCGACCCCCTGCCGCTCCTGACCGGCGATCCACTTCTTCTTCTCCTGCGCCCTCGGCCTGCTGCTCACACCCATTTCTCCTCTCAACCTATTTCTTCTTCCCCTCCTCTTGTAGCTGTCTTCTTCCCTGAACTCCTCCTGCTGCTGCTCCTCTGATCGGATGCTGAACCAATGCTCCTCTCAACACTTGTTGCTGCTCCTCACTAGCTCGAGGACGCCCCCCTTGCATCTTCTCTTCTCCAAGTCCCTCCTCTGCTCCTCTTCTTGCCCGAACCTTTTTGCTGCTCCTTCTCTGAACCTGTTGCTGCAACTGCGCTTTACTGCTTCTTGCTACCCCATGCTGCTGATGCCCTCAACCTCTTGCTGCTATTTCTCTTTCTCCCTCTCTATCTTCTCTGAATTTTCTGTAATAGGAGATGTGTAATGCTTTGTAATATTCATATTTTAAGAGTGTTGGCAACCTGTAGCTTGTTATGTTTGGTAGTTGTAATATATAATGTTTGACTTGTATTTCTGAAGGCTGTGAGAATTAATTGTCCTAGAAATCTTGCTCTGTGATTGAGTAATCTGCTAGTATAATTGTGTGTTCACCTTGTTTACTAGTCCCTGTACTAGTTAACTTTGTACTTGTTTGATTTTCAGTCCTTGTGTTAGCTCCAGCACGTGTGATATATATCTATATACATTTGTGTGTGCCTGTGATGTGATATGTTCATGTTCTGTCCTAAAACCTTGTTTCTTCCCCCTGTTAATTGTTATATATATATATATATATATATATGTTCATGTCTTTTTAATTCCTTTGTTTGATGTTTGCTTGTTTTAGCATTTTCTTTCTCAAGCATAACAAAAATATCAAAAAGACAGAGTAAAGATAATCTTCATCTCCCATTGCTACTGTGTCATTTCCTTTGTTGATATCCTTGTTAGTGTTGGTTTATTTTTCCTCGCAATCATCACCTGTATTCTGTCACCTAGCTTTAGCCGAGCATAGTTGCTGTCGCCTAGTCCCTGTGGAGAACACGACACTCGCAGTTTGGGCGTAAAACCCCCGTTGTACTTTCAATCGATCAGTTGCCCTGAGAACGAGATATGTGCAGCTCCTATCGGGATTGTCAGCGCATCTGGCGATCTTGTTGGTCTTGTTTTACCATTGTCGAAATGTCTTGTAAACGGGGATTCCGAGACTGATCGGGTCTTCCTGGGAGAAGGAATATCCTTCATTGATCGCGAGAGCTTATCATGGGCTAAGTTCGGACACCCCTGCAGGGTTTAAACTTTCGAGAGCTGTGCCCGCGGTTATGTGGCAGATGGGAATTTGTTAATGTCCGGTTGTAGATAACTTGACACCTGATTCGAACTAAAACGCATCAACCGTGTGTGTAGCCGTGATGGTCTCTTTTCGGCAGAGTCCGGGAAGTGAACACGGTTTCTGGGTTATGTTTGACGCAAGTAGGAGTTCAGGATCACCTCTTGATCATTTCTAGTTGACGATCGTTCCTTTGCTCCTCTTCTCACTCTCATTTGTGTATGTTAGCCACCATATCATGCTTAGCCGCTGCTGCAACCTCGCCACTTTACCCCTTCCTTTCCCATTAAGCTTTGCTAGTCTTGATACCCATGGTAATGGGATTGCTGAGTCCTCGTGGCTCACAGTTTACTACAACAACAGTTGCAGGTACAGGTTATGCGATGATCATGACGCGAGAGCGATGCTTGTTTGTTATGGAGTTCTGCTTCTATTTCCTTCTTCGATCAGGGGATAGGTTCCAGGTCGGCAGCCTGGGCTAGCAGGGTGGATGTCGTTTGAGTTTCTGTTTGTGTTCCATCCGTAGTCGGATGTTGATCTCTTGTAAGATGATGTATTGTTGTATTAGTGTGGCATTATATGCCTTATGTATGTATCCCCATCTATTATGTAATGTTGATGTAATGATATCCACCTTGCAAAAGCGTTTCAATATGCGGGTCTATCCTTGGTGGGACCTTCGAGTTCCTTTTGGATAGGGTCGCATATTGGGCGTGACAGATTGCAACCCCATCTCGGTGAGACCGAGATCCCTATAGGTAAGACCGATTTGCTTAGGGTTTGTGGCAGTGGCTATGGCTTTTGGAATCGGTGGCGCCGGATAGGAAGTTTCGGTGTGACCGATTTTGGCTTTGGGTTTAGGTCATTTGTGGATGTCGGAAAGTACTTGAGGGTTTTGGAGCATATCACTAAGCACATGAAGCAAGAGGCTCATTAAGCAACACCTCATCCCTCCTTCATAGTATTGGCTTTTCCTATAGACTCAATGTGATCTTGGATCACTAAAATGTAAAATGAAGAGTCTTGAGCTTTTGAGCTTGAGCCAATCCTTTGTCCTTAGTATTTTGAGGGATCCACTTTCATCATCCATGCCATGCCATTCATTGAGCTTTCCTGAAATAATAGTCTTGGAATAGTATTAGCTCAATGAGCTATATGTTGTTATTAATTACCAAAACCACCTAGGGATAGTTGAACTTTCAATCTCCCCCTTTTTGGTAATTGATGACAACATATAGATCAAAGCTTCGACAAATGATAATAAGATTGAATAACATTGTCGCTTTGAGAAGTATGTGATAAGCAAGAGCTCCCCCTAAATATGTGCATGGGTTAAGATTTGCTTTGGACTGCAAATGCACAATGAATTAGGCTCATGGGTTACTCTTCCATGTCACATACATCTTGGTGGAGCGCTCAAAATAATAAACAATGAATACATGCACTCATCACCAAGCATAGTGAATGATCACATAAGATAGATAGGATAATATCAAGCATGCATAAGTGTAGCTTATGATCAAACACATGATCATCAATGTCTCACAGGCATAGTATCTCAACCAAAAGCAAACAAAGTTTGAAAAACCACCAAATAAAGCAACAGAGATCAAAAGCAACACTCTCTCTCTCTCAAAGCCTATGATCTATACATTTTTCTCCCCCTTTGGCAACAATTTACCAAAAAGTTCATAGAAAATGCATAGTGCAACTGACCTCTGGTGGTGGGTGTCCTGATAGCTCTTGGACGAAGGCTTCAGTTGAAGTAGAGGGTGCTGGAGTGGATGCTGGAGCTAGTTGCACTGGAACTGTAGGGGTAGTAGCTGGTGCTAAAGTTGTAGCTCTAGTGTCTGTCACTGGCAGTGCAACTGACCTCTGGGCTTTGGGCACTCTGGAAAACACATTTGTGGTTGTGTTGCCCTTCCTCTCCTGCATGTCATCATGCAGCTGCTCTACAACTGACTGAATCTCAGTTACCTTGACATCTAGATCATATAATCTTTGTTCCATGAATCTCTCCAGGCTCTTCTGGTTTTGAGTTAGGGTGGCCAGCCCTTTCTCAATCCTCAGAGTTGATGCTATCAAGTAACCAAGTTGCTTTTGGTTTTCAAGAAATAATCAAATGCCTCCTCTTGAGTTGGCATCTTGGCAGCCTTCTCCTGCTTTGCCTTCTCCTTCTTCTCCTGAGCTTGGACTGATTGTGGATCATCTTCATTCATGACAACCTCATTGTCCTCAAAGTCTGGATAAATTGGAAAATGTTCCTTATCCAATTGATATTTCCCTGTGCCCATGTTGGAGTTGATCAATTCTTGAATCTGAGGTGCATATCCACAGCTCCTCTTCTGATCTGCTGCAGTCCTCTTGATTGTTTCAACTATGAGGCTCATGACTTTGAACTTCTGGGGCACATCAAACACATGCAGCATGTTGATGGCATGCCCTCTGATCATGTTATGGTCACCTGACTTGGGCAACAAAGTGTGACTCAGGATCCAATTGATGGTTGCCAGACCTGACAGTAGAAAGTGAACTGATCCAAACTTGTGAGTCTCAACTGCCTTGTCAGGGATTTCCTTGTACATGTGAGCGATTGAATTGTGACCCAACTTCTTTGCATAAATGTCCAGGTCATCCTCTTCTTCCTTGGGGGCATTTATGAGACTTGCCCATTCTTCAACAGTGGATTGGTACCTTGTACCTTCAGACATCCACACAATTCTACCATCTGGATAAAAGTGTGTTGTGGAGTAGAACTACATGATAAGCTCATCATTCTAGTTGGTAAACTTCTGTCCAACAAAATCTGCTACTCCACAAGCAACAAAGCTCTCCTCCACTTCAGGGTAGTGCTGCTCATTCTCCCTGATGAATTTTCAGTCAACCCACCTCATGTCATAGACTATGGGCTTCTTGTCCAACAGAATGGTCTCATAGAAGTCCTACTGTTCCTTTGTATGGAACCTGTAGTCAACAGCAGTTCTTCTTCTTGAAGCATATGGATCTTCCAACCTCCATAGTCTCATCCCTGAATCCTTCCTGATTCTCATGTCCTCAGCCACAGGATGAGCATCATTGTGGTCTCGTATCTTGGGCTTGAGCTTTCTAAGGACTTGTCCTTCCTCATCCTCTTCTTCAGCAACATTGGGCACTAGGGCCTTGTTCTTCTCAGTAGCTCGAATACTCCTAGTATTCCTCTTTGGATCTTGCTTGGCCTTGGAGGCAGCTTTGGGTGCATCTTTGGGCTTGGCTGTTGCAGCCCCTGACCTGATTGCATCTCCCATAAGCTTAGCTGCCTTAGGTGCTGGTTCAGCATCCTCTTCATCAGAATCCCTTCTCATTGAGGGCATTCCAAGGACCTTGGCAGTTGTGGTTCTTGCTCTCTTCTTTTTCGTATCCTGATCACCATCATCCTCTAATTCAATTGTGAACTTCATGGTTGCACCAGTGGGGACTTTCTGAGGTTTTGATGGTGCTTCTTTCCTTGCAGGTGCCTCTTTGGGTTGAGCTTGAGCTGGCACTTGAGTGGACTTCCTGTCCTTTGGCATTGGAGTTCTCTTGGCAGGAACTTTCTTCTTCAGACATGGCTTTGTGCTCTGTGCAGATCCATATTCTTTCTTGAGCACCACTTTCTTGGAAGTGGCATCATCTTCCTCAGCTTTGTAATCTTCATCCTCAGAATCTGAAGTTCTTTTCCTCCTTTTCCTAGTAGCAGCCTTAGGCAAATTGATAGGAGTACTTCTGCTCCCATCATCTGAAGTTAAGGGACTAGTGCCCTCACTCAAGTCCATTTGCTCTTCTGACCTGTTCTGGCTGTCACTCTGATCAGACATACTGCAAAAGCTAACTGCTGACCCTGTGAAGAGTTATAGATGAGATAGAATAGATGAGCATCACAAAATGCAGAGATTTTTCCAAAAGAATGATTCAAAATTTCAGTTTTAGTTTTCCACAGAAAGGATTTCGGATCAACCGATTTTCATACTCGGTGATACCGAAGCAGTTTTGGAACCTAAACTGATGATCTCGGTTGGACCGAGTTTTAGTTCGGTGGCACCGAGACTGCTAGGGTTTCATAGAATCCTCAAATCGGTCGCACCGATTAATAATTCTCGGTCAGACCGAGAGTCACTAGTGCAATGGCATAAGAGAAATCGATGAGACCGAGTTTTTCATCTCGGTGGGTCCGAGATGGTTTCGGCGGAAACCTAACCCTAAAAATTTGAATGGCATCTAATCTATGGACAATTTTGGCTGGATAGAAGAATCTCAATCGTGGCAAGAGTCAATATGAAAACAATGTGCTAGGAATCAGACGTGGATAGCACAAAGATCAAGTCCATACCCTAACTTGGCGGTGGACTTGCTATGGCGGCAACGGCGGGGACGAATTCCGTTGACGGCGGCGAAGACCAGTGACAGGGGGCTACTGGCGGCGAGGAGACGATCCGGAGACCACAATGGCAGGGCGAGCTGTTGTGCGGGTGAAGTGTTTCGGAGAAATTTCCAAACTTTTTCCCGTGGCTATATATAGCCCGACCCTGTCGGTGTGACCAAGTGGAACAACTCGGTGGCACCGAGATGCATAACTGTGTTCAGTTACAGCAAATCGGTGAGACCGAAAAGTTCAAATCGGTTGCACCGAGATTGAAAACTCAGATCAACTTGGTGATCTCGGTAGGACCGAAATGGAAGAATCGGTCAGACCGAGAATCACAAAGAGGTTTTGGAAGTTTAAGTCTATGACGAATCGGGGACTCCGAGTGCTCCTCACACAGAGTGTTTCGAATCTGACTTGATCAAATTTTGTGATGTAGCATGAATAGAGTTTGAGATGAGAAAAGCATAGGTAGATAAAGAAGGTTCTTAGGCATTCTTGTCCATCCACTTGGCAAAAAGAAAGGAAACCAAACAATCAAAACAACAGGTGGGCGTCCTTGAATGTGTAAAATATGCACCAACATGCTCACACAATAAGATAGCAAATGAAATATGTGGCAAAGCATGCACAACCAATTCTAGCATCTATCAAACAATTGGCAATACTAGGTCATCTATATATGAGTATATTGACTTAGGAGTCAAATGAGAACATTTGATCATAGGTCATACTCATCGTTTAAGCTCAAGTGGGGTTACCACTTTTACATAATGCATTAATGTGTTCACACCATTAGAGTTGCTTTGACTCAATTCTTAGAGTTAAGCTCCCCCTAGATGTGAGATCCCCCCTTAGAGGGATGAACTAACCTTGGGTTTTTTTGATGATGACTTCATGTAGGTGTTGAAGATGTAGATGCTCAATATTGATGTAGATCATTTGGAGCAATCCTTTGGAGTGAGTTGCACTTTCAACTTACCTACATGGGTTAGTCCCACAAGGAACAAACAAGAATATCCATAGACATAGAGTGATGCACACACAAGATGATGTCCATGAAATCATTTAGGTTACCTTGTCCCTTGTATTACCAACATGAGGGTTTGTGACTCCTTGAACTAGTTCAAGATGTGGAAGTTGATTGCACTTGTTCTTGCCAAAATGATATGAGTGAAGAATGTTGGTGGAGTCACCCTCAAGAACTCTCTATTTCTTCTTCTTCGGGATCCACATCATCTTGATGGGAATCCTTGGAGTTGTAGTTGTACTAGATGAAGTAGAACTTGACATAGTCTTGGGGACCCACTTGAATGAGGCTTTAGGTGCTTCTTCAAATGCATCAATCTCTTCTTGAAGATTGTCCTTGCCTTTGTTCTTGTGGTCTTGTGGTGGAAGATCATCTTGAGCTTGTGTTCCCTTGCAGGAAGTAGGATCATACTTCTCTTGTTGAGGAACAAACTTCGTCTTGGGGTATTGATCTTCTTCCCACTCAACTCCATTGGCATTGAACTTTCGTTCAAAACCAACACCTTGATTCTTCCGGTGCCTTCCTTTCTTGCATACAATTTCCTCGAAATTGCTTACTCCCGGCAAGGCTCTTGTACACACCTTTCTCTATAATTCCCTTCAATAAGCTATTTTCTTGCTCAAGTGTAACTTGGCTAAGAGAATCATTAGTGGAATCAAGAGAACTACTAGAGGCAACAATATTGGATTTGACATTATTATTGTTACTACTAGAGGAAGTATCTTTCTTGTACTTGTTACTAGACTTGACTTGAGGCATGTAAGTAGATAAGAGTAAACGCTTGGCAATATAAGAAGAACTTTTCTTGCGAAGATCATCATTGATTGCTTTTCAGAACTCATGCTCTTGCTCAAGATTGAGCTTTTCAAAGCGTAACTTCTCATGAGCCCTTAAAAGTTCTCGATGATCTTCGTAGATAGTTTCATGAGCTAACTTAAGAGAGTTTAATTCTTTAGTTAGAAGCTCAATCTTCTCCTTATCATTGTCATTCGTTTTATCTTGTTTAGCATGATTAATTGACGTTTCATCATAGTATTCATCACTAGAGTTGTCAACAAGTAAATCATCATCCACAAGCAAGTCATCTTCATTACTATTGAAATCAACATACTCGGGATGTGTTACCTTTGGACCTTTGGCCATGAAGCATCTTCCAACACCTTCATTTGGTGAGTCAAATATGTCGTAGGGGTTGGTTGACACAAGTGCTAGACCGGCAACACCTTCATCTTGAGTATATTCGGAGTCGGAGTGATAGCTTCTCTCGGAGTGATTGTCGGAGTCGGAGCAGGAAACCCATTCACCAACATGAGCTGGATGTCTTCGTTTTGTGTAGCTCCTTGATGACTTGTCCTTCCTTTCCAAATCCTTGCTTCTTCGTGAGGATCTTCGTTCATAACGATCATCTCTACTCCTCATCTCTCTTGGTGGTGATTCTTCTCTTTTGCTCCTTCTTCTTGGAGAATCTTCTCTTCTTTTGTAGGGTGTCGTACACTCATTGGAGTAGTGTCCGGGTCTCCCACAATTGTAGCAATTGCGCTCTCGACTAGAAGATCTCTTGTCATTGTAAGACCTTGATTTGGGGCTTCTTTCTTTGCTTCTACTCTTGTAGAATTTGTTGAAGTTCTTCACCATTAAGCTCAATTCTTCATTGAAGGTTTGTTTCTCACTTGATGATGTGGGGGCTTCACTTGAGGCTTTGTAAGCACCACTTGACTTGTTGTGAAGTTCCTCCTTATCCTTGAGTGACATCTCATGAGCAACAATTCTTCCAATGACTTCCGTTGGCTTGAGATCTTTGTAGTTTGGCATCATTTGAATCAATGTGCACACAGTATCATACTTTCCATCCAATGCTCTTAAGATCTTCTTGATGATGAATTTGTCGGTCATCTCTTCACTCCCTAAGCCGGCAATCTCATTTGTGATAAGAGCAAGCCTAGAGTACATTTCAGCGACACCTTCACCATCCTTCATTTTGAACTTGTCAAGCTGACTTTGGAGCACATCCAACTTGGATTCCTTGACGGACTCGGTACCTTCATGCATATCAATCAAAGTATCCCAAATTTCCTTTGCATTCTCAAGACGGCTGATTTTGTTGAATTCTTCGGGGCACAATCCGTTGAAGATGATATCACAAGCTTGAGCGTTGTATTGCAGCATCTTCAATTCTTCCGCATTAGCTTCACGGTTCGGTTCTCTCCCATCGAAAAATTCACCTTGCAAGCCAATACAAATAATTGCCCAAACGGTGGGGTTATGTCCGAGAATATGCATTTTCATCTTATGCTTCCAACTAGCAAAATTAGTACCATCAAAGTAAGGACCTCTATGGTGATAATTTCCCTCGCTAGACGCCATACTCTCCTAGGTTGTGAAACCAAGGCTATGACCACCAAAAGCTATGGAAATCAAAGCAAATGGAGACCAAAGCTCTGATACCACTTGTAGGACCTTGAAGTATGTCTAGAGGGGGGGTGATTAGACTACTTGACCAATAAAAACTTAACTTTTTCCCAATTTTAGAGTTTGGTAGATTTTAGCTACTTTTGGACAAGCCAAGCAATCATCACACAATTCAAGCAAGCATGCAAAGAGTATATAGGCAGCGGAAATTAAAGCATGCAACTTGCAAGAAAGTAAAGGGAAGGGTTTGGAGGATTGAAACGCAATTGGAGACACAGATGTTTTTGGCATGGTTCCGATAGGTGGTGCTATCGTACATCCACGTTGATGGAGACTTCAATCCACGAAGGGTAACGGCTGCGTGAGTCCACGGAGGGCTCCACCCACGAAGGGTCCACGAAGAAGCAACCTTGTCTATCCCACCATGGCCGTCGCCCACGAAGGACTTGCCTCACTAGCGGTAGATCTTCACGAAGTAGGCGATCTCCTTGCCCTTACAAACTCCTTGGTTCAACTCCACAATCTTGTCGGAGGCTCCCAAGTGACACCTAGCCAATCTAGGAGACACCACTCTCCAAGAAGTAACAAATGGTGCGTTGATGATGAACTCCTTGCTCTTGTGCTTCAAATGATAGTCTCCCCAACACTCAACTCTCTCTCATAGGTTTTGGATCTGGTGGAAAGAAGATTTGAGTGGAAAGCAACCTGGGGAAGGCTAGAGATCAAGATTCATATGGTAGGAATGGAATATCTTGGCCTCAACACATGAGTAGGTGGTTCTCTCTCAGAAATGGTAAGTTGGAAGTGTAGGTTCGTTCTAATGGCTCTCTTTACGAATGAAGAGGAGGTGGAGGGGTATATATAGCCTCCACACAAAATCTAACAGTTACACACATTTTACCAAACTCGGTGGGACCGAATCATTAAACTCGGTCGGACCGATTTAGTAAACCTAGTGACCATTAGTGAATTTCGGTGGGACCGACATGCATCTCAGTGAGACCGATTCGGTTAGGGTTAGGGCATAACGTAATCTCGGTAAGGCCGATTACACAAACTCGGTGAGACCGATTTGGTAATAAGCTTTCCACAGAGTTGGTCAGGTAAACTCGGTGGGACCGATTTGCTCTTTTCGGTGAGATCGAAATGTTATAGAAAGGAAACAGAGAATTTACATTGCATTCTCAATGGGACCGATTGCTCACTTCGGTTAGACCGAAACGTTACGAAGGGAAACAGAGGGATTGCAACCCCATCTCGGTGAGACCAAGATCCCGATCGGTAAGACCGATTTGCTTAGGGTTTGTGGCAGTGGCTATGACTTTTGGAATCGGTGGTGCCGGATAGGAAGTTTTGGTGTGACCGATTTTGGCTTTGGGTTTAGGTCATTTGTGGATGTGGGAAAGTAGTTGAGGGTGTTGGATCATATCACTAAGCACATGAAGCAAGAGGCTCATTAAGCAACACCTCATCCCTCCTTGATAGTATTGGCTTTTCCTATAGACTCAATGTGATCTTGGATCGCTAAAATGTAAAATGAAGAGTCTTGAGCTTTTGAGCTTGAGCCAATCCTTTGTCCTTAGTATTTCGAGGGATCCACTTTCATCATCCATGCCATGCCATTCATTAAGCTTTCCTGAAATAATAGTCTTGGAATAGTATTAGCTCAATGAGCTATATGTTGTTATTAATTACCAAAACCACCTAGGGATAGTTGCACTTTCAACATCCACCAAGAAGGACTAGGGTTTTATGCATCCATGCGACCCGAACCTGGGTAAACGATCCTTGTGCCACACAACCCCGCGCCCCGCAACAGTAGTAGGGATTCTTATGATCCCATTGGTGTCGTTTCCCACTGACATCTTTGGCGCGCCAGGTAGGGGGCACAATTGTGAAAATATGGTCTAGTAGTTGACCTAGCTGTTCCTCATCGCCATGACTCCTAAGAAGAAGACGACCACAGTGACCGGTTCATCCGGGCCTGGATTACCAGTACCGGTGCGGACCAGTAGCGGGCCAGTCGCGGAGAGAACCCGTGGCGCGGCAAGCGAACATCGACATCACCCTGGCAGTCCAGGCCTGGTGAGCGGCGTTGGTCGCACGCCAGCCAACGAGCCACCAGTCGTGGGCTCCGGAGACGGAGTCGGGACCCCCACAGGTGGCGCGGGGCCCTCCAGGGGCGACATCATGCCGCCAGTCGGCGGGGCGGCGACCTCCAAGGTGCCAATACCGGCGCCCATGGTGCACTCTTCTCAGGTCGTGCGTGATGAGCAGCTCCGCCATGCTGGTGACCCGGGGCGCCGTCCCGGGAAGAGTCCCATGCGCCCTTCACGTGATGAGGAGCGCCAGCATGCGCGCTGAGGTGCTGACGAAGGTGGCGAATGGCTGCGGGGCCATGATGGGGCTCCTTCTAACGCGGTTAGAAGTCGAGGCGCATCACAGTCCACACAGCTTTCGGCGCCGCCCACACCAGCAGAAGCCCTAGCACGCGCGCAGCTGCTCCTTGATTTTCGTCCCGCTGCGGAGAAGCTTGACGAATGGAGGGCCAACGTCTAGAGCCTCATCAGCATCGCCAACAACGACGAGTTGCGGCCGGCAGGACCCATAGGCCTTCGCTCCCTCGGGCCACCGCATGCCAGCGGAGGCCGGGCCGGAGGCGATGCGGCCACGGTGCACTCCCCTTCTCCATCCCGGCCACAGCGGGTGTCGTTCCGTCGCGATGACGCTCGTGATGATATCTCCATAGCATCGTCCGACCCGCGAACCCACCGCGACCAAGGCTAGGTTCTTCGGGAGTGAGTTCATGAAGACGCTCGAACCACCATCGAGCGCCGGCATGACGCGCGCCACCAGTCGGACAGGAGGGCAGGACCCACCACGGACCACCCAACACCGGGATGCTACGGTGGCCTACCTTACGAGGTGGGTTGTCCGGCCTTCACCCGTGAGCTGCGGCAATTCCAGTGGCCCTCCTGCTGCACATTTAAGCCCGACGTTGGCGAGAAGTACAACGACAAGACTCACCCGTCCGAGTTCCTCAGCATCTACACCATCACGATGCAAGCTGCTGGGTCCCGAGACGATAAGTAGATTGCCAATTACTTCCCGTTGGCACTTAAGCCCAATGTTATGTCATGGTTAATGCACCTGCCAGTGGACTCCATTTCTTCTTGGGCGGATCTGTGTCATGAGTTTGTTGGCAC
Source organism: Triticum aestivum (assembly GCF_018294505.1). Lineage (NCBI taxonomy): Eukaryota > Viridiplantae > Streptophyta > Magnoliopsida > Poales > Poaceae > Triticum > Triticum aestivum. Next base: position 346,563,663 of record NC_057807.1, on the reverse strand, counting down.
CTTTACGGGAGGCCACCAAGCCCATGGCCAGGCGAGTGATTTGCATATCATCCCCTAGAAGGAAGGAAAAACCTTGCGCAAGTACATCCAAAGGTTCAGGCGGGTGCAGTATAACATCCCCGACGTTCATCCTGCCGTCGTGATCAGTGCATTCCATCAAAATGTGTGCAATCGTAAGATGCATGAAGAGCTGGCGATGAACAAGGTTAGGGATGTGGCCAAGCTTTATGTTCTGGCCGACCGGTGCGCTCGTGCTGAAGAGGGAAGGAAGTACCCCGGTGAAGACGCTGGCGTGGAAACCGACTGCACGGACGATACAGCCACCCCTACAAAGAAGGGCCGACGCCGTAACAGGAAGTGCAAGGGCAAGACTGTGCTTGCCGTCGAGGGTTCCAACGATACCGGCACCACCAAGAAACCCAAGGCGAGTGACCCCGGCAAGGAGGTTGCTGGGTGTGCCGCCTGCCGGGCCTTGGGGGCTGCCGATAAGCCAGGGGGCTTTGACAAGTAGTATTGCAAGATCCACCGCACAAAGGGCCACGATCTCCAGAACTGTCGGCAAGTGGAGCTGCTCGTTGAGAAGCAGAAAGCTGAGTATGAGCGGCAGGACAAGGAGAAGGGCCAAGATGGTGCCGAGGGATCCGGCAAGATGCATGGCGGCCAAGGAGGGCGCCATGGCAAGGATAATCAGCAAGAGAGGCCCGCCCGGGGCCGCGACAAGAAGCATGAAGATGATGATCATGACGAGGACGATGAGTCCGGTGACCACGAGTTCCAGAAAGCCACAGAAGCCATGTGCGTCGATGGTGGTGCCTTGCTGCACACATCCCACCGCCAGCTCAAGCAGTGGGCGCGTGAGATCGCAGCGGTGGAGCTGTCGCTCGATGCACAGAGGCCGCTGAGGTGGTCCAGCACGCCCATCATCTTTGACACCGAGGACCATCCTGACCGCACTACTGCGGTCGGGTGCTTGCCGTTGTTGGTCTCACCAACAATCCGCAACCTCATGGTGACGAAGATGCTGGTTGACGGCGGGGCCTGTCTGAACTTGACTTCGCCTATTGTGATCAAGAGGCTGCAGATCCCTGATGGAGACCTCGAGGAGACGGGCACGTTCCAAGGGGTCAACCCGCGGAGGAGCCAGCCGAAAAGAAAGGTCACGCTGCCTGTGACGTTCGGAGGCGAACTAAACCATAGGACGGAGAGGATTGTCTTTGATGTAGCCGAGATCCCCTTGCCCTACAACGGGATCCTCGCCCGCCCGGCACTAGCCAAGTTTATGGCGGCTTCACATTACGCCTACAACATGCTGAAGATGCCCGGGACGATGAACATCATCATCGTCCTCTCCGGCAAGAAAGACGCGTTGATTTGCGTCGACCAACTCTACAAGGAAGCAGTTGCAGCAGCTGCCGCCGAGGCACCTGCTCCCGCGGACACGGCCCCGGGAGGAAAGAAGACCGGAGAGACCCCTCGCACCCACACCGGCAAGCGCACCTCGTCGAGGTGTTGCGCTCCCGTTGAGGACGTGCCAGAGAGCTCCACCAGCAAGAGCAAGAAGGCCAGAGCTATACCACCAGAGACCAAGAAGGTGCCCGTCAAGGAGGACGACATCAGGGGAGCTTTTACCATAAGCTCCACCCTCGACAGCACATAGGAAAGCGAGCTCGTCACTTTCCTGCGGGAAAATGTCGATGTGTTTGCATGGTAAGCCTCCGACATCCCCGGTGTTACCAGGGAAGTGATTGAGCACCATCTTGCTGTCTGTCCTCATGCACAGCCTGTCAGGTAGAAGGTCAAGAAGCAAGCTCAGGAAGGGAAGGAGTTCATCACGGAGGAGATCAGAAAACTAGAGGCAGCAGGCTTGGTAAGGGGAGTGCTCCACCCGACATGGTTGGCTAACCCGGTAGTGGTGCGCAAGGCGAACGGGGAGTGGAGGTTGTGTATTGATTACAGAGACATCAATAAGGCTTGTCCGAAGGACCCATTCCCGTTGCCGCGCATCGACCAAATTGTCGACTCCATGGCTGGGTGTTACCTCTTATCATTCCTTGAAGCCTACTGAGGGTACCACCAGATCTTCATGACAAAAGAAGACGAGGAGAAGACATCATTCATCACACCATGTGGTACGTATTGCTTTTAACGGATGCCTTTCGGGTTGAAGAGTGGTGGCTCAACCTTTGCCAGAGCAGTCCAAATTGGTTTGGAGCCCCAGCTACATAGAAATATGGAAGCTTATATGGATGACATAGTGGTCAAAACCAAGGACAAAACAACACTTGTACAAGATCTGGAGGAAACATTTGCAAACCTACGCAAGATCAACCTCAAATTTAACCCTGAGAAGTGTGCCTTCGGTGTTCCGTCCGGCAAGCTTCTCGGGTTCTTTGTGTCCCAGCGAAGGATAGAAGCAAACCCAGATAAGATCAAGGCCATCGAGCAGATTGAGGCACCCAAACGGATCAAGGACGTGCGTTGGCTCACTGGCTGCGTTGCCGCCATGAGATGGTTCATATCCAAGTCTACGAAGCATGCCCTTCCTTTTTTCAAGATCTTGAAGAAAGCGGGGCCAATGGAGTGGACCCCAGAGGCCAAGGCAGTGCTGCAAGATTTGAAGAAGTACCTCTCCTCTACCCCAGTGCTGGTTGCACCCAAACCACAAGAACCGTTGATGCTGTATCTAGCGACAACAAATCAGGTGGTTAGCGCCGCACTAGTGGCGTAGAGAGAGGTCGACGAAGAGGCAGCGGCAGCGGCAGAGTCAACAGATGGCGAGCCGGAATCCTCCCCGGCAGGGCTTGGTCCCGGCAAGACTGAGTCCCCGGTACAGGCTGACGCCATTGCGACAGGGCCCACGCGACCGGGTGAAGTGACGCAGAAGAAGAAAATGGTGCAGCACCCAGTTTACTTCGTCAGCTCCCTCCTGCAGGGGGCTAGGTCGAGGTACTCAGGCGTGCAAAAGCTACTCTTCGGCCTCCTTATGGCCTCGAGGAAGTTGCGCCATTACTTCCAAGCGCACGAAATCACCATGGTCACCCGCCTCCCATTGCAACGGATACTGCATATCCCAGATGCAACGGGGAGGATCGTGGAATGGGCCCTGGAGCTGTCAAGTTTTGGTTTAAAGTTTGAAAGTACCTCGATGATTCAGAGTAGAGTCTTGCCGGAGTTTGTTCTAGAATGGACTTCGACGCCCGACGAAGAGGAACAGGAGGTGAAATCATGGCACTCGGGCCCTAGTGACAAGTATTAAGCATAGCAAAGTCATAGCAACATCAATCTCAGAACATACTGGATACTAGGGATCAAACCCTAACAAAACTAACTCGATTACATGATAAATCTCATCCAACCCATCACCGTCCAACAAGCCTACGATAGAATTACTCACGCACTGCGGTGAGCATCATGAAATTGGTGATGGAGGATGGTTGGTGATGACAACGGTGACGATCCCCCTCTTCGGAGCCCCGAACAGACTCCAGATCAGCCCTCCCGAGAGAGATTAGGGCTTGGTGGCGGCTCCGTATCGTAAAACGCGATGATTTCTTCTCTCTGATTTTTTTCTCCTCGATAGCCAATATATGGAGTTGGAGTTGGCGTCGAAGGGTCTCCAGGGGGACCACGAGGTAGGGGGCGCGCCCAGGAGGAGGGTGGCGCCCCCCACCCTCGTGGACAGGGTGTGGGCCCCCCTGGTCTTCATCTTTGGCGAGGATTTTTTATTATTTATTCTAAGATATTCCGTGGAGTTTCAGGTCATTCTGAGAACTTTTGTTTTCTACACATAAAACAACATCATGGCAATTCTGCTGAAAACAGCGTCAGTCCGGGTTAGTTCCATTCAAATCATACAAGTTAGAGTCCAAAACAAGGGCAAAAGTGTTTGGAAAAGTAGATACGACGGAGACATATCAACTCCCCCAAGCTTAAACCCTTGCTTGTCCTCAAGGAATTCAGTTGACAAACTGAAAGACAAAAAGAAAAACTTTTACAAACTCTGTTTGTTCTTGTTGTTGTAACATGAAAAGCCAGCATTCAAGTTTCAGCAAATATTGTGAACTAACCATACTAACAATAACACATAGGTCGCACAATTACTCATATCAATAGCATAATCAGCTAGCGAGCCATAATAATAAAACTCGGATGTCAACACTTTCTCAAAATAATCATAACATGATATAACAAAATGGTATCTCGCTAGCCCTTTCTGAGACCGCAAAACATAAAAGCAGAGTACCTTTAAAGATCAAGGACTGACTAAACATTGTAATTCATGGTAAAAGAGATCCAGTCAAGTCATACCCAATATAAACCAATAATAATGAATGCAAACGATAGTGTGCTCTCCAGCGGGTGCTTTTAATAAGAAGGGTGATGACTCAACATAAAAGTAAATAGATAGGCCCTTCGCAGAGGGAAGCAGAGATTTGTAGAGGTGCCAGAGCTCAATTTTGAAAATAGAGATTGAATAACATTTTGAGCGGCATACTTTTCCTGTCAATGCAACAACTATGAGATGGCTGTATCTTCCACACTACATGCATTATAGGCAGTTCCCAAACAGAATGGTAAAGGCTTATACTCCCTCAACCACTAACAAGCATCAATCCATGGCTTGCTCGAAACAAGGAGTGCCTCCAACATACAACAGCCCTGGGGGAGTTTTGTTTATTTAATTTGATTTGCTTTGATCTTTTTGGATCATGGGATTGGGCATCCCGGTTACCAGCCCCTTCTCGTGAATGAGGAGCGGAGTCCACTCCTCTTGAGAATAAACCACCTAGCATGGAAGATATAGGCAGCCCTAGTTGAAACATGATCTGCTCGAGCATACAAAACAGGATGTTTATTTGAAGTTTTAGAGTTTGGCACATACAAATTTACTTGGAACGGCAGGTAAATACCGCTTATAGGTAGGTATAGTGGACTCATATGGAACAACTTTGGGTTTTAAGGAGTTTGGATGCACAAGCAGTATTCCCACTTAGTACAGGTAAATACCGCATATAGGTAGGTATAGTGGACTCATATGGAACAACTTTGGGTTTTAAGGAGTTTGGATGCACAAGCAATATTCCCACTTAGTACAGGTGAAGGCTAGCAAAACACTGGGAAGCGACCAACCGAGAGAGCGACAACAGTCGTAAACATGCATTAAAATTAATTCACACCAAGCACAAGCATGAGTAGGATATAATCTGTGATGAACATAAATATCATGAAGGCTATGTTGATTTGATTCAACTACATGCGTGAACATGTGCCAAGTCTAGTCACTTAATACATTCAAAGGAGGATACCATCCCATCATACCACATCATAATCATTCTAATAGCATGTTGGCATGCAAGGTAGACCGTTATAACTCATAGCTAATCAAGCATGGCATAAGCAACTATAATATCTAAATGTCATTGCAAATATGTTTACTTTATAATAGCTGACTCAGGAACGATGAATCATCATATTTACAAAAACAAAAGAGGTCGAGTTCATACCAGCTTTTCTCATCCCAATAAGTCCATCATATATCATCATTATTTCCTTCCACTTGCATGACCGAATGATGTGTATAATAATAAGAGTGCATGTGCATTGGACTAAGCTGGAATCTGCGAGCATTCAATAAACAGGAGAAGATAAGGCAATATGGGCTCTTTGGTTAAATCAACAATGATGCATATAAGAGCTTCTTAAACAATTTAATCATGGTCTTCTCCTACTGACCCGCAAAGAAAAGAAAAGAAATAAAAACTATTTACACGGGAAAGCTCCCAACAAGCAAAAGAAGAACGGGAAATATTTTTGGGTTTTCTTTTTAATTACTACAGCAAATAAATAAACTACTACTAACAATTTTTTTGGTTTTTTCTTAAGGTTTATTAAACACACAAGAAGAAAGCAGGAAAAAGAAAATAAACTAGCATGGATATTACAGTGAAAGAGTATGAGCACCGGCATCTAGCAATTAGTGTGTGTGAACATGAATGTAATGTCGGTGGGAAATACATACTCCCCCAAGCTTAGGCTTTTGGCCTAAGTTGGTCTATTGCCAGGGATAGCCTGGCGGATACCCGTAGGTGAAGCTGGGGTCATACTGCAATGAAGAAGACTCTGACTGCCACTGGCTGGCAACCACCTCTGGATCCCAAGAATAAACAGACTATCGTGGAGGCTCATCTTGTGGCTCCGGTTCCAGGGCTGGTGTAGGATTCCGATAGGCTTGAACGGCCGCCCACGGAATGATGTGAGGACCTGCAGACAAGTTAAACAAAGAAGGATCAGGCAAAGTAATAGTCTCAGGGTGATGTTTATCAAAGTATAATTTATATTTGAGCTCCCCTTCACGACTCTTAACAAGAAAGTCATGCGCTAGCATACTCTTATAATCTAAATAAGCACAGGGCAACGATGTTTCTACTTTTTCCTCATGCCTAATAGGTATTTCAAAATATTCAGCTAGGCGTGAAGCATAAATGCCTCCAAAGATAGGGCCCTTAGTACGGTTCAGACTTAACCGCCTAGCAACAATTCCACCCATACTAAAAGAGTTATTGCGGTATAAACCATGGAACAAAATAATAATATCAGTAACACTAAGGTTTCCACAGTTCCCGCGTCCAATCAATCAACGACTAGCAAATAAGGCAAAGTAGCGTAAAACAGGAAAATGTATGCTAGTAATCCTTGCATCAGAAACCTTCCTGGTTTCTCCCACAGTGATAGTGTTAATAAAAGCTTCTACTTCATTACGGTGTGGTTCATCCAAGGTGCCCTCAAAGGGTATTTTGCAAACCTCCTTTACAACGTCATATAAATGAAACTCTACTGATGGAGGTGATTTCTTAGGGAAAAAATAGAAGTTTTGCACAAAAGTATTTGTGAGTAAGAGATACTGATGACATTGGTCGCGGAGGAAGTCGGTGAGGCCAACATTCTCAATCAATAAATAGAAATCCTCATAAATCCCAGCTCTCCTCAAGAAGCCATCGGAAGGCCATTCACACGGCCGGACCTCTGTGGTGCGAGGCAAATTAAATTTGGGCTTCTGCTCTTCTTCCTTTTGTTTTTCCTTCGAGCTTCGGCTCAACGAGCCCCTCAAAAGTCTCTTCATTATTTTCTGAAATAATCTGAAATTTTTAGTAACTTCAAATAAAAGTGAACCAACTTCAATAAAATTGATAGCAACAACTCCCACTAGTGCCTAAAGCCTATATCAAGCATTAGAACTACTTGGAATCATATAAATTTGACATGCAAGCTCAAGAACATGGTCACCTATGCAGCACAAGTTTGCAATGAATAAAGCACTAGAACAAAAACTAATTGGACCAATGGAGGAGTCACATACCAAGGAACAATCTCCCCAAGCAGTTTTGCGAGCGGTGCTTTGAGCAAGGAGATCGAAAATCACAGCAACAGGGGCTGGAACTCATGCTTGAGTTGGTTTTTCGTGTTTGTGTGAGGCAGAGGAAGAAGATGGGTGCAGGGATAAGTGGAGGAGGGCCACCCTGGGCCCACGAGGCAGGGGGGCGTGCCCTAGGGGTAGGGCGCGCCCTCCACCCTCGTGGCCAGGTGGCAGCTCCCCCCACGGTAATTTTTGCACAGTAAATCCTCAAATATTCCAAAAAAATCATATTAATTTGGCATTGCATTTTGAGGACTTTTATTTTCGGGATATTTTTTATTGCACGGATAAGTCAGGAAACAGACAGAAAAAATGCTATTTTACTTTATTTCTACTAAATAACAGAAAATATAAAGAGGGTACAGAAGGTTGTGCTTCTAGTTTCATCCATCTCGTGATCACCAAAATGAACCCACTAACAAGGTTGATCAAGTCTTGTTAACAAACTCATTCCGAATAACACGGAACCGGAGAAATTTCGAATAACACTAAGTTACCACAACGGGGATACAAAAATCCCCAACAATAAGAATATCATACTTTTTCTTGATAGTAGGGAGAGGAAATTCAAAACCTCCAAATATAATCGATGGAATTTTTCCAATAGAGTTGACACTATAAACTTGAGGTTGTTTCCTCGGAAAGTGTACCGTGTGCTCATTACCATTAACATGAAAAGTGACATTGCCTTTGTTGCAATCAATAACAGCCCCTGCGGTATTAAGGAAAGGTCTTCCAAGAATAATAGACATACTATCATCCCCGGGAATATCAAGAATAACAAAGTCCGTTAAAATAGTAACGTTTGCAACTACAACAGGCACATCCTCACAAATACCGACATGTATAGCAGTTGATTTATTAGCCATTTGCAAAGATATTTCAGTAGGTGTCAACTTATTCAAGTCAAGTCTATGATATAAAGAGAGAGGCATAACACTAACACCGGCTCCAAGATCACATAAAGCAGTTTTAACATAATTTCTCTTAATGGAGCATGGTATAGTAGGTACTCCTGGGTCTCCAAGTTTCTTTGGTATTCCACCCTTAAAACTATAGTTAGAAAGCATGGTGGAAATTTCATCTTCCGGTATCTTTCTTTTATTAGTAATGATTTCCTTCATATACTTAGCATAAGGATTTGTTTTAAGCACATCAGTTAATCGCATGCGCAAAAAGATGGGTCTAATCATTTCAGCAAAGTGCTCAAAATCCTCATCATCCTTTTTCTTTGATGGTTTCGGAGGAAAAGGCATGGGTTTCTGAACCCATGGTTCCCTTTCTTTACCATGTTTCCTAGCAACGAAGTCTCTTTTATCATAATGTTGATTCTTTGATTGTGGGTTATCAAGATCAACAGCAGGTTCAACTTCTACATCCTTATCATTACTAGGTTGAGCATCATCATGAACATCATCATTAATATTTTCACTAGGTTCATGTTCATTACCAGATTGTGTTTCAACATCAGACATAGAGATATCATTTGGATTCTCAGGTGGTCCAGCAATAGGTTCACTAGAAGTTTGCAAAGTCCTATCATTTTTCTTTTTCTTCCTTTTAGAAGAACTAGGTACATCAATATTATTTCTCTGAGAATCTTGCTCGATTCTCTTAGGGTGGCCTTCAGGATACAAAGGTTCCTGAGTCATTCTACCAGTTCTAGTAGCCACTGTAACAGCATAATCATTTTTCTTACTATTCATTTCATCAAGCACTTCTTTTTGAGCTTTAAGTACTTGTTCTACTTGAGTGGTAACCATAGAAGCATGTTTTCTAACAAGTTTAAGTTCACCTCTAATATCAGCCATATAATCACCCAAGCGTTTAATCATAAAGGTATTCTGCTTTAATTATCTACCAAAATAAGAATTAAAGTCATCTTGCTTAAACATAAAGTCATCAAACTCATCCAAGCACTGACTAGCAATTTTAGTAGGAGGGACTTCAGCTTTATCATATCTATAGAGAGAATTTACCTTTACTACCTGTGTCGGGATATCGGGATTAGGAGGTTCTTCAGTAAATAAGGAATTGAGATCATATACTTCTTCAACGAGCGATAAATTAAGACCATGTATTTCTTCAATAGGAGGTAAATTCTTAACATCTTCAGCTTTAATACCTTTTTCTTTCATAGATTTCTTTGCCTCTTGCATATCTTCGGGACTGAGAAATAGAACACCTCTCTTCTTCGGAGTTGGTTTAGGAATAGGCTCAATAATTGGCTCCGGAGCTGGCTCGGGAGTTCGCTCAGGAGGTGCCCAATTATTTTCATTTGTGAACATATTATTCAATAGAATTTCAGCTTCATCCGGTGTTCTTTCCCTGAAAAGAGATCCAGCACAACTATCCAGGTAATCTCTAGAAGCATCAGTTAGTCCATTATAAAAGATATCAAGTATTTCAGGTTTCTCAAGAGGATGATCAGGCAAAGCATTAACTAACTTGAGAAGCCTCCCCCAAGCTTGTGGGAGACTCTCTTTTTCAATTTGCACGAAGTTCTATATTTCCCTCAAAGCAGCTTGTTTCTTATGAGCAGGGAAATAGTTAGCAGAGAATTAATAAATCATATCCTGGGGACTACGCACACAACCAGGATAAAGAGAATTAAACCATATCTTAGCATCACCCTTTAATGAGAATGGAAATATTTTGAGTATATAAAGGTAGCGTGATCTCTCATCATTAGTAAACAGGGTAGCTATATCATTTAACTTAGTAAGATGTGCCACAATAGTTTCAGATTCATAGCCATAGAAAGGATCAGATTCAACCAAAGTAACTATATCTGGATCAACAGAAAATTCATAATAATCCTTATTGGGAACACACATAGGTGAAGTAGCAAAAGCAGGGTCGGATTTCATTCTATCTCTAAGAGATTCTTTACTCCATTTAACTAGAAGCCTCTTAAGTTTGTATCTATCCTGACAAGCAGAAATAGCTGCAGAAGATTTCGCATCAAAAAGATAACCCTCAGGAATAGCAGGCATATTCTCATCATCACTCCCATCATCGTATTCAGATTCAATAATTTCTCTTTCTCTAAACTTAGAAATCTGTTCATCAAGAAATTCACCAAGGGGCACAGTAGTATCAAGCATAGAAGTAGTTTCATTATAAGTATCATGCATAGCAGAAGTGGCATCATCAATAACATGTGACATATCGGAATGAATAGCAGAAGCAGGTTTAGGTGTCGCTAGCTTACTCATAACAGAAGGTGAATCAACTGCAGAGCTAGATGGCAGTTCCTTACCTCCCCTCGTAGTTGAGGGATAAATTGTTGTCTTACTGTCTTTCAAGTTCTTCATAGTGTCCAGCAGATATAAATCCCAAGTGACTCAAAGAATAGAGCTATTCTCCCCGGCAACGGCGCCAGAAAAAGGTCTAGATAACCCACAAGTATAGGGGATCGCAACAGTTTTCCAGGGTAGAGTATTCAACCCAAATTTATTGATTCGACACAAGGGGAGCCAAAGAATATTCTCAAGTATTAGCAGCTGAGTTGTCAATACAAGCACACCTGGAAACTTAGTATCTGCAGCAAAGTGTTTAGTAGCAAAGTAATATGATAGTGGTGGTAACAATAACAAAAGTAAAGACAGCAAAAGTAATGTTTTTGGTATTTGGTAGTGACTGTAACAGTAGCAACGGAAAAGTAAATAAGCGAGAACCAGTATATGGAAAACTCGTAGGCATCGGATTAGTGATGGATAATTATGCCGGATGCGGTTCATCATGTAACAGTCATAACATAGGGTGACACAGAACTAGCTCCAATTCATCAATGTAATGTAGGTATGTATTCCGTATATAGTCATACGTGCTTATGGAAAAGAACTTGCATGACATCTTTTGTCCTACCCTCCCGTGGCAGCGGGGTCCTATTGGAAACTAAGGTATATTAAGGCCTCCTTTTAATAGAGAACCGGAACAAAGCATTAGCACATAGTGAATACATGAACTCCTCAAACTATGGTCATCACCGGGAGTGGTCCTGATTATTGTCACTTCGGGGTTGCTGGATCATAACACATAGTAGGTGACTATAGACTTGCAAGATAGGATCAAGAACTCACATATATTCATGAAAACATAATAGGTTCAGATCTGAAATCATGGCACTCGGGCCCTAGTGACAAGCATTAAGCATAGCAAAGTCATAGCAACATCAATCTCAGAACATAGTGGATACTAGGGATCAAACCCTAACAAAACTAACTCGATTACATGATAGATCTCATCCAACCCATCACCGTCCAGCAAGCGTACGATGGAATTACTCACGCACAGTGGTGAGCATCATGAAATTGGTGATGGAGGATGGTTGGTGATGACGACGGCGACGAATCCCCCTCTCCGGAGCCCCGAACAGACTCCAGATCAGCCCTCCCGAGATTGATTAGGGCTTGGCGGCGGCTCCGTATCGTAAAACGCGATGATTTCTTCTCTCTGATTTTTTTTCTCCCCGAAAGCCAATATATGGAGTTGGAGTTGGCGTCGAAGGGTCTCCAGGGGGCCCACGAGGTAGGGGGCGCGCCCCCCACCGTCGTGGACAGGGTGTGGGCCCCCTGGTCTTCATCTTTGGCGAGGATTTTTTATTATTTATTCTAAGATATTCCATGGAGTTTCAGGTCATTGCGAGAACTTTTGTTTTCTGCACATAAAACAACATCATGGCAATTCTGCTGAAAACAGCGTCAGTCCGGGTTAGTTCCATTAAAATCATACAAGTTAGAGTCCAAAACAAGGGCAAAAGTGTTTGTAAATGTAGATACGACAGAGACGTATCAGGAGGCCACTCTCCCTAGCAAAGAAACAAGCCGCACCTGGATCATGTACTTTGATGGGGCTTTCTCGCTGCAATGCGCCGGTGCCGGTGTGTTGCTTGTTGCACCCACCGGAGAGCACCTCAAGTACGTCATCCAAATGCACTTTCCTCGGGAGATGTCAACCAACAACACCGCCGAGTACGAGGGTCTCCTTGCTGGTCTCAGGATCGCGGCGGACCTCGGAGTCAAAAAGCTTGTCGTCAGGGGCGACTCCCAGCTCGTCGTCAGGCAAATCAACAAAGGTTACCAAAGCCCGCTGATGGAAGCTTACGTGGATGAAGTGAGGAAACTAGAAGAGCGCTTTGACGGCATACAAGCGGAGCACGTCCCTCGGACGGAGAACGACATCGCCGTTTACTTGTCAAAGCGCGCTGCCCTCAAGCTACCTGTGGAACCAGGTACTTTTGTGCTTCAGGTAACTCAACCATCCGTCGAACCATGAACCGGGCAGATCAAGCGGAGGAAGCTAGGCCCCGGCAAGTACTTCCCCACCGAGCTCCCTGGAGCCGCTGGCAGAAATGTTACCGTGGATGCCAATCCTGCCGCGGGGCAACCAACTCCGGCAGGGCCTCAGGCCGCAGCCATAGAAACGGCCGCTCCCGTGGCAGAAGAGATGCCTTTGATCCTTGTCATCGAGCCACGGTCTCCGGCATGGGCGCAACACACCGTCCGATTCCTCCAAAAGGGAGAGCTTCCTGAGGAGCAGGAAGAGGCACAAAGAGTAGCCCGCCGGCCTGCTTTGTACCAATTCGTTGACAACGCGTTATATAGAAGAAGACCGAATGGGGTGAAATTGAAGTGCATCTCCCAGGAGGAAGGACTAGAGCTATTGGTAGAGATACATGGAGGCATATGTGGCTCCCACATAGGGTCAAAGGCCCTTGCTGGCAAGGCTTTCCGGCAAGGCTTCTTCTGGCCCACCACCCTCCAGGATGCGACGACACTAGTAACCAAGTGTGAAGCGTGCCAGTTCCATTCAAAGAAGCTTCATCAACCAGCTCAAGCCCTCCAAACCATCCCTCTCTCCTGGCCCATCTCAGTCTGGGGGCTCGACATATTGGTCCCTTTCCCTCGTGCCGTCGGGGGCTTTGAGTACTTGTATGTTGCAATCGACAAGTTCACAATGTGGTCAGAAGTGGAAACAGTGAGGAAGGTGACAGCGCAGTCAGCCATCATGTTCTGCAAGGGACTAGTTTGCCGTTTCGGGGTACCCAACAGGATCATCACTGACAACGCCACATAGTTCACAAGCCATGCCTTCATGCAATATATTGAGGACCTCGGCATCAATGTTTGTTTTGCTTCCGTGGCACATCCACAGAGCAACGGCCAAGCGGAGAGAGCAAATGCTGAAGTTCTGCGAGGCTTGAGAACAAAGACTTTTGACAGGCTGCGCAAGAGTGGAAGGAGCTGGATTGACGAGTTGCCGGCGGTTCTTTGGTCGACCAAAACGATGCCAAATCGAGCCACCGGCCAGACACCCTTTTCCCTAGTCTATGGGGCAGAAGCAGTTCTCCCCACGGAACTCATATACAGGTCACCTCGAGTGCTCGCTTATGATGAGCTTGAGCAAGAGCGATTGCGGCAAGACGATGCAATGCTCCTTGAGGAAGATCGTCTCCAGGCGGCTCTGAGAGCAGCATGCTACCAGCAAGCCTTGCACTACTACCATAGCCGCAAGGTTCATGCCCGGAGCTTTGAGGAAGGCGACCTTGTTCTTCAGCATGTTCAGTCGGCCAAGAATTCAAACAAGTTGACGCCAAAGTGGGAAGGCCCTTATTGGGTAACACGAGTCACCAGGCCTGGCGTAGTCCGCCTGGATACCGAAGACGCCATTCCAGTGAGCAACTCCTGGAACATCGAGCATCTTCGTAAGTTTTTCCCATAAGGCGCGGCTGCCGGGCCTCCCGGCAAGCCACCTTTTGTACAAGCCTTGCCGGCAAGGCATGTAACCCTTTGTACAAAGCCAGGCGCAGACCCTAAGCATAAATAAATGAAGCGCTGGCGCCCTAAGTTATAGCATGCATGCTAGGTCAAGTCTCCTCCTCGGTTAGGGTTGATAGTGCTTAGCGGCGGCTAACCCCTAGCTTAGAGGTCGGGTGCATGTCTCTCTGTTCTTCTCTGTCCTCTTTGGTTTGCAGGGCACATGAACGCTTCTGTCGGGCTGTTTGGAAGAAAGGAACTGTGACACTCCAAAATTTTTATTTGGTTTTTATCAAAAACTTTGTGGTTTTGAGGAGAGATTTTTTTTAGTGAAGCTCTATGAAAATTTGGGATTTTCATATCTTGGAACCACCATGACTTGGCATTTTTTCCCATGTGGTAAAACCCCTCCAAAACCTCCCCTACAACTTGTGATCAACCTAAATTCTCTGTCCCAACTAATCCAAACTGGTTTTGGATTTTTATTCTAATTATTTTTTCCCTCAATTCAATTCTGAAAATTATTTGGAGCCTGAGAGATTTTCAAAGCAAGTGCCCTATTGCATTTGAGTTTTGACCTCAAACCAATTCTCCTGGTTTGTCCTTAGCATCCATAACCCAGAACCATCTTGATCCACTCCTCCTCTTTTCAAAATTTTCAAAATTCAGTCTCTGCAAGTTTGGACCAGATTTGCCAAATTTGGTGAAATTCATATCTACACTCCTCCAAAAATTCCACCAAAATTCAGGCAGCCTATTTGAGCAATGAGAAGCCACTCCACCAAAAATCAGCTCAAGGAAAAATCCCTACATGCCTGGATCATTCTGTCGAACACCTTGCATGCACTGTTTTCCTTACACTTTCAGAAATTCAGTTAAATTCAGTTTTCAGTTTCGACAGTTTCAGTCACGCGGCCACAGTGCACTTGGCACGTTGCTCGCGGCCTCGCTTGCTTGTCCGAAGCTTCACACGCGCACTTGGCGCGACCCTGGCGTCGGTGGCGCCCTGGCCCGCCTGCGCCGGCGTGTCTTGCGGCGGCCGGCTCCCCGTAACGGCCGACAGGGAGGAGAACGGCGGCGCAACGCCGTTCGGCACCGCCCAAATCCTCTGGTGGCTCCGCGTGGCCTTCTCCGTGCCAGCGCACGCATGCGGCACCGTCGCCGTGGCGCAGCACGCACGGAGCGCGCTCTCTGCCGCCGACGGGCCCGCGCCACCCCGTTCCGTCGAGCTCGACCCAAACACCCAAACCCCGGCCAGTTTAGCACTAAAACGGACCCATTGAACCTCCGTGATGACGCTCGACTCCCTAACCACCCCGACCGAGCACTGCGCCACCGTAATCGCTCGCCGGAAATCTCCGTTCACGGCAACCGCCTCGGGCCGCCTATAAAAAGGGCCCCGAGCTCACCCTCGTGCACGCAGCATCACCACTCCTCACCAAAGCCCCGCCAGGCCACTAGGGGGACCTCGAGGAGGTCTCCTTCCCCAGCTCCGGCCGCCCCGATCCGCCTCGGCCTCCAGCTCGATTCACTTCGGTGAGGCCACCTCCGGCGCCCAAACCTCGTCCGTAGCCCTCTCTTGCACCCAGTAGTCTAACCCCCACCTCAATTTAATCTTTGCAGCCCTCTCCGACGAGCTCCATCCACGCCCGAACCACCGTCCGCCGGAGTTGAGACCGCCGTCGACGTGGTGCTCACCGGCGACCAACACCACCACCCACCGTTGCGGAAGGACACGGTGAGCACATTGGTAACCTCTGATCCCCATGCCTCGCCGTGGATCGCCGCCGGCGACCACAGCAGCTCTCGGGCGCCGACGAGCCTCGTCCCTCCCATTTGAAAATTTAAACATGACAAGTGGGACCCGCTGTCAGCCTCTCTGTCCTTTCTAAACGAAGCGTTATCTGAAAACGCCTACTGCCAAATGCGTTTTCTCTTCGGGCTGGCGTAGTCGCTACCGAAGCGTTTTCTGTTTTTATAAACTAGCCCCTGGAAATCTTCTGTTTCATTACAGATAAGTCCCTGGACAAAAACCCTTATAACTTTTAATCAGAAAAGTATTTTTGATTGATTCTTTTTCTGTTCTCTTTAAAATTTTGTCTAGTTTTTTATCAGATTTATTTGAAAAATATTTGGTTTACCTTCTGTGCTCTCCTTGGTATTTACGTTAGCGCATATATTTTCTTTAAACCGTAGATACCGAAGGAGGTGACGGAGCCGCGAACTTCACCGAGCTAGGCTCCGACTACTCTGAACCAGGCAAGCATGTTTGAACTTTTGATATGATGAGTGTCTCGGCATGTTTTGCATTTAGTTAGTTTCATGGCATGTTGGTAAGCATACCGATGAACGTTATTTTATGTGATAATAAGGTGAGTGAGTTCAATGATCCATACGTGGATGAATGTGAATATGAATGGCCATGTGTTGGCATGAGGATGGGTACGATGGCAGTGTTGTAGCATGCCAGTCTTACGCCAGACTATGTGACTTCAGTGTCAAACCATATCGGTCCAGTACCTATCATTTCCTTCCTTGTACTACCACATGTTTTCCGCAAGGAATATGGTTTAGTAAGTTGCAAACCACTTTCATGGTACACACCAAAGAGGAGAGGCCGTGATGATGGTTCCATGGCCCTGGATTAAAGCCAGTCATCCGGTCAGGGGGCATGGGTGTTTCCGGTTGGGACCGAGAGGGGGGCACCCCTTAGAGCGCGCGTATATAAATTTGATCCCATGCTATTCGAGATTGTGATCTCCCCGTCTCAAAAGTTTTTCTTGGACGATGACTAGGGTGATTCCTAGCATCGAGAGGTAGGATGGGTGTGTACCGGTTAGCTGTGTTTTCTTCCGAAATACCATAAACGGAACTAGTCCTTCGTGACTACGGAAATCCGTTGACTGTGGGAAAAATTTTGTACAAACTCTGCAGAGTCATATATTCCTCCAAATCATCTCTTCCATGTCAAGTTTCGTTCCATCTTATCCTAATCAATTGTCAGCTTTGATGACAGAGACTCCGGTGAATCGCATGAGTGCTAAGTCCGATTGAATGATTATCCCTGTGGATGGACTAACCCGTTTATTCTCATGGATTGAATGTTTATTATGAGTATTGTTTACTGGTGAATTTAAAGCCCTTTCTGCGATGTCGCTCAGACGTCCGACTGTGGCATTTCTTTTAAAGCCCTTTCTGCGATGTCGCTCAGACGTCCGACTGTGGCATTTCTTTTAAAGCCCTTTCTGCGATGTCGCTCAGACGTCCGACTGTGGCATTTCTTTTAAAGCCCTTTCTGCGATGTCGCTCAGACGTCCGACTGTGGCATTTCTTTTAAAGCCCTTTCTGCGATGTCGCTCAGACGTCCGACTGTGGCATTTCTTTTAAAGCCCTTTCTGCGATGTCGCTCAGACGTCCGACTGTGGCATTTCTTTTAAAGCCCTTTCTGCGATGTCGCTCAGACGTCCGACTGTGGCATTTCTTTTAAAGCCCTTTCTGCGATGTCGCTCAGACGTCCGACTGTGGCATTTCTTTTAAAGCCCTTTCTGCGATGTCGCTCAGACGTCCGACTGTGGCATTTCTTTTTAAACCCTTTCTGCGATGTCGCTTAGACGTCCGACTGTGGCATTTCTTTTAAAGCCCTTTCTGCGATGTCGCTCAGACATCCGACCGTGGCATTTCTTTTAAAGCCCTTTTGTGGTGTCGCTAAGATGCCCGACTGTGGCATCATTTCCTTATTTTTATTTGTTCACCTTTCGAGGCGTCGCTTCAGACACCTGATCGGTCCTTATTTATGCTCTGTGGAATTTCAGGCGGACTACCGCCGTTTCCCTTTTTACTTACCCGTTATGCCAATTTTATTTATTGTGCATTAAGGAATTAATCATGTTGCATCCATGCACGCATTTGTTATATCTTACGTCCGAACTGTCTTGCGAGTACTTTCAAAGTACTCACTGGCTTGTTGATTTGGCCAGATGCTGACGAAGGCGATCTCATGGATGAAGAGTTCGATAGCGAGTCCGACACTTAGAGGAGTCCCAGTCAGTCTCGTGCGACCCTGGATTTGGCCACTGTTTTATATCCGCTTCCGCTACCAAATAAATTTATCGAGCCTCACCTCGACGTTCGATGAAATGATATTCTTAGAGTCTTGTATTTCCCTTCCCGCTGTGCTTTTCCACCACCAACCTATCCATGAGTCAGTAGTATGTCTCCACACCACTGTGTCCTGTCCGCCATTATGTATGATTATTGGCGTGCTTGTAATAATTTGGTTGAGCGACCGCAGTTCAACCCTGTAATATATTTTATGCTACTGGCTTATTGTATCAAGAAATTGTCTACCAGTGAGGAGGATTTCTCTCATACTGGACTCAAAAGACTGGTTTATCAATAAATATTTTTATTGGAAAACCGGCCGTGACAAGCTTGGTACCAGAGCCAGGCTGACTGTAGGAAGCCACTAGGTGCGATCGCTAATTAGTTATTAGCATGACAGGGCTATTTTATGCTTTTGCAATTGTAGTCATTTTCTGTCAGTCAGCATAAATTTATGATCTGACCCTGCAGAATTTTGCCTACTTTTGTAGATGGCCGACGTCAGCTGCGAGTCTCAGACCTTCGCCAACGTGCCCGATGGGTTCGTCAAGCTTCTTTCTTCCATCGTTCAGGTCGCGATGGGGCCATCCGTGCGCCCAGTCTTCACACTCTACCAGCACCGAGTCAACGACAGTCTGACCATGCACCAGGCCGCGGTGCAGTTCAGGGGAGGGCGTGGTGAGTTACGCCGCTTCCGGTTCGTGGGAAGAGCCATGCCTACGGAGAGGCATGCTATGCAGATGGCAGCCCGCGAGGCGATAGCTCGTCTCAGGGATGTCCTTCCCGTGATGAAGACTCGTCGTTACCGTTATCTTCCGTGCCATGTGCCTTACACCTGTCACTACGCATACTCCTGCCCCAGAGGAGAACGAGACGAGGCTTTTGAGATGCTCATTGAGTATCTCCGGGCCCTGGAGGCAGCCTTCGACAACCTGGTGGACGACTTCGTAGCTACCCGCATGGACTCAGTCCATGGCTGTGCTGCCAACAGGAGGGAGCTCCTACCCATCGCTCCGCCACCGACTTTTGTCTCGTCATCAGCATCTTTTACGCCTACTCGTCGCCTGCCTTCTACCGAAGAATTTAACCAAGTCATTGCACCCACTCCAGCGCGCACTACACCAACCTTCGCGCCCACTCCTGTACGTGTTGCTCCGCCCCTGGCAACCGCTCCGCCCGCTCTGCGCAACACTACACGTATGGAGCCCATTAGCGAGGAGGAAGTCGAGTCCCCAACCTCGCTACGCCTCGCCCTCGGCAGGGCAAGGGAGATCGTCAACATCTCTGCCTAAGTACGCTTAGCTGCCGTGTATTGTACCACTTTGTAAGATATGTGCATAGGCTGTGAGAAGTAGCCTGTTTGCGCATCATGTAGGATCTGGAGAAGTGCACTAGCCTTAATAACATGTCAGGATTATGTACGCATATCCTGAGTGATGTACTGTATAATTACCGCCCGCGTGTAAGATATGTAATGAGCAGTCCTTCTCCGTGCGCAAGTCGATTTGTTTTTCTTAAGTAAGCTTGGGTATTTAATAATATCTGCCAGCTTTATGCATTTATGGTTTTATTTTTGCGACTCTTTCCGCTTTTCTTAAGAGTTTTACAAAAATACTTTTCCCAGAGTGAAAAATGTCTCGTCCTTGGACACGTTCCATGCCAACTCCACCAGAGGAAATTCATGATACTCAACCCAACAATGAGTTCACTCAGGGACAGTCAAGCCAACAAGGCAGTGAATCGGCACTTTCACAAATGTGCCGCCTTTATGAACAGAGTCAGCAACAACATCGCGAGATGATGAACCAAGTCATCAACATGGGGAATCATCATGGACAGTATCAGCAACATTCCAAGTTATCTGAGCTACAGAAGACACGTCCTCAAACATTTTCTCACACTGACAAGCCTCTTGAAGCCGAGGACTGGCTTCGAGATATGGAGAGGAAATTAATTATTGCAAAGTGTTCAGATCTCGAGAAAGTACTATATGCTCCACACTATCTCACAGGAGCAGCCGCATCGTGGTGGGAGAATTTTCTGCACATGCATCCCAACGAAAATGACATAACCTGGGATGATTTCAAGGAAGGTTTCCGTGGTGCACATATTCCTAAGAGTATTATGAAAATCAAGAAGAGAGAATTTGATGACCTCAAACAAAGGAACATGACAGTGTCAGATTACAACAGTCAATTTACCCTATTATCCCGCTACGCCAATGAGGAGCGTATGACTGAAATCAAGAAGATGGAGAAATTCCTTGACGGTCTGGCGCCCGCACTTAAATGCCAACTGGTCGTGCACACTTTTCCTGATTTTAAAACGCTGGTGGACAAGGCCATTACTCTGGAAAATGAGAGACGCAGTCTGGAAGATATCCGCAAGCGAAAAAGGGACCAGACTAATCACACTCGCAATCACCGAAGCAAGATAGATTTTAAAAAGGGTGGGACACCCAAATTCTCATCCAATGTCTCACGCCCAATCAAGAATTTTCATGCAAGGGACAAGGAATTCACCTATCGCCCCGGCGTTACTTGTTACGCTTGTGGAGAAGAAGGGCATTATGCCAAACAGTGCCCCAAGCCAAGGAACTCAACCCCAAAGCCGAACAACGGCGGCAATAATTCAGCGCCCAAACGAAACAATTTCAATCCCAACAATAACCACAGGAAGGGTCATCTGAACCACGTAACCAAAGAGGAGGCACAAAATGCTCCGGATATCGTACTCGGTACGTTTCCTGTCAACACAATACCTGCAATGGTTTTGTTTGATTCTGGAGCTTCTCACTCTTTCATCTCGAAAAGTTTTGCTTTGCAAAATAATTTTTCGATGCTTCCTTTGGAGAAATCCATAATAATCAAGTCCCCCGGGATTCAGCAAGTTTCTCAGAATTACTGTCAGAATGTGGTCATTGAGTTTGAAGGATTGGAGTTTTACGCAAATCTTATTGTATTGGAAAATAAAGGACTGGATGTCATCCTAGGGATGGATTGGCTAACCACCAATAAAGGTTTTATCGACTGTTTCAACAGGACCGTGATTCTCACACACCACCAAGGGAAGACAATAAGAGTATCAGCCAAGGAAGGAAAAAGACCCCGGCAACCGAGATTAAATAAGGTGGACGTTTCTGAGCTAAACAAGGTTCCAGTAGTGTGTGAATTTCCAGATGTATTCCCTGAAGAGCTGCCAGGCATGCCACCAGATCGAGAAATAGAATTCCGCATTGAGCTAGCACCAGGAACCACCCCCATATACAAGAAACCATACAGAATGGCACCATCCGAGTTGATCGAATTGAAGAAGCAAATAAAGGAATTACTGGATAAAGGATACATTCGGGCCAGCTCCTCACCTTGGGGATCACCAATTTTATTTGCCAAGAAGAAGGATGGAACGCTGAGATTGTGTATCGACTATCGAGCACTTAACATGGTCACAGTCAAAAACAAATACCCGATGCCAAGGATAAACGATTTGTTTGATCAACTTGCTCAGGCCAAGGTATTCTCAAAAATTGACTTAAGGTCAGGATACCATCAATTGAAGGTACGAACGGAAGATATCCCCAAAACAGCCTTCACCTCCAGATATGGACTGTACGAGTTCACAGTGATGCCATTTGGATTAACTAACGCCCCGGCATATTTTGTTCACCTCATGAACAAAGTATTTATGAAGTTTATGGACAAATTCGTCGTAGTATTCATCGACGATATTCTGGTATACTCCAAAACACCAGAAGAGCACGCAGAACATCTCAGGATTGTACTAGGAGAGCTAAGGAAACACCAATTGTATGCCAAGTTCAGCAAGTGCGAATTTTGGCTAAGACAAGTAGGTTTTCTAGGCCACGTGCTGACTCAAGACGGTATAGCAGTGGACCCAGAGAAAGTCAAGGCCGTACTTGACTGGAAGTCACCAGCCAGCGTAACAGACATACGAAGTTTCTTGGGAATGGCAGGATATTACCGCAGATTTATTGAAGGATTTTCCACCATATCCAAGCCTATGACACAGTTACTCAAGAAAGATAAGAAGTTTGAATGGACAGAAGCCTGCGAGAAAAGTTTCCAAGAGCTAAAGCGGAAATTAACAACAGCACCAGTATTAATTGTACCCGATATACACAAGAATTTTGAAGTATTTTGTGACGCATCCAGAAAGGGTCTCGGATGCGTGTTGATGCAAGAAGGCAAGGTTGTCGCCTACGCTTCAAGGCAACTTCGCAAACACGAGGAAAATTATCCCACTCATGATTTAGAAATGGCAGCAGTTATTCATGCACTCAAGGAATGGAGGCATTTTCTACTTGGGAATCGATGTGAGATATATACGGATCACAAAAGCCTCAAATACATTTTTACGCAGCCAGAACTAAATTTACGGCAACGCCGCTGGTTAGAATTGGTAAAGGATTATGATGTTGGTATCCATTACCATCCAGGGAAAGCAAACGTAGTGGCCGATGCCCTGAGTCGGAACCCCAGCTCCGACGGGAACTATCTGCACAGCTTGAGGCCCGAATTCCATCAAGAATTTGTCAAGCTCAACTTGATAATGGTAGCAGAAGGCACCATATCAAACTTGGAAATACAACCACACCTTGTGGAGAAAATTAAAGAGGCTCAGTCCGGTCACCCCAGCATTGAAGGAATTAAAAGGAAGTTGAGTATGGGCAAGGCCTCGGAATTCGTCATAGACAATGAAGGAATATTATGGTACGGAGAAAGGCTATGCGTGCCAAACATAGAAGACCTTAAACAGCAAGTTTTAACTGAAGCACACACCACTCCATATTCGATCCACCCTGGAGGAACCAAAATGTATAAGGATATTCAGGAAAGATTTTGGTGGCACGGTATGAAGAGGGACATAGCCGCTTTCATTGCATGTTGCGACTCATGTCAACGCATAAAAGCTGAACATCAGAGACCAGCCGGACTACTGCAACCTAACAAAATACCTGAGTGGAAATGGGATGAAATAGGGATGGATTTTATTGTCGGATTACCTCGGTCACGACACGGGAATGATGCCATATGGGTCATCACTGACAGGTTGACCAAAGTAGCACACTTTATTCCAGTGAAGACAACCTACACCACTCAGAGGCTTGCCAGGATTTATCTTTCCCGCATAGTCCTGTCTGCACGGTGTCCCGAAGACTATAATTTCCGACAGAGGCACTCAGTTCGTCTCAAGATTTTGGGAGCAATTACAACAGGCTCTGGGAACCCAACTAGCCTTCAGTACCGCATACCATCCACAGACTGATGGACAAACAGAACGCGTAAACCAGGTTTTAGAAGACATGCTGAGAGCATGTGTCCTCACCTATGGAACCAGTTGGGAGGACAGCCTGCCATATGCCGAGTTCGCATACAACAACAGTTACCAGGCCAGCCTGCAAATGGCTCCTTTCGAAGCCCTATACGGAAGGAGATGTCGTACCCCGTTAAATTGGTCAGAGACCGGAGACAGCCGCATCTTCGGACCAGATATGCTCAGAGAAGCCGAGGAAAAAGTCAAGCTAATCAGGGACCGACTTAAGACCGCTCAAAGTCGACAGAAAAGTTATTATGATCAGAAACATCGTAGGGTCAGCTTCGAACCCGGTGAATTCATATACTTGAGAGTATCCCCGATGAGAGGATTGCAACGGTTTAAGATTAAAGGAAAATTAGCACCAAGATTCATTGGACCATTTTGCATAGTGGCACGAAGAGGCACTGTAGCCTACCAGCTAGACTTACCCGAAGACTTGTCCGACATTCACGACGTGTTCCACGTCTCTCAATTAAGGAAGTGCGTAAGCAACCCAGAGAAACAAGTATCTCATGAGAACATTGACATACAACCAGACCTCACTTATCGAGAACGTCCCATAAGAATATTAGAGGAGTCTGAAAGGAGGACCCGACAGAAAACCATCAAGTTTTTCAAAGTCCAGTGGAGCAATCACACCGACAGTGAAGCAACCTGGGAAAGCGAGGATTTCTTCGGACAGAGCATCCACACTTATTTAAGGATCAGCTGAAATCTCGGGGACGAGATTTTTCCTAAGGGGGTAGGTGTTGTGACACTC
The DNA here is from genome assembly GCF_018294505.1 of Triticum aestivum. Taxonomy (NCBI): domain Eukaryota; kingdom Viridiplantae; phylum Streptophyta; class Magnoliopsida; order Poales; family Poaceae; genus Triticum; species Triticum aestivum. Next base: position 346,539,290 of record NC_057807.1, on the reverse strand, counting down.
CAAAATTTTTATTTGGTTTTTATCAAAAACTTTGTGGTTTTGAGGAGAGATTTTTTTTAGTGAAGCTCTATGAAAATTTGGGATTTCATATCTTGGAACCACCATGACTTGGCATTTTTGCCCATGTTGGTAAAACCCCTCCAAAACCTCCCCTACAACTTGTGATCAACCTAAATTCTCTGTCCCAACTAATCCAAACTGGTTTTGGATTTTATTCTAATTATTTTTCCCCTCAATTCAATTCTGAAAATTATTTGGAGCCTGAGAGATTTTCAAAGCAAGTGCCCTATTGCATTTGAGTTTTGACCTCAAACCAATTCTCCTGGTTGTCCTTAGCATCCATAACCCAGAACCATCTTGATCCACTCCTCCTCTTTTCAAAATTTTCAAAATTCAGTCTCTGCAAGTTTGGACCAGATTTGCCAAATTTGGTGAAATTCATATCTACACTCCTCCAAAAATTCCACCAAAATTCAGGCAGCCTATTTGAGCAATGAGAAGCCACTCCACCAAAAATCAGCTCAAGGAAAAATCCCTACATGCCTGGATCATTCTGTCGAACACCTTGCATGCACTGTTTTCCTTACACTTTCAGAAATTCAGTTAAATTCAGTTTTCAGTTTCGACAGTTTCAGTCACGCGGCCACAGTGCACTTGGCACGTTGCTCGCGGCCTCGCTTGCTTGTCCGAAGCTTCACACGCGCACTTGGCGCGACCCTGGCGTCGGTGGCGCCCTGGCCCGCCTGCGCCGGCGTGTCTTGCGGCGGCCGGCTCCCCGTAACGGCCAACAGGGAGGAGAACGGCGGCGCAACGCCGTTCGGCACCGCCCAAATCCTCTGGTGGCTCCGCGTGGCCTTCTCCGTGCCAGCGCACACATGCGGCACCGTCGCCGTGCCGCAGCACGCACGGAGCGCGCTCTCTGCCGCCGACGGGCCCGCGCCACCCCGTTCCGTCGAGCTTGACCCAAACACCCAAACCCCGGCCAGTTTAGCACTAAAACGGCCCCATTGAACCTCCATGATGACGCTCGACTCCCTAACCACCCCGACCGAGCACTGCGCCACCGTAATCGCTCGCCGGAAATCTCCGTTCACGGCAACCGCCTCGGGCCGCCTATAAAAAGGGCCCCGAGCTCACCCTCGTGCACGAAGCATCACCACTCCTCACCAAAGCCCTGCCAGGCCACTAGGGGGACCTCGAGGAGGTCTCCTTCCCCAGCTCCGGCCGCCCCGATCCGCCTCGGCCTCCAGCTCAATTCACTTCGGTGAGGCCACCTCTGTCACGACCGGTTTTCCAATAAAAATATTTATTGAAAAGCCAATCTTTTAAGTCCAGTATGAGAGAAATCCTCCACACTGGCAGACAAATTCTTGATACAATAAGCCAGTAGCATAAAATATATTACAGGGTCGAACTACGGTTGCTCAACCAAATTATTACAAGCACGCCAATAATCATACATAATGGCGGACAGAACACAGTGGTGTGGAGACATACTACTGACTCAAGGATAGGCTGGTGGTGGAAAAACACAGCGGAAAGAGAAATACATGACTCTACGTCTGTCATCTCATCGAGCGTCGAGGAGAGGCTCGATGAATTTATTTGGTAGCGGAAGCGGATATAAAACAGTGGCCAAATCCAGGGTCGCACAAGACTGACTGGGACTCCTCTAAGTGTCGGGCTCGCTATCGAACTCTTCATCCATGAAATCGCCTTCGTCAGCATCTGGCCAAATCAACAAGCCAGTGAGTACTTTGAAAGTACTCGCAAGACAGTTCGGACGTAAGATATAACAAATGCATGCATGGATGCAACATGATTAATTCCTTAATGCACAATAAATAAAACTGGCATAACGAGTAAGTAAAAAGGAAAACGGCGGTAGTCCGCCTGAAATTCCACAGAACATAAATAAGGACCGATCGGGTGTCTGAAGCGACGCCTCGAAAGGTGAACAAATAAAAATAAGGAAAATGATGCCACAGTCGGGCATCTTAGCGACACCACATAAAGGGCTTTAAAAGAAATGCCACAGTCGGACGTCTGAGCGACATCGCAGAAAGGGCTTTAAAAAAGAAATGCCACAGTCGGACGTCTGAGCGACATCACATAAAGGGCTTTAAAAAGAAATGCCACAGTCGGACGTCTGAGCGACATCGCAGAAAGGGCTTTAAAAAAGAAATGCCACAGTCGGACGCCTGAGCGACATCGCAGAAAGGGCTTTAAAAAAGAAATGCCACAGTCGGACGTCTGAGCGACATCACATAAAGGGCCTTAAAAGAAATGCCACAGTCGGACGTCTGAGCGACATCGCAGAAAGGGCTTTAAAAAAAAGAAATGCCACACTCGGACGTCTGAGTGACATCACATAAAGGGCTTTTATTCACAAGTAAATAATACTCATAATAAACATTCAATTCATGAAACAAACGGGTTAGTCCATCCACAGGAGTGATCATTTAACCGGACTTAGCACTCATGCGATTCACCGGAGTCTCTGTCATCAAAGCTGACAATTGATTAGGATCAGAAGGAACGAAACTTGACATTGAAGAGATGATTTGGAGGAATATATGACTCTGCAGAGTTTGTACAAAATTTTTCCCACAGTCAACGGATTTCCGTAGTCACGAAGGACTAGTTCCGTTTACGGTATTTCAGAAGAAAACACAGCTAACCGGTACACACCGATCCTACCTCTCGATGCTAGGAATCACCCTGGTCATCGTCCAAGAAAAACTTTTGAGACGGGGAGATCACAATCTCGAATAGCATGGGATCAAATTTATATACGCGCGCTCTAAGGGGTGCCCCCCTCTCGGTCCCAACCGGAAACACCCATGCCCCCTAACCGGATGACTGGCTTTAATCCAGGGCCATGGAACCATCATCACGGCCTCTCCTCTTTGGTGTGTACCATGAAAGCGGTTTGGAACTTACTAAACCATATTCCTTGCGGAAAACATGTGGTAGTACAAGGAAGGAAATGATAGGTACTGGACCGATATGGTTTGACACTGAAGTCACATAGTCTGGCGTAAGACTGGCATTCTACAACACTGCCGTCGTACCCATCCTCATGCCAACACATGGCCATTCATATTCACATTCATCCACGTATGGATCATCGAACTCACTTACCTCATTATCACATAAAATAACGTTCATCGGTATACTCACCGGCATGCCATGAAACTAACTAAATGCAAAACATGCCAAGACACTCATCATATCAAAAGTTCAAACATGCTTGCCTGGTTCAGAGTAGTCGGAGCCTAGCTCGGTGAAGTTCGCGGCTCCGTCACCTCCTTCGGTATCTACGTTTAAAGAAGATATATGCGCTAACGTAAATACCAAGGAGAGCACAGAAGGTAAACCAAATATTTTTCAAATAAATTTGATAAAAAACTAGACAAAATTTTAAAGAGAACAGAAAAAGAATCAATCAAAAATACTTTTCTGATTAAAAGTTATAAGGGTTTTTGTCCAGGGACTTATCTATAATGAAACAGAAGATTTCCAGGGGCTAGTTTATAAAAGCAGAAAACGCTTCGATAGCGATTACGCCAGCCCGAAGAGAAAACGTATTTGGCAGAAGGCGTTTTCAGATAACGCCTCGTTTAGAAAGGACAGAGAGGCTGACAGCGGGTCCCACTTGTCATGTTTAAATTTTCAAATGGGAGGGACGAGGCTCGTCGGCGCCCGAGAGCTGCTGTGGTCGCCGGCGGCGATCCACGGCGAGGCATGGGGATCAGAGGTTACCAATGTGCTCACCGTGTCCTTCCACAACGGTGGGTGGTGGTGTTGGTCGCCGGTGAGCAGCACGTCGACGGCGGTCTCAACTCCGGCGGACGGTGGTTCGGGCGTGGATGGAGCTCGTCGGAGAGGGCGAAGTGAATCGAGCTGGAGGCCGAGGCGGGGCGAGGTGGCCGGAGCTGGGGGAGGAGACCTCCTCGAGGTCCCCCTAGTGGCCAGGCGGGGAGTTGGTGAGTAGTGGAGGTGCTGCGTGCACGAGAGTGAGCTCGGGACCCCTTTATATAGGCGGTCCGAGGCGGTTGCCGTGAACGGAGATTTCCGGCGAGCGATTACGGTGGCGCAGTGCTCGGTCGGGGTGGTTAGGGGGTCGAGCGTCATCACGGAGGTTCAACGGGTCCATTTTTGTGCTAAGCTGGCCGGGGTTTGGGCGTTTGGGTCGAGCTCGACGGAACGGGGTGGCGCGGGCCCGTCGGCGGCAGAGAGCGCTCTCCGTGCGTGCTGCGCCACGGCGACGGTGCCGCATGCGTGCGCTGGCACGGAGAAGGCCACGCGGAGCCACCAGAAGATTTGGGCGGTGCCGAACAGCGTTGCGCCGTCGTTCTCCTTCCCTGTCGGCCGTTACGGGGAGCCGGCCGCCGCAAGACACGCTGGCGCAGGCGGGCCAGGGCGCCACCGACGCCAGGGTCGCGCCAAGTGCGCGTGTGAAGCTTCGGACAAGCAAACGAGGCCGCGAGCAACGTGCCAAATGCACTGTGGCCGCGTGACTGAAACTGTCGAAACTGAAGATGACACTGAAACTGAATTTCTGAACATTGAGCAGTAACAGTGCCCACAAGGTGTTCAACCGAATGAAATTGGCCTCTGGTGATTTTTCCTTGAGCTGATTATTGGTGGAGTGGCTTCTCCTTGCTCAAATAGGCTGCCTGAATTTTGGTGGAATTTTTGGAGGAGTGTAGATATGAATTTCACCAAATTTGGCAAATCTGGTCCAAACTTGCAGAGACTGAATTTTGAAAAATTTGAAAAGAGGAGTGGATCAAGATGGTTCTGGGTTGTGGGTTCAAAGGACAATCCAGGAGAATTGGCTTGAGGTCAAAACTCAAATGCAATAGGGCACTTGCTTTGAAAATCTCTCAGGCTCCAAATAATTTTCAGAATTGAATTTAGGGAAAAATAATTGGAATAAAAATCCAAAACCAGTTTGGATTAGTTGGGACAGAGAATTTAGGTTGATCACAAGTTGTAGGGGAGGTTTTGGAGGGGTTTTACCACATGGGCAAGAATGCCAAGTCATGGTGGTTCCAAGATATGAAAATCCCAATTTTCAAGGAGTTTCTTTTTAAAAGAAAAAGATTAAACTCCCAAAAATAATTTTGAGAGAGAACCAACAGAGAAGAAGTTTCAAAAGGTCAAACACCAAAGTTTGAAGCCAGAATAAAAACCTTGCCAAAGAAAAGAAAGTCTCTTAAGAGGAAGGTTTTCTGGAAAAATTTTAAATGGCCTCTTTTCAAAAACCATAAAGTTTTTGCTGAAAACCAAAGTAAAAATTTTGGAGTGTCACAACCTCCGGCGCCCAAACCTCGTCCGTAGCCCTCTCTTGCACCCAGTAGTCTAACCCCCACCTCAATTTAATCTTTGCAGCCCTCTCCGACGAGCTCCATCCACGCCCGAACCACCGTCCGCCGGAGTTGAGACCGCCGTCGACGTGGTGCTCACCGGCGACCAACACCACCACCCACCGTTGCGGAAGGACACGGTGAGCACATTGGTAACCTCTGATCCCCATGCCTCGCCGTGGATCGCCGCGGGCGACCACAACAGCTCTCGGGCGCCGACGAGCCTCGTCCCTCCCATTTGAAAATTTAAACATGACAAGTGGGACCCGCTGTCAGCCTCTCTGTCCTTTCTAAACGAAGCGTTATCTGAAAACGCCTACTGCCAAATGCGTTTTCTCTTCGGGCTGGCGTAGTCGCTACCGAAGCGTTTTCTGTTTTTATAAACTAGCCCCTGGAAATCTTCTGTTTCATTACAGATAAGTCCCTGGACAAAAACCCTTATAACTTTTAATCAGAAAAGTATTTTTGATTGATTCTTTTTCTGTTCTCTTTAAAATTTTGTATAGTTTTTTATCAGATTTATTTGAAAAATATTTGGTTTACCTTCTGTGCTCTCCTTGGTATTTACGTTAGCGCATATATTTTCTTTAAACCGTAGATACCGAAGGAGGTGACGGAGCCGCGAACTTCACCGAGCTAGGCTCCGACTACTCTGAACCAGGCAAGCATGTTTGAACTTTTGATATGATGAGTGTCTCGGCATGTTTTGCATTTAGTTAGTTTCATGGCATGTTGGTGAGCATACCGATGAACGTTATTTTATGTGATAATAAGGTGAGTGAGTTCAATGATCCATACGTGGATCAATGTGAATATGAATGGCCATGTGTTGGCATGAGGATGGGTACGATGGCAGTGTTGTAGCATGCCAGTCTTACGCCAGACTATGTGACTTCAGTGTCAAACCATATCAGTCCAGTACCTATCATTTCCTTCCTTGTACTACCACATGTTTTCCGCAAGGAATATGGTTTAGTAAGTTGCAAACCACTTTCATGGTACACACCAAAGAGGAGAGGCCGTGATGATGGTTCCATGGCCCTGGATTAAAGCCAGTCATCCGATCAGGGGGCATGGGTGTTTCCGGTTGGGACCGAGAGGGGGGCACCCCTTAGAGCGCGCGTATATAAATTTGATCCCATGCTATTCGAGATTGTGATCTCCCCGTCTCAAAAGTTTTTCTTGGACGATGACTAGGGTGATTCCTAGCATCAGAGGTAGGATGGGTGTGTACCGGTTAGCTGTGTTTTCTTCTGAAATACCATAAACAGAACTAGTCCTTCGTGACTACGGAAATCCGTTGACTGTGGGAAAAATTTTGTACAAACTCTGCAGAGTCATATATTCCTCCAAATCATCTCTTCCATGTCAAGTTTCGTTCCATCTTATCCTAATCAATTGTCGGCTTTGATGACAGAGACTCCGGTGAATCGCATGAGTGCTAAGTCCGATTGAATGATTATCCCTGTGGATGGACTAACCCGTTTATTCTCATGGATTGAATGTTTATTATGAGTATTGTTTACTGGTGAATTTAAAGCCCTTTCTGCGATGTCGCTCAGACGTCCGACTGTGGCATTTCTTTTAAAGCCCTTTCTGCGATGTCGCTCAGACGTCCGACTGTGGCATTTCTTTTAAAGCCCTTTCTGCGATGTCGCTCAGACGTCCGACTGTGGCATTTCTTTTAAAGCCCTTTCTGCGATGTCGCTCAGACGTCCGACTGTGGCATTTCTTTTAAAGCCCTTTCTGCGATGTCGCTCAGACGTCCGACTGTGGCATTTATTTTAAAACCCTTTCTGCGATGTCGCTCAGACGTCCGACTGTGGCATTTCTTTTAAAGCCCTTTCTGCGATGTCGCTCAGACGTCCGACTGTGGCATTTCTTTTAAAACCCTTCTGCGATGTCGCTCAGACGTCCGACTGTGGCATTTCTTTTAAAGCCCTTTCTGCGATGTCGCTCAGACATCCGACCGTGGCATTTCCTTTAAAGCCCTTTTTGTGGTGTCGCTAAGATGCCCGACTGTGGCATCATTTCCTTATTTTTATTTGTTCACCTTTCGAGGCGTCGCTTCAGACACCCGATCGGTCCTTATTTATGCTCTGTGGAATTTCAGGCGGACTACCGCCGTTTCCCTTTTTACTTACCCGTTATGCCAATTTTATTTATTGTGCATTAAGGAATTAATCATGTTGCATCCATGCACGCATTTGTTATATCTTACGTCTGAACTGTCTTGCAAGTACTTTCAAAGTACTCACTGGCTTGTTGATTTGGCCAGATGCTGACGAAGGCGATCTCTTGGATGAAGAGTTCGATAGCGAGTCCGACACTTAGAGGAGTCCCAGTCAGTCTCGTGCGACCCTGCATTTGGCCACTATTTTATATCCGCTTCCGCTACCAAATAAATTTATCGAGCCTCACCTCGACGTTCGATGAAATGATATTCTTAGAGTCTTGTATTTCCCTTCCCGCTGTGCTTTTCCACCACCAACCTATCCATGAGTCAGTAGTATGTCTCCACACCACTGTGTCATGTCCGCCATTATGTATGATTATTGGCGTGCTTGTAATAATTTGGTTGAGCGACCGCAGTTCAACCCTGTAATATATTTTATGCTACTGGCTTATTGTATCAAGAAATTGTCTACCAGTGAGGAGGATTTCTCTCATACTGGACTCAAAAGACTGGTTTATCAATAAATATTTTTATTGGAAAACCGGCCGTGACAGGAACGGGCTGGCGTCCCAACCCCGGCAGGCCAAAGCTGCCGGGGGCTGCAAGTATAAGGATCCAACCATGGCAAGCCAATGTCGCCTCGGGTTGCAGATCCAGATAAGTCTTTTATCCTCTATCATGCGTTTCGTTATGGATTGGGATATGTGGAACCTCATTTTATTTCTAGACTACTATGCTCCCCTTTCTCCGAACCCAAGGATTATCTCCTGGGTCCGGGTTTGGTCGTAGTCGCGGCAGCAAGGAAATGGAACGAGGAGCCTAAGCCCACCTCATCCCTAGCTCCCCCAAGAGCGTGAGAAAGGTCGAGCAAGGTGGGGGGACGGCAAGGCCTGTTGCCAGACGAAAAATGTTTACTCTTAAATGATAACAAGGACTCGCATATTGTCTCGGGGTTCGCCCACGAACAAAAGACCCGGCAAACATCCCTTTTTCATTAAAAACATCCTGTACAGATACAGTCAATGCGAAATGAAAACATGAGCAAGGGGATTACAAGTTCTCAATTTAACGAAGGCCCGAAGGCTTACAAGACTAAAAAAAAGGTAAGATGCCCGTAATCCCTTTCTTGTCCCTCTCCCCAGGAGGCAGGTCAAGGAAGCGAAAAAGGGAAAAGAAGCGCCTAGGCGAGCTACGAGCGGGAGAGAGCACCAAGAGGACATTTCGGTGGCCGTCCGAAGGCTGGCTGGTGATGACGGCGCCAAGGGAAGAGCTCAAAGACGAGGTGACAGGATGTCAATACGTGACGAAGGCGTCGGTGCCCGCGTACTCCAACTTGACGGCCTTGTCGCCCGCCCTCTTCCTCTTCTGCAGCCTCCCAACGCCAGCCGCCCAAGGAGACGACCCCGAGAAGTTCAAGGAGCCGGCGACACGGATGATGGGGTCACCAGTGCCGCCCAGAGCGGCGCCCGACGCTTAATTGGACCCGTCATCCTGCCGCCCACTACCCTTGTTGTCGCTGCCGTTGTCCTCCTCGCCACTCTCGCTCGGGGAGGAATCTTCATCGTCAGAAGAGCTCTCCACGCAGCACCTCACGCGGGTCCCAAAGTGCCCGAAGATATTGATGGAGAGGAGGCCGCTCTCCATTAATTTGAAATGGAGAGTGAGCCCCTCCGTCAAGCTGTGGATGCTGGCAAAAGTTTTCCACCCTCGGCGAAGGTACATGATGTGAGGGGCGGGGAACTCGACGTCGGCCCATACACCGTTGTTCCCACAACCCCTCATATGCAGCCACAATGCCTGGGGCGGATCCAGCTCCATCTCCCGTGCAAATGGAGTCGGAAGGCGAAGGCGACGGCGTGGCGGCTGGCGCATCCTGATGAAGAATTCGTAAGGGTTGTCCCCGACATGGCCCTCCACCGGGGGAGGGGCCGCTGGCGGAGGAGAAGCCGATCTACCGCCCCGTCCTCCTCTCCCTCAACCGCCGCGACGACCTCGGCCTCGCCACCTCCCCCTCCCTCTAACGGCCAGCTCTGCTGCTACAAGCTCTTGGGGAGGAGCGATGCGTTGTGTAGCCGAGACCCTCGCCGCCATCGATGAAGCGTCTCCACGCCCCCTCGCCATGACAGAAGAAGGAGGAAGCAGGAACGGGGAGAAGCAGATGACGAGGGATTGAGGAGCGCCGTTCCTCTCGCACCCCTCTTTATAAAGGGGCGGGGGCGAGGCTCGGCCGCCCCTCTCAGCCAATCTGGCCTGCTGAAGTGACAACGGGCGGGGCCATCGACCGCCCTCCCTGCTCAATTGAAGGCGCGTGGGAATCGGCCCACGCGCGCGTGACTTCCCGTATCCCGCGCGCCTATCATTCGCTCTTCATCATGCATGTGGCGAACGTGGCACAAGAGATGGGCGCAGTGGGACGCGTGGAGCGGCAGTTACCGAGTAGGGGCAGTAAATGAGCAGCGGCCCTGCGGTCTCAAAGAGACAAGCAAGCCGCCTCTTCACTGTCCACCACGAGATGACACCAGCGTGCTTCGATCACGCGCATGCACGACCCCCTACGTCATGCATTCAACGCGGGTCGTGGGGAAGCGCAGGGGACGAAACAGTTACCATGGTAAAATCCGCCCGGCCTGCCCGCGCACCGTTCTGGGCCTGGCCCAACAACTTGTCGCGCTTATGTGTGACCCAGGCCCGGGGGCTCCTGTCGGTGTACAAAAGTAGGGGATCTCCTTTTGACCCCTTTACTTGTGCACGGGCAGTCGGAGCCACGCGCCATTGCCTCACGTAGCAGGGCTAAGGAGGGATGCCGGAAGGAAGCCAGAGGCTCGAGACAAACGAGACAACACCACAGACGAAGGCCATAGAGATCGGATGGACGAAGCAGATTTCCCTGGCAAGACCCTTGCTGGGGCAGCCTCAGCAGCCCCGGCAAGCCCCTTGCCGGGGCAGCTCACCCACACCAGCGGAGCGAGCCACCCTCGAGCCCACGGTCTCGAATGCTAACACACACGTTGGGCCAGGGCTCGGGAGGCACCTCCATGGTGGCATGCAGATCTTTGTGAAGACAAAAAATACTCAGGATTAGATGGGGATTGAGATGCAGCAATCCTCACCAATGTTCTCGCCAAAGAAACCCACAAGACCCCCGGCAAGATCCTTGCCGAGGACGCCAGCGCGCCACGGCAAGACCCTTGCCGGGCCACCTGGCAAGACCCTTGCCGGGCCACCCGACGAGACCCTTGCCAAAGGCGACAGCAGGGCCGCTGCCAGGACCGCACCCATCGAATCCCCACCGCCGTCCACATGCAGCTGCCAGCCTGATCAGTCGGGCAGGCACCTGCGTGGCAACATGCAGCTCCCAGGCCAACTCAGCACGCACCCGCGTGGCGGCATGCAGATCATCGTGGAGGCTCCACCACCGCGCCACCTCAGCTGCTTGCCTGCCTACATGGCACCGCATGCATCGCTGGCCAGGGCGCGTGTTGAAGCGAGGAAGAACGGCCACGCATTTAATGCGTATTGTCCTATAATAACGAGCGATAAGCTCGTAGCACTGTAGGCTTTCCACCTCCTGTGTGCCACTGTGGCTGTCCCTTTCACGTATAAAAGGAGGCCCATGGCGTACTGTAAAATGATTCGGCTCTTTCGAACCACGCAGCACCCGTAGTTAGTTCAAGAGCTCAAGAACACTCAATTCATCTACCAAGCAGGACTAGGGTGTTCAAGAGCTCAAGAACACTCAATACATCCACCAAGCAAGACTAGGGTTTTACGCATCCTCGTGGCCCGAACCTGGGTAAATGATCCTTGTGCCAATTACTAATCCTGCTCTTCTCACAACCCCGCACCCTGCAACCGTAGTAGGGATTCTTGTGATCCCATAGGTGTCGTTTCCCACCGACAGGGTGCCTCCTGAGCAGCCTTTGTCTTCAAGTTGTGGGGCTACACCAGCCAGCCCCCGGCCGGCGGCTGGCAGGGCACCCAGTGCCTCCCTAGTGGCCTCCGGGGCTGACAAAGGCCTTCGCAACAAGCTTGCGCTTGCTCGTGGGTGTAGCGCCGTGTGCTTCGGGTTCTTCGGAGAAGCGATGCATGCGATGATCAATCTTGGTGGAGAGCTCGCCAACATCGACACAAGGCTCGAGGCGGAAAATCACCGCCTGGAGCATGAGTGGCAGCGGCTAAAGGTTGCCATTAACCTTGGGAAACTTTAGCATGACAAGGCCGAAGCGCGCGCGCCCGCCTCGCTCGCGATTTCTCGCGAACCTTGCGCCCGCGCCATGGAAGAGGCCGAGGCAGCCAACCACCGTCGCGAGGCGGCCGAGGAGCAGGAGCAAGATCTTAAGTCTTCAAATGCGGCTCTTGAGCGCGGAATGGAGGAGCATAGCGCCCTTCTGGCCTCCTCACCAGGCAAGGCCGCTCTTGCCGAAGCGGAGCTCTTGAGGCGCCATGAGGATTTGATGTTGCAGACCGTGGAGCATAGCATGGCATTAGAGAGGCTGGAGGTGAGGAAGCGGCAGGCTGCTGCGGCTGACGAAACCGTCACCGCCCGAGAAGCTCAGGTCCAGCTGGAGGTGGAGGAGAGGATGGCGAAGGCGAGTACTGAGTTGGCTTGGAGACACCGCCTGGACCTGGAGCTGCTCCAGGCTGAGCTTGAGGGCCGGACCTCCGCCCTAAGGACTGGGCTGCAGTCTGCGGAGCAGCGTGAGAGCGCTGCTCGAGAAGCCCTAATTTCTTCCGAATCAGCCTTGGCCTCCGTCCGAGCCGAGCTGTCTTCTCTTCAGCAGCAGACCAAGGACACCGCATCCCTGCCGGAGAGGACTGCGAGCATAGCAGATCGCCGCCAGACGCTGCAGCGCGAGCACGCCTCGATGCTTCAGGGCCTCAGACTCAGAGCTAATTCCGCCTTGGGTAACATCTGTGACGAGAGCGTTCCTCACCCACATGAGAACGACTACGCCAACCACCTGAAGTTCTTCACCGACATTGTCACCCGCCTGGAGGTTCGGGCTCCAAGGTCTCGCGAGCATGTAGCGGAGAAGAGTCGTGGTCTTCTGGGCGTCTGTTCTCGCATGTCTTTAGCCACCTCCTCAACCGTGATCCCCACTTTGACTTCGATGTTGTGTTGGTCCCCGTGCCCCCGGTTGTCCAGGACAACCTGGACGGATGGGTAGATGACCATGTGGATGCCTTGGTAGCAGAATTTGCCCCGGAGGACGACATGGTCGTGATTGCGGCTGCAAAAGTTGGCGCGGATGGTGATAACGAGGAGGACGGCAGCCTCGACGCAAGCAGCATGGATGGAGGTGATGAAGAAGGGGCATCCAGCTAGGCTCGTGTTTCTTTTGCTTTGACCTGTATGACGAAAACTTGAACGCATCCTTGTGAGAGCATTTTGGAAAGAGGGTGCCCCTTATGATGTGTGAGATTGCTAAATGCTTTAGAAGTAGCACCCGGAGCGGGGCCCCGCAGGGCTGCGGGCCGCTGAGCGAGGTAGTTGTTTATGACTTACTTGGGTTTCATGGGTCTTGAGTGTGGCCTGGTGTCGCGGCGGCGACCCTACTCCTGAGGCGAGCCTACTGCGGGCTCACGAGGTTCTGCGCCTCTCGAGGGGCCTACCATAGAGTGCCTCGTGAGAAGCCAACTGTCAGACCGGGACGAGGTGGGCGCGCGAGGCGGCCGCAGCCTCGAGCCCCCTGCGGGAGCGATCGGCACCAACGCGTACACAGTACCCAGCCCCCACTCGCGAGGTGCTTGAGGGAAGGGTAGCAGTCATGAGCTCCAGAAAGAATGCAAGAACGGCAAGAAGTACAAAAAGGAGGCAAAAAGCAGACGGCCGCGTCCGGCGCCTAGCTAGTCTTCAGTCTTCAGTCTTCTCACCAGCGCGGAGCTAAGTGCTTCCACTGGCTGGGCATAGTCACTAGGGATAGGGTCAATGGCCAGCACGGAGCATGGTGCTTCCACTAGGAAGTGGGCGGGAGCCCCCGTGAGGCCCTAGGGCGGCACTCAGGAGACTCCGGGGTGTGTACGGCCCAACTCATTATTACGTGAGAGTGTCATGAGCGGAGACCTTCACTGGCGGGAGCCTTGCTTCATGTCGCCCGATGAGGACCCCACCGTGTGCCACCCCTGACCACCATTGGGGAGACCGGAAACCAGGACAAGACCAAGGGGCCAGGGGAACGCTGGAGGCGTCCTCAGTGATTGTAGGCCCCCACCGGGTGGAAGGGCTCGTCGGCGCCTTCCCCGGCAGGGAACCTACCTCCAGGCAGGACCCTACTCTGTGCAATGCAAGGAGGGCCCTGCCGCCAGGCTTCCCTGCACTGCTCCCAATGTTCTTCGTGCTCCTGCGGGGGATCCGTCGTCCTGAGGGTCCTGGTGGCAACTGCACCCTGGTTCACCTGTGATCCATGGTTAGCGTAAGCGTGCTCCTGCGGTGTTAGCTGTACCCAGAGGCTATCGCCATTGGAGACGTTGGCGGGGCTTGGTGGCGAAAGCTCGGCCTCATGTATATCCAGCGCCCAGCCTGGCATGGGGGATTGCCTGGGGCCCTCTCCCCGCGTGTGCCTTGGATCAATCGCGACGGGGACGTAGGCCTTCGGGCTGTCTGCACCAGGAGTGCCACCCGGCTGCCTCACGTTCCCGCCTTCTTCAGTCGTCCTCTGGTCCTGCTGGCCATGGGCTGATACTCCAGCGCGGCCCCTGGTGTTGTCACCTGGAGCAGCGCCGCGCCATGGTGGCACGTTCGGGGTGGCGCGGGCTGCTCCACGGTGTTGGTCGGGGCATCCAGGGTCCTTGGGAGGGGCATGCGATTGTGTCGGGGATGAGCGCATGCCCCCACCACCGCATGTGATGTGGGCAGGGTGCAGAATGGCGCCGCCCCTCTGCACGCCACATCTAGTAGCTCGACGACTCGTTCCAGCAAGGCATCATGGCCACTTTCCAGTAGCCTGCACCGTAAGAGCTCTCGAGCCACGATGACCGCTGCCCGCATGTTTGCTTGTTCCCTGCGTGTGTATGGAGCGGTTGCTGTAGCATAGTTCGCAGATCATGCGGCGGCGTGGCGCTAGTGGAGAAGGTTGCGTCGCGCGCCCCTCGTGGCCAATCGCCCCCGGTGGAATGCGGGCCGCAGGCAGAGCAGAGTGGAGGTCTTCCTTGTCGGCAGGCGCTGCCGAGGAGGCCTAGACGACCCAGTGCTTGATGTGCGCTCTCGGGGCGTCGGCCATGGCGTTGATGGAGCGGCGGAGGACTGGTCGATGGAAGAGAAGATCTGATGCACCCCTACCTGGCGCACCAAATGTCGGATTAAGGGATCCGCAAACCCTTGAGAGGTTCAAACTCTGGGGTGCGTGCGGAGATCTCAACCTACCCAGCCTGCCTACTCGCGATCCTCCTAAGCCTAGTATGACAAGATCAAAGTGACAAAGAGACACAACAGTTTATCCTGGTTCGGGCCACGTTGCGGCGTAATATCCTACTCCAGCGCTTTGGTGGATTGCCTCGAAGGGCTAAGGATGAACTAGTACAGTGGATGAACTGGCCTCAGGAGGTGAGGTGTTCTTGAGCTGGTGTGGTGTGTGCTAGCTTGACTTGTTCTACCCCCTTCTATGGTGGTGGCTAGTCCTATTTATAATGGCCTTGGTCCTCTTCCCAAATGTTGGCGGGAAGATTTCCCACAACGGCCGGATTTGAAAGGGGACAAGTAGGACAGCTTATCCTGACAAAAGTAGTCTTCGCCTGTGAAAAGCCTTTGGTCGTGACGCTGCGGTGGGCTCGTGGATGACCTCCGTCCTGCCATCCTGGAGGTCTTGGTCTCGTTGCAACAGAAATGAAACCTTTGGCTGATTTCTCGGGAATCCGCGTCTGTGGCTTGCCTCCTATGCACTGAAGAGGAAACATGTGCTCTGCGCCCGCCTGGCCTTGGTCGTCATGGCTCACATCAGCTGAGCCTCATGAGGTAATCCTTGCATAGAACTCTCCGCCCCTCAGGAGCCAGTCTGAGGAGGGCGATCCCCTTGGCGGTCTTGGTGTCGTCCGCCTCGCGAGGCTTGGCCCCTCGCGAGGGTCTTGTGTTGCCGATGCTAAAGCCGAGCCGTACCAGGCCGTCGATAGATCCACGTGGTGGGCCGCAGGCAGGCAGGGCTGGATACCCCCAAATCCAGGATGCCGACATTATAGTTGCACCTTACATGAGCAGGATAGCCAACCTTAATGTTGCTCAATTTTAGTGCAACTACTAAAGAAGAACCTGCCAGCTTACGAGAGCAAGTACTTCTTGCTAGCTGAATGATGCAATCTTTGCTTCATTTCAGGTGAACTACAAGAAAAGGCGCATGAATTGATCTTGGATCTCCATGCTAGCCTCATCCGAGTGGAGTTGTAGGTTCACCACATCGAGTCGTGGTGGCATAGGTCCCCTCACACCAGTCAGTACTGTCGTTTATCAACATGATTGTGCTTTGTCATACTGTGTAATGTTGAATTTTTTAAATAAAGCTATTCTATCACAATCTTTTCTCATTTTGCAAATAAAGTTTGCTTAACCTAGTGTCACTATTTGTGGGGACCCCGACTCATAAGTCGTGATCACCGAATGCACGTGTATAGTGATCCCAGAGATTAATGCTCACTGAACACACAGAAGCTGAATAACAAGAGTCTTAGATATACACATACCATCTTACACAAATTATGACCATTATGGTCAAGTCTTACATAGATAAAGCCACAAGGGCTGAATACCAAATAAACTTAAGCAGCGGAAATATTCGTCGATAAGTAGAACCCATGCCATCTGCCTTAACCCTACAGGCATTCTGACTGGGAAACGTCCTAGTTCGCATGTTCGTCTCCAAAGAACTCTTCTTCGAACTCCTGTTCTTCCATGCCTGGTCAATTAAATAACCAGTGGCAAGCCAATGAGTACTTTGAATGTACTTGCAAGCAACCCATGTTTTGGTTCGAGATACAACAATGCATGATATAGGTAAATTTTGCAGAAAGCTAGTTTTGAGTACAATGACATGTTCAACAACTTGTAAGACATGCATCAGGAGAATTCAAGTAACCATGAGGACAGGTTACAGATATCAACATAAATAGAGTGGGCACCAACCCAACTCAATCACGTCAAGTCCTTTGACTTGACCCAAGTAGTTATCCAAACACACACACTGGTTTGTAAACATGTGGACGTAGCCCAAGAGCGGTTACCCAACTGTCCTTGACCGTGGACATGGCTATTCGAATAGTTTTACACTCTGCAGAGGTTGCACATTTTACCCACAATATCCGGGGAACTTCCGTGTTATCCACGACCCGCGATACCTCAAGTACCCGGGGTAAGCACCCGATCACTACCTTTCCCTAGACGACACTAACGAGGAGTCCACTCGTTGTTCCGTATCCTCACGATGTACATCATACGAGACTCACTTGAGACCGTAACATCCGAGAGGGGACACAACGGTGTATCCGGTGCCCTGTAAAGACAGTCATGGCCGCCCTACCTGGCACGACCCCGTCCCGAGAGAGAGCACCAACTCTCCCCCATCACTAGTAATGTCGGCTCCAAGCTAGTATCGGCCTAGGTAATCAATAATGCCCTTTCCCATATAAGGGTAGAGTGGTTGCGCATGTAAGGTTGGAATAAGTCGCAACGTAAACCAATCCGTTTTGTAAACAACACACATACTTGCCTCGGTACACCACTTCGTCATCAAGTGGTTACCCAACTCATCATCTCCCGCGGGGATAAGTGGCACCCGATGTGGTTTTCGAAAAGTCTTTTGAAAATACTTTGTCTCCATCACCATGCATATTCCCGTCCCTTTTTGCGTAGCACTACTTTAGCATCCTATCTACCCCCACCGGCATAACCCTCATAAGAAGGTAGGGTCATGCACAATGCAAGTATCAACGAGGAAGTAACGATGTCAAACCACCCCATGTGGTCACCAAAGTATCATGTCTCCGATGCAAGCAATAAGAGCTACTATATGACATGCATAAAAAGGGTTTCATAGGCGTGGTTAAAGGGCTGCTTGCCCGGCTCAACAA
The DNA here is from genome assembly GCF_018294505.1 of Triticum aestivum. Classification (NCBI taxonomy): domain Eukaryota; kingdom Viridiplantae; phylum Streptophyta; class Magnoliopsida; order Poales; family Poaceae; genus Triticum; species Triticum aestivum. Next base: position 346,521,686 of record NC_057807.1, on the reverse strand, counting down.
AGTCTTTTGGGTCTTCAAAGTCTTCTGGTCCAACTCCTTCGTCAGCAACGCAATCTATCGTTGCAAAATAATAACGAGAAAAATAAGGCAATAATAAAACAGAAAAACCAAAGTGCTCAGAAAAATGTCAACTCATTTTTGTTAAATACTAGGGTGAAAACTAAGAAGGGAAAAATTCTTAATTTTGGATTTGGAGTAGCAGAATAGGAGAAATGGATTTACAAAGGTATATTTAAATGCTTAAAATCACATTTAAATATTTACAGTGAAAAAAGGTTGTTGGATTTGAATGAAAGTTGCACCAATAAATAGGTGGGATTTTTAGAAAAATAATGGAGTTGGAATTATTGCATTTGGCTGACTATTTAATCCAGTGGAATTTTTACAAGTGTGATAGAAAAGAAAAAGGGGAAGGGGCACTGTGCCTGCTGGGCCAGAACAGCCGCAGGGCAGTGGCCCCGCCAGCGAGGCGGCCCAGCGCGCTGGTGCACGCGCGTGCGCCAGGTTTAAACCTGACGGGCAGGGCCCAAGCGTCAGCGAGAGAGAGAGAGGGCGATGGAGGGGAGAGGCTGACAGGCGAGGCCCGCCTGTCATATCTAACCCCGAGTCCAGACGGCCGGCGAGCTCACCGGCGATGATGCAGGGCACGACGAGGTCGTGCGAGGGCACAGCTGGGCTCAGCGTCGTGTGGCCGTTCAGGTGGTGGTGGTTGCGGTCGCCGGGGTGGCCTGGTTTGCTGACGACGAGGAGGAACGGCGGAGGAGCGTCGGGTGGTGGTTGTTCCAGTTGACTCTGGCTACAAACGAGGCGGGGGAGGGAGGGGAAATGATCAGTGGGAAGAGGCGGTTTCAGATCGGGGCAGAGGAGGAGCGGGGGAGGCCTGTACCTCGCGAACTCCGGTGAGCCGAAGCGGCGGAGCTCGAGCTCGATCTCGAGCTCGGGTGGCTCTGGAGACGAACTGGGGGTGCAGGGGGGTGACTTGGTGGTGCAGAGAGCGAGTGCTGAGGAGAGGAGGGCTCGGGGAGGCCTTTAAATAGGCGAACGACGGGGTGCCGTGGACCCATGCGCCGGCGAGCTCCCGCTCGTTGCTACAGGGCTCGGGAGGAGCCGGCGCCGTGTCTGGGGTGTTTCTGGGCGTGGATTACGCCGAGGGGAGCTAAGGGAGAGAGCGGGGAGGGGTCAGAGACGTCGCGCATGTGAGGCTGCCCATTGGAGCTCTCAGGCGGCCAGCGCGCTGTGAGCAGGGGCGAGAGAGCGGGAGAGAGGAGGGGGACAGAGGCGTGGCGTGTCACAGAGGTCGAGGCGCATCATCGGGCATGCTGGGGAGGCCCGAGGTGGCCGCAGGCGGTTGGAAGGGGGCGGCTACAGAGCGGGAGCGCACTTTAGCGCTACAAAGCGTGCAAATGGCTGGCATAGCCATTTTTTATGCAATGTGGGCGCATCCAAAGGTTCCTAGTAGCTCAAGGGGGGAGTAAAGAAGTAGGAGATGGCCTTGGATGCCCTGGGTGGCCAGTAGGAGAAGAGAGAGGTAGAGGAAGAGAGAGAAATGGGCCGTCCAGAGAGAGAAAGTGGGGTTTTACCCATCCAATAATTCAGCTGTGGGTTTGCCATTGTTACTGGAGGTGAAAGGGGACTAGGAGGGGTTGTGGTAAAAAGTGGAGCTCATGGATATTAGTGGAAGAGCCCCAAACAGGGATTTTAGTTAACATGCAGAAGGTGTTTGATATGGTTTTGGGGTACTTGCACTAATTTACTTCTTGTGGCACATGGCAAGGATGTTTGTCATGACAAAATGACAGGGAAAAAGGAAGATGAGCTCATTTGGAAGAGTTTGCTAATGAAACTTTGGCAAAGCCTAGAAATTAGCAGAAATGAACTTGTGTAGATCTAGTTGAGAAAATCACTTCTCCTTGGTGCTCCACTTGCTGTAGTGGCCTCATTTGGTCATGTGAACATGCTCACCAAAGTTGGGGTCAAGGAGAGAAAGTTAGTAGTACAAAGTTGTTCAAATTTGATTCTGGTCAGAGAGGGTTTTGGGGTATTTTGGTGAACCAAAATGACTTTAATTGACATGAGGCTTTGCAAGGTGATCATAACATGCATTTGTGACTTGCTGGATTTTCCTTGGATTTCTATGAAAATTTTTCCTGTAGAAATAATTCAAATCCTTAAAATGGGCAGAAATGGTTTTGGGAGGTTTTGTCCAATATTTTGAACATGACCATGTGTTGACACTCTTATATATGGATAATATATGTCCACTGAGTTTCCCTGATTTTTGTAAAATATTTTTAAAACCATAAAATAATTTTTCCCTATTAAAGACCATTTCTAGCCTAATCTTTTAAATAAAATAGGAAAATAACTTTTAAAATTATATTTTTGTGGTTTATGGGAGTCCTACATCTAATAGGATTCAAATATACCTTTTGAAAGATTTTTCACACCCCAAATCAAGCACATGCAGTGTAATCCTCAATTCAGTGGTTTTAGGAAAACTAATTTTAGAAAATACTTTTTGGCCAAATTATTTTTGTAAGAAAATACTATATTGCTCTATACACATGGCATGATCATTGGGAAGAAGTTTGGGGCAAGGAGATGAAGTATATAAGGTGGAGTTGTGTTGACTTTAAAGAGCACTTAAAAAGAATCACAGAGAGAAAACCAACTCCAAATAAAAGCCAAATAATGCAAAACTTTTTGTTGGCCCAAATTTTCATGCTTTAATAATGCAAATGATATGCTACGAAATGCAGGGTGTGACACTATTATAGTAATCATGCTCTTTCTTATATGTGCAAACAAGAATACTCAATTACTGATGTTGTGATGGTCAAGAGCATTCGCCAGGTTCTTGGGTTGTATGACACAGCTAGCCAAGATAGATTTAATCTTGATATTCACTTTATCAAAAGGCTCTAATGGGTTGGTTCTGAATCTTGCAAGCTGGGAATCAATGAGATGTGTAGGCATCTTCGTTATACTTATTGTTTGAATCTTATTTGTTGGTTCTGAATCTGGCAAGCTCGGAATCAATGAGATGTGTAGGCATCTTTGTTGTACTTATTGTTTGAATCTTATTTGTTGGTTATGAATCTTGGAAGCTGGGATACACGATATGATGATGCAAAGGATAGCAACCATAACAAACTGTTCAAACTTGGTAGTATTGTCTGTGTGAAAGTGCGGCAAATGTGCTGATCGTGTGCGTCCTGAGAATAATAATTCTAATTGTTATGCATGTTGATCCTGTGGCACTGATAGAACGAGCCAATGCATTGCTTGTTTTTAGAATAAATTTTAATTAAAGGTGATTGAATTTAAGTAAAGTGACAACTAACACTTGTTATTACAGTACCAATATAGACCCGCTCGTGAACCAACGTGTGGCCGGAATAGGTTTCTTAATGGAAGCGTTTGAATGCATCGAGGGTGCATGATCTGCCGGGCGTGCAGCGGGCGAGGGAGGGGTAGTAACTGTTGTCACCTATACACACTCAGTTTACTGTTGAAGCCAGTTCCCCAAGAGCTGAAAAACTAACTGGTGGATATGGACGTCAGCAAGGAGTTCACCTTTGAGTTCAGTTGAAGAGACTCCAATGGCGATCCGAAGGGTCAGCCTGCTAGATATGGACTTCACAGTACTAGGAAAAGGCCTACTAATGGCGCACTGGTTTTGCCTACTAATGGCGCATTACCAGTGCGCCATTAGTAGCACGCCACTAGTATTTTTTACTAATGGCGCACCACTGGTACGCCATTAGTATCTGGTATACTAATGGCGCACCAAGCAGTGCGCCATTAGTATGTAACACCATGCGCCATTAGTGTGCCTCCCAGGGGGCCATACGTAAGCATGTGCTTTGTCATACTAATGGCGCATTCTGTGTTGATCCGCCATTAGTATCCTTTGGCATACTAATGACGCACCTGGTGGTGATGCGCCATTAGTATGAATATTTGTTTTTTTTACTTTTCTGATTTTTGCACAGGTTACAAAATATATTATTGGACAGAATATAGACAGCAGCACATAGCAACATCAGATTCATCGAATACAATAGAAGATTAGTCTCCGAATACAATTCATCATATTAGTCTCCGAATTCAAAAGACCGAACAAAGATAAAACATTACAAGTCTCAAGACCGCGAGTATCGAGTTTGTCTTCACATTACAAGTCGATATCGATCATCTAAACTACCATCACATAGAAGAGAGTTGTGGTCATCATGATGAGCATCATCGCGATCAAACTGGTCTTCATCCGGTTCCTCCAATGCTCCCTCCTCTCTCCCGCTAGATAGCAGGCGTATCTAGATTCGGCCTCCTCCCTAGTGGTGTACCCTTTGTAACTGTTACCACTAAAATGGTGAACCTGTCTCCGACACTCCTCCTAGTCGTCATAGACTCCGGGAACCTTACCCTTGTACACTACATACGACGGCATCTCTATGCACAAGCCAAACAACAGACAATACATAAGCAATATGTAAGTATGCAACAAAAGGATCGGAAGAGAAAAGCAAGACATTAATAGCACGATTCATGGTCCTACTAATAAATAGCATCGATTACATCTAAGTTGAACGACTGTCCAAACCAAAGAGACATACGAATTCATTAAAGTTTAATTACAACATGAGCCGATCAATGTTTCAGAACTACACATCACTACTTTCGACTCGACTCATCGGACAGGAGCGTGGATGAAGCCGCCGTTTGTCATGATGGTCATGAAATCGCAGTCGTTGTCACACTGCATTTGTAGCATTCCATCTATCTCATTGTTGGACGGTCGATATCTGAGGAAGAACTGCCCCGAGGTATGAAGGACATCTTGATGGATGATGTCCGCAAAGTCCAACTGGATGCGAAAGAATTCTTGTCTGAGGTCCGCGTCCTGGATTGCCGACAAGTTCGCGGCCCAATCTTTCAGATTATCTGGTAGCAGAAGTTGATGATGGTCCCTTACGATCGCCCGCATGTGATGGAGGGCGTAGTAGGCATCCTTCTGACCGCCAGGCGGCTGCTTGACGCAGCAGAACTTCATATTGTGTGAGAACATGTGCTTGCCGTACTTACGAACAGTCCTGGTGAAGGTGCCTCCAGATTTGGCGTAGCCGGGGAGAACATCATCAAGAACTTTCTTGACATTTGTGTAGTCTATCTTGGAGTTACGGTTCGGGTCGAAATACGTGGCCATGGAATATTTCAGGCTTAAGAGGATGAGTGTGCAATGTGTGTCACTGCACAGAACATGGAATGTTAGAAAAAAAAGAACGATCGAAATCTAAGAAATCATATGTTACGGGGCGGTCAAGGGATGACTTACTCGGGAAAGTAAGCCACAAGGAAGTTATCCTTCTCTGGGTTTGCCAGAATGACGCCTTCGAGGTGTGAACTCGCAACTTGGCGGTCTCCAGAGCTGATCAAGTGCTTGGCACGCATGTAGAAGGGGTCGACTATCATGATGTCCGGGGTCTTGTCTCTAATGATCCGCATCTCCATACTCAGCGAAAACAGCCGAACGTGTAGTGTAGTGGATGAAGGTTAAACATAGCAAAGATGTCATCAAACTGCAGGACGATCGTACCCCCAATGTCGCCATCCACAAAGCCCTTGCCCTCTGTCACCTTGGCCACGAAAACCGGGTATGCCACATCCTTCTCTCTGAGACGCCGCTTCTCCAAAGAAAGAACACTGTCGTGCAGACTCCGTATAGCACCGGTTGCAGTATTCAGCATATTTGGCGGTAGCATCGCCCTACCCACCACATGCACCCTCCTCGAGATATCCTTAGGTGAAGGTGGCCCGTCCTGAGCACGGATCAAACTCGGTGCCGGCTGGCTTCCACTGGCGCCCTTGTTAGTCTTTCGTTTCCGTCCCTTCTTCTTGATCTCTTGTAATTGGACTGAGTTCTGCTCACAGACCGCCTTCTTGAGCGTGTTGGGGCTGATAATATTTCGCACCTCAGCTATCTGAGGCTCGGTGAAGGCGGGAGCTGGAGGCGTCTCCTGAGAACTGAGCGCCAGACGACGCCCATTGCAATTGGATATCTCCGCCGTACCAGCTAGATTGCGGTCGTCTTGGTTGGGTTCTTGAGAAAGAGGCCCGCAGAACTCGTCAGCGTACCCATGTTCGGCAAAGTACTTATCGACTTTGGTAAATGTACCGTCCTCGTTGTCGTCGTCGTCCGGATCTTGTGCCATAGGGATGTCCGAATCCTGTGCCATAGGGATGTCCGACATAGGGATGTCCGGCAGGTCCGGTAGCATTGCGGCGTTCTTGGCATGGCTTGGCGCCGGCACGACTGGCGGTCTTGTCTGTGGGGTGGTGTCCCCCGCCCCCAAACGAATCTGGCTCTTCGGCCAAAGCAGGGGCCAGTTTACGCAGGCACTAGGGTCATCTCATCTTCTTCATCGGCCCCAGCGGGTCAAATCAGAGGTAACAGCTCGTCGCAGCCTGGCAGCACCCGAACCACTTCAACCCTATATAGTGTGGGTGGCATCGGATTACCATGGAACATGGGGTTGCCCGGTTGAACGATTCTGCCCTTGGCGACATCGACCAACTCGGCGCCCACGAAGTGCAGAAGAGTGCAAGGAACGTCGGCGGTGCCCTGCGAAAACATGTACAGGGCGTCAGGGATGCCCAGTCAAAGGCAAGGAGATGAAGTCATCGGCCAAGAGGCTTAGTTACCATGATGCCGTCGAGCTCGGCTAATGTCGAGGCACCGCCAACGGCGGGCATGCAACTGACGGAGGGGGCGCTTGCTGGCAAGGTGCCGGCCGGCGTACACCCAGGTGCATTAAGCTCCAATGCCCGTGCCGACGCCGGAGACACGAATACCGCCTCCGCCGGAGACACCAATGGCTTCGCCGCCGGAGACACCAATGGCGCCGCCGGAGACACCAATGGTGCCGCCTGTGCGCTGTGCGAGTTGCTGGCCGTGAGGCTGCGAACCGGGGGAGGCCCCTGTTGGCCGCCCACAATCCACGTCGTCAGCCCATGAATCAACGTAGGCACCATGGCATTGGGCTTCATTCCTAGTTGTTGTTCCACTTGCTCTTGGACAAGCTCCGGAATCCGTGCCACTTGTGCCTTGAGTGCTTCAACCTCGCGCGTCTGGCTTTCCGAGCTGGCCTTTTTCTCCTTCCACACACCAGCGGTATAGTATGACCCCCATTTTGTGGACAAGCCTTTGCCAGCCACACGACCAGCTGACGTCGGCTTAGTGAGCTTATCCTTGTTTTTCTTTACGTTTAGCGCCCTATTTAAAGGGGTGTCGAAAGGGGAGCTCTGAGACGACCCCGCGCTACTGCTTTCAGTGTCCTATGAAAGGAACGTGAACCATTTAGAAATATAGGGGATTAATTAGAGTGCAACCATATGGAGCTAATTACACGGGGCTGTATTCCTTACCAGAACAAGCTCAAGCGCCCTGGTCTTCGGATCCGTGGTAAGCTCCTTTGTTATCGGGTCCTCCTTGTACCGGGCCCTGACATAGTTCCTGGTCTGCTTGTCACCATTGTATTTCTCGAAGCGGGGCGGTAGGCCTTGCTCGGCACGCTCCGCGTCCTCCTTGTCCCATATAGGCTCCACCACTCTGTAACCGTCGGGACCGAGTTTGTGTTCCCCTAAGTTCAACTCCCGCATTTCTTTCCCCCACTGACTTGATTCGGAGGTTGTGCTGCTCTCGCACTTGATCTTGAACTCCTTGTACTCATCTTCGCTCATCAAATGATATTTCGCCTTGATCTTGTCATAACTACCACCTTTGTCAATCATTGCCTTCACCGTGCTTCTCCAAGTAGACAGGGCCGTGCTCATCTTCGTGAGGGTGGCACTGTTCACTTTATTCCCTGAGAGGCGTGTGTTTTCAAATTCGGCGGGGAACTTGTATCGTTCGTGCAGCTTCAAGAAGAGGAGGTTGCGCAAATTCCCGTGGTCCTTATTCCTAAGGTTATCGGTGTTGATCAAGACGGTGCTCCGGAGAATGCACCCGAGCTGAAGTGAGTACCCCTTGACTATATGTTTGGGCTCCGTTGGATTCCCGTCGGAGTCCACTTGAGTGAATTCCTCCTTGAGGGTGCGGAGCGCATTCGGGCGCCGGTCCTTCCTTTGCTTCTTCGGTTGGCTGCCATCTGTGTGTGCGCCGCCATCATCAGTGGTGGCATCCTCGGCGGCACCACCAGTGGTGTCATCCCCGACGCCACTAGGAGTTGTGTAGTCAAGATCGGTGTCTTCCGCGGCGTCCTCATAGCGGTGAGGTTGTTCCTCCATCTCCTGGGACAGCTCCCAGAATTGCTTGCCGCCCGAACCACCGGCCTCATCGTTGTGGGCCACGTTTCGCTCTAAATAGGAAAAAAGTTTGGTCAAAAAGTTGGTTATTGTCAAGGAACAAGATCATGGTCTCATCATTTAGGGTTTGTCGACGCTGAGGCACCCTAAAAGCCTAAGCTTTCTTCATTTAGGGTTTGTCGACGCCGAGGCACCCTAAAAGCCTAAGCATACATCATTTAGGTTCTCATCGACACCGAGGCATCCGGGGCAGCCAAGTTAAGTTTTCATCATTTAGGGTTTATCGATGCCGAGGCACCCTAGGTTGGGCCTAATCACTTGGCACTAATCACTTGGCTCTATTGCCACCTATGTTGGGTTTATCATCTAGAATAAAGGGGCAGTACACTAAGTACTAAGATACCCTAAGATACCCCGGCCCATGCATTAGTCGCAATACCCCATATGTCCTATTTTTTGCAAAGTCATGCTAAAATTCACGGAAAATTTCAGCATGACCTTTGCTGAAAATAGGACATATGGAGTACCCGAATTTGCCGGAATGGAAGTTAATCAACATTCCGGCAAACTCAAGGGCCTCTCGGGGTACCTGCAAATTCATCACAACATGATGGTCGGAGACAAAACCCAGCAACTTTACAAGTCTTTCACAGATTTGTTTGCAAGTTCTGATATATAATAAAGATGAGCCTCAAAGATGAGCCTCCAATGCTGATTTGTTTGCCTCAAGACAAGATGAACCTCCAATGCAACAGAAGTAAAGAAATCTATGCATCCTGTAAATTTCTCTTCCAATGGCATAGACAAGGTTCAGACATCTTTTTACACAGAAGGTGATGCCTATTATTTTTTACTGAATTAGATGTATACACTATAATGAAGAACAAAAAACTCATCCTAATTAAGCAAGTTACAGATCGTCACAGCCAGTGTAGTGTATTTGACATTTTTAATTACATACAAAAACAATGTGGACACAGAAATGTGACTAGTAACATCTTTAACAGCAGTGCAAGAAATATTCAACCTACATAACAGAGTCTTCAAACAGCCCAAAAGACATCATGGATGAAATGGACCAACAATATGTATACATAAAAGTAACAGCAGCAATATATTTAGGCTTTAACAGCAGTGCAAGAAGTTCATCCTAAATAACACATAAACCCGATTCAACATGTCTTCAAACAGCCCAAAAGCAATCATATTACACAAGTATTGAGAGCTCATAACCGAAAAAATAGGAGCGAAGAAGAACAAAACACATTGAAAAACGACTATACAGCCAAACACAGATTACCCAGCAGCCATACTCCATCTTTACTAGCCTTAATCACACCTAACATTTGTACATTTTTCTCAGTTCTAATACTCTACCAATCAAGCCCAACCCGAGGTCAAAAGATTCGACAGGCCAACGTTCACTCTTCAACAGCAGCTACTCACGACCAGTCCATCAAGGTTTGCTGGGAAGAAACAACTTCCCCACTGGCAACCTCAAGACAATGATTGACCAAAACTGTGTCACTGATGAGAACCCTTTGCATCAAAAAATACTAGTATTAAATTAATGGTTTTCACAATCCAGTATGCATGATACAAACCATGGACAAATACATGCTATGCTATCAGTTTCAATACCATGGACAAGTACCACACTAAATTCGAGAGGTGATTTTTAGCAGTGAATTCCATCCATGCTATGCTGTCAGTTTCAATACTGAACTTTAGTCTCTTCAGATAGACACTACATTGTTAGCGATATGTATCTCAGCTCATAGATTTATGAATGCAGAGTACTACACGAACACTGGCACCAAAATCAACACGATACTCTACATACAGCGCAATAATAAGAAACCCACCATCACACTACTCAACTCCACACAAAAAAGTGCAGAAAGAAAATCATGCTAACAGGGGACCCTTCCTATAATTACAGTATACAACTATATACATCTAATATGAACACTGACACTAAAATTAACAAGGTAACCATGGCAATACTGAACTTTAGTCTCTTCAGACAGACACTACATTGTTAGCAATGAGAGTAAGTAGATTTAGGGGATTCACTGACAGTGTGGCGCTTGGAACAGTCCCTAGCAAAAGAGAGAAGAAGAGGGCATGGCCGGGAGGGAGGAGAGGAGGAAGAGAGGAGAAGAGAGGCAGAGGGAGGAGGGTTACCTGACCACGATGAGGTGGTGGCCGGAGTGAAGACGACGGAGGGCGGAGACAGCGAGCTTGGGGGAGGCGGGGATAGACGGCGGGGAGGTCGCGGGCCTCCTCTCCTGGTGGAAGTGGGGCCTCCTCTCCTGGTGGACGTGGGGCGGCTCTGAGGCTCCAAGTCTCCGGCGGCTCTGAGGCTCCAAATCTCCGGTGGATTTCTAGGGTTTCGAGGGAGGCGAGGGAGGCGGCGCTCGCGGGTGAGGTGGGGCTCGAGGGGGAGGCGGCGCTCGAGGGGGAGGAAGGGGAGAGGGAGGCGGCGGGGGCGCGTGGGCGGCTGCGGTGCCGTGGGTCGGGGTAGCGACGGTGGCGCGGTGGAGGGAGGGAGCGGCGCGGTGGAGGGAGAGGAAGGAAGTGTCGATCTGGCAAGAGGGAGAGGGACGAGGGAGGGACGAAGTGTGTGGATGGGGGAAGATTACTAATGGCGCACCCACAGGCGGTGCGCCATTAGAATGTTTTTCTAGATAGCAATGGCGCACCAGCCACCCGTGCGCCATAAGAAGATTTTTTTTATTTAAAAAAAAATGAATATGAATATGAATATGAAACAGTAATATTTTTTATACAAACAGTAATAATTGTTGTTTAACAACAATTGTAGTCTACACTTTTTTATTATTTAAAAAAAATGAATATGAATATGATTTTTTTTTATAAAAACAGTAATAATTTTTTTAAAAAAAATCATCAAATTTGTTATTTGAAAATATCATCGGCGGCTTAGGTGGAGCAGAGGAGGGTGCGGGGGGTGCTCGTCGGAGGCGGTGGAGCGGGGGAGGGTGCATGCGGGGGGTGCTCGTTGGCGGCGGTGGAGCGGGGGCGGGTGCGCGGGGTGCTCGTTGGCGGCGGTGGAGTAGGGGCGGGTGCGGTGGGTGCTCGTCGGCGGCGGTGGAGCGGGGGCGGGTGCGGGGGTGCTCGTCGGCGGCGGTGGAGCGGCGTAGGGATGGAGATCGAGATGGAGGGGGATCGAGATCAAGATGGAGGGGGATCGAGATCGAGATGGATTGGGAATCCAGATCAAGATGGAGGGGGATCGAGATCGAGTGTCCTCATGAATTCGAAAAGTGCCCATGAAATTTAAAATATTCATGATAAAAGTGCCCATGAAATACAATTGAGAAATGAAGGCTACGATTTAAATACAATCGATCTTATCTAGCTATCTGTTCATAATCTTCTTGCCCTTCTTTTTCACAGATGGAGTTCTTCTGTGGAACAGACGTCCTTTAGGTAGGGTGGTCCTGCTTCTTCTTGTGGTGTGTACTGCTACTTCATCGTCGTCGTCATGTTCGATCTTCGGGTCATCGTACTTGTCGAAGTCTTGCTTGTTGGCTACTCCACCCATTCCGATGATCTTCCTTTTGCCTCTGCTCACGACAACACGGCTGGGCTTTGACGGGTCGGTAATGAAGAAGCATTGGTCCACTTGGGAAGCCAGTACCCATGGCTCATTTTCGCGGTAACGTTTGCGTGCGCGGTCTTGGATTTGGCTTCGGGTATAACCATGGAGGTGAAATACTGGTCTTCTTTTAGGACGCTCTTGGCCCATCTGACACGGAACATCGGGACCTTCTCTCCAGCGTAGCTCAGCTCCCAGATCTCCTTGTTCCTTCCGTAGTATCTGTCCTTGTCGTTGCCGGTGTAGGATTCCATCATTACCCCGGAGTTCTGATAACCATCGCTCTTCATGTCCTTGTTCTCGCGGTGTAGAATGTGTAGCCGTTGATATCGTACGCCTCATAGGTCATCAGGTTGTGCTCAGCGCCCTGTGACAAGGCGAATATGAGTTGTTCTTCCGCGGAAGAATCCTCATGTAAAGGGTACGACAGAAGCTTCTGCTTGAACCAACGCATGAAACATGAGTTGTGCTCTTTGATTATATCTCCGTCCATCCTCTGTTGGCCTCGGTCATTGTACGTCTTCTCAATAAAGGTTTTGTGCTCTACCACCCAATGATCGACCACGTCTATGTGTTGTAGCGCGACTAGGTTTGCTCTTTCAAAGTCGGCGAGTCGGCCCTCGAAGTCGACATGCATTTCGCGGCTACCCTCACGGTGACCCCATCCAGCGAGCCTGCCGAGGTGCCTGTTTATGGGCAGACCAACAGGGTTCTCGATGCCTAGATAATTCATGCAGTAGGAGATGCACTCTTCGGTCAGAAAGCCCCTGGCTATACTTCCCTCTGGACGTGACATGTTGCGAACGTATCCTTTGATGACACCATTCATCCTTTCGGACGGCATCATGCTGTGCAGGAACGTCGGCCCGAGTTGGATGATATCCTCCACGATATGGACCAGTAGATGCACCATAACATCGAAGAATGCAGGCGGGAAGTACATCTCAAGCTCGCATAGTATCACCACGATCTCTTCCTGTAGCCTTCTGAGTTGCCTCACGCCAATCGACTTCCGAGAGATGACGTCAAAAAAGTTGCATAGGCCAAATAGCGTTTCACGGACGTGCGCGTCCATGATCCCACAGATTGCAACTGGAAGTATCTGCGTCATCAGCACGTGACAGTCGTGAGACTTCATCCCGCTGAACTTCTGCTCCGCTGGGTCTAGGTATCTGCTTATCTTCCCCGCGTAACCGTAAGGAAGTTTTACTCCTAGGAGGCAGGTGAAAAACTGCTCGATCTCCTCCAGACTTAGAGTGAAGCACGCGGGAGGGTAGTCATTTCCGGTCTTCTTGGCCTTTTTGCCTTTGCGACGACTTTCTGTGTCCTGCTTCGCCTCATCATCATCATCATCATCATCATCATCATCATCATCATTAGCGTGAAGCTCCTGCCTGATGCCCATTGATTTCAAGTCTGCCCTTGCTTTCGTCCCATCTTTGGTCCTCTCTGGCATGTTGAGCAGGGTACCAAGAAGACTCTCGCACACGTTCTTCATGATATGCATGACATCAAGGCTGTGAGGCACACGGTGGATCTTCCAGTACGGCAAGTCCCAGAAAACAGACCTCGTTTTCCATACCTTTAGCAGCGGCTCTGGCGCCTTTCGCTTCTTTCCCGGCTCTGGCGCCTTTTGCTTCTTTCCCGGCAGTGGGCAGTCTTTCCAATTTTTCACCAGCTCGTCTATTTCCTCGCCGCTCCTCGTACACGGGCGTTTTCAGGGTTCGGTTTCACGATCGAACAGATCCTTGCGTTTCCTCCATGGGTCATCGTCGCGAAGCCACCTTCGATGTCCCATGAACAAGGTTTTCAAAGACCCGGGATCTCTATCTAGCTGGCGATACGTCGTGCACCGTCGTGAGCAGTGCGGCTCTCATAGGGAAATATTCTTTCTCTGCGGCGTCCCACGTATTGGCTGGCGTTTTCCACAGCGTGTCTAGCTCTTCCTTCAGCAGCCCCAGATACAGATTGATGTCATTCCCTGGTTGTTTCGGCCCTTCAATTAGCATACTCACGTGAATGTACTTCCTCTTCATGCACAACCAGGGGGGAAGGTTGTACATCCACACAAACACAGGCCAGGTGCTATGTGTGCTTCTCTGGCTGCCAAACGGATTGAATCCATCGGTGCTCGCGCCCAGCACGATGTTCCTTGGATCCTTCCCAAATTCTGGGTATTCGAAGTTCAACGCTTGCCACTGGCTCGCATCCTTAGGGTGACTCAGCATCTTGTCTTTTTTATTTATCTCCGGATCATTTCCGTCATCTTCCCGCTTCTTCTCCTCCCTATCCGCGTGCCAACGCAGGAGCTTTGCTACCTTAGGGTCCGCGAAATACCACTGCAGACGAGGAGTGATCGGAAAGTACCACACCGATTTTCGAGGAGCTTTCTTCCTCTTCTTGTATCGAGTGACGCCGCACACCATACATATGGTAGACTCCGCATGCTCGTCCCGATAAATGATGCAATTGTTCATGCACACATGGTATTTCACGTGCGGTAAATCCAGAGGACACACGATTTTCTTCGCCTCCTCGAAATTGGTCGGGCACTTGTTCCCCTTGGGAAGACGTTCGTGCCAGAATGCCATGTTCTTGTCAAAGCATGCGTCGGTCATTTTGTGTTTTACCTTCATCTCCAAAGCCATGAGCGTTACTTTCAGGCGGGTATCCTCGGGCCTGCATCCTTCATACAATGGAGTAACCGCGTCTATCTCCAGTTGATCCAGCTTGGCTTTCTCTCGGGCGACAGCTCTTGCGTTATCCGTCTGCTTGAGAAGCAGCTCTTGAATATGAGGGTCCTGCACCCAGCCTCCATCGTCGTCTGCTCCGTCATCTTCATCTTCCTGATCATGCCCTTCGTCTTGATATTCCTCATCATCATGTACGACATCTTCTACATGATGACTGTGTACAGCATCACCGCCGTGATCATGTCCTGGAGATTCTCCGTCTTCTCGCCCGCCCTCGCCGCGGTGGTACTTGTCTTGTTACCCTTCCTCATTTCTTGCCCGGCCCCCATGGAAGACTTCATAGTCACCTTCATCACCTTGCCACCGATAGCCATCCATGAAACCACACAAGAGCAGGTGGTCCCCCACCTGACCGGAATCCGGGTCCGCAATAAGGCTCTTCAGCTTGCATCTTCGACACGGACATCTTATCTCTATCTCATTCTTTTGAAGCATCTCGGCCTTCGCGGAGCTCAAAAACCTATTCACGATGCCTTCGGTCATCGTGCAGACCATGGTCGCCTGCAGGGTAGAGCAAAACGATATTTTAGAACCAAGAAAAAAATTGGCATGACCTTCCCTAAAAATAGGACCAAAAAGAATGCATAGTGCCAAAATTCTCGCTGAAACGGAAATGAATCAACATTCTGGCAAAATATTGGCAACTATCGCATTTCAAATACCGTTACCTGCAAACACAAACATATATGCAACACCACAAACACATGCAACACCACAAACATACATAGATCTAGCTAGGCCACAAAAAGTGCATGTGCACGTTGTTGGAGCGAGCTAGGGAGAAAAAAAGTAGATCTACATCATGAAGATAGCTTTCCCCTTACTTACCTATCAAAAAAGGTAATTTCACCACTTAATTTTGATGAATCTATGGTGGAAATGAGGTGAGGAGGAGGAGGCAGCCGAAAGCTTGGAGGAGGAGGTGGAGGGAATGAAGTGGGGAAAGTGAGTGGGTAGGTGTGGGGCTGTCCAAAATATCTTGTTGGGGTCCCAGGTTACTAATGGCGCACCAACAGAAAATGCGCCATTAGTAACCCTGGTTACTAATGGCGCACTGGCAGGTGGTGCGCCATTAGTAGTTTTGCAGAAAAGTAATATATATATATATACTAATGGCGCACCGAGTCATAGTGCGCCATTACTAGTTTAAACTAGTAATGGCGCACTGTGAAACGGTGCGCCATTAGTAGTTTTGCAAAAAAAAGAATAAAAAAATCCAGTAATGGCGCACGGTCTTCCTGGTGCGCCATTACTAGTTAGAACTAGTAATGGCGCACTTCGACCTGATGCTCCATTAGTATGTATGGAAAAATGAAAAAAAATACTAGTGGTGCACCATGTTTCTAGTGTGCCATTAGTGTCTTCCACACAATGGCGCATCACCAACTGGTGCGCCATTAGTATATAGTAGTGGCGCACTACTTCCATGGTGCGCTATTAGTATAAATCCTATCTATAGCCCTTTTCCTAGTAGTGTCAGCAAGGAGTTCACCTTTGAGTTCAGTTGAAGAGACTCCAATGGCGATCCGAAGGGTCAGCCTGCTAGATATGGACTTCAGCAAGGAGTTTACCTTTGAGTTCTCTGTTCAGTCCCATGGCTGCACCAAGTTGAATGTGATTCACACCAACGATTCAGACTCGGTGAAGCTCTGCCTCGACGAGTTCAACCAGTACCTATAGGATGAGAAACCACAAGGTCACAGGACTAGACCTTGTGCCCATCCATTCGTCTCCTGACAGGGACCAGCGAATCGCCGTCACCCAGGTATGCGTGCGGGACGAGGTTCTCGTCTACCACTGCTGTAGGGCCATCAGTGGTTCTGGAGCATCGTCCGTTTCATCGGCAGCGCCGACTGCATCTTCGCTACGCTGGAGAGAAGGAAGAACGCGACGATTCAGCCATCTTGTGCAACAAGCTTGTCGACATCCAGAAGCAATATAAGATCATCGGCAACGGGTAGGAGAAGAACTCCGTGGTTGACCTCGCCGAGACCATCATCAACCCCTGCTACGCCAACATGAAAGAAGGCAACGATACCAAGGATTACACGGCCAAGGACGCATACGCATGCTACGACATGTATAGGCGGATCTTGGACATGAGGGCATGTCTGCTTCCCGTAACCGACGAGTACACGGACAGCCGCACCATCATGATCAAGTGTGCCAGGAATGTCTAAATGATGTACTTTATCGGTTTAAGCACCTTTATCATCTGAGTGTTTCATGCATTAGCCTATGTGTCGTAATTATCTGTTTTGTCCGAAATATTTCGTCTTACAACCCATTAACCTGTTTCCTTTTTTTAGTTGCTATTTGCTTATGTATGTAACTAGTTCACTGGGCTGTTGTGCTTTGAGTCTCCTTCCTCCCAACATATTACCCTTCTTAGGTGGAGCCAGCAGGTCTCGTACACAGACATCTGGGACCAACCACCTATCCATTTGTATTTCTTTATTTTGTTCAATATTTCGTCCTCTTCCTGTACAGCGGCTGGCGGCGCTGCCGCGCACGCCTCGGTGACCCATTATAGCATATGGTGTTGGCCAGTCCATCCCTCTACTCCGACACATTGTCCGACGGAGGCAGCTCCACCGGTCCACCCTGCACCCGAACAAGTCAACCCTCGTACTCCCGTCCACCTGCGTCTTCCCCGGCTCCGGTTCCTTCGGTCCGAGGTCTCGACGTCGTCCTCCTCCTTGATGCTCTCATCACGGTGCTGCCTATTGTCATTCCCAACATGGTCAGCAAAACAAGAGGAATCGAGAGATGATTGTTCATCGAGAGGCTGACAGTCCCGGGCCCACGAGGTCCATGGCGTAGGTTTTGTTGTTTAACATGCGCATCCCACGACATGTTTCAAATTTTTTTGGATCCAACAAGTATCAAGCAGCCCATGGGCCTCCCAGCCTAGCTTGTCTATATCATCAGCAACCCAAGTTATGTTTGTTTTTTCAAGATGACGCACAGCTCAGTTCTATTTTTCTATAAGAATGCAAAACTGAACCTATGTTTTCCCTTCTATAATAGTATATATATTTATATTTATATCTTATTTTATTACATATATATAATACAAACAACATAAGGTTCCGTTAAACCTATTGTTCGTCCAACCATTTTATAGACCTTCCCACTTCCTTTATTTTTTGTTTTCATTAATCCTATATCTGAATTTTCTCCCACTTTCTTTTTTGATGTAATCTGAGTTTTCTCCTAGTACTTTTCCCTAGTACCAACTCAACTGTCCCACGTCTAGCCTAAAATATAATAATACCCCACATCCTATTAACTCATCAAATTAAAATGATAGTATTTTATTTTGTAAATCGAAAGTTCTTACAAATAATAATAATAATAATTGCTTATATATAACTTGGCAAGTTAACTCCTCGTGATTGCGTACATAAGCTTGCAAAGATTTTACTGACCAATGCAGTAATAGACGTGCAATCATGTGTTTATGTTTTTATAACATTTCTCCGTCCGGCCAAACATGATATTTTCACCCAGCCTAGCAAGTCAGTGGAATTCGAGAAAATGCAGAAGGGCTTTAAATTCTACCATAATATATAAACAGGCTGCATAGGCGCTACATCATTGTTTCGCCCAGCCCACCAAATGGACTAAAAAACAAATGGACTGGCTGACATGTGGGCCAGTAGGTCGAAGCCTAAGCACTTTCGCAAAAAATAAAAATACAAAGGTCCAAGCCTAAGCGCGTCCGATTCACATCCAACGGCCGACATTCTTCTTCAATCTCTCGTCTTCTTCCCCCAGCATTGTCGGGACTGCCTGCTCCACCATCCGGTGTCCAGGAGCGCTGTTTTGCACGCCTCGCAGTGAAACGCTACCCCACCGATGGCTAGGCCATCCCTCCACTCCTTCGCAACTCCCGTTATTCTCTGCCGAGTGTAGGCCCACCTCGCACCCGAACCAGTCCAGTTTCCCACTACTCTCCGTCTGGGACTCCACTGACGCGTCATCCCCATCTCTGGGGCGTTCCAGTCTGGGGCCGCACTATCGTCCACCGGCTTGGTGCGCTCTACACAGTGTGGTCAACATGGTCAACAAACAAGAGTAATCGGAAGATGAATGTACATGGAGAGGCTGACAGTGAGGACGCACCACGCCCATGGACGCATGCATGCAACTGCATCCTTTTTACCCTAAAAATAATGTTTTCTCCCCTAATAGCTGGGACCCACCAGCTACATCTTTGCAAACAAGGAAGTGCGTCCTTATTACGGGCAAAAAACTGATTCTTCCCCCTGATAGCTGGGACCCACCGGCTATATCTTCGCACGCAAGGAAGTGTGTCCTTATCCTCCCTGACAGCTGGGACCCACCCAGTCGAAGCATATGTAGCGTTGTGTGTGTACATACCGGTCGATCGGCCTGTCTGCTATGATGAACTGTGGCCGAGTAAGGAGCAGTAGTAGTTCAGGCAGTCCAGTCCAAACCATGTACACGCACGTACAGCCAGATGCCAAAAAATACAGCCACGTACGTACATACGGGCGGGTCTCAAACGCATACTCGCGCATACGTATAGCCAGGGCTCGTGTACATGGAGAGGCCATGGACGGCAGCAACGGCGTCCTGTTCTTTGGAAGCCAACCGGGTGGGTCGGAACGGAGAAACTGCATCGCCGTGTTCATCGGGAGGCAACAGAATGCGTCGTGTTCATCGGGAGCCAACTGGCTTGGACGGCACAGCCGAAACGAGGCATGACGTACCGCAGAATAGAGGAAACGGCCTTCTGTTTGACCACCTACGGTCAAAACGGGATCCTGTTCGCCGGGAGGGGTGTGGCGTACCGCAAAACGGAGGAAACAGGCTTCTTTTCGACCTCCTATATTCGAAACGGGGTCCTATTGATCGGAAGGGGTGTGGCATACCACAAATGGAGGAAACGGAGTTCTCTTCGACTTCCTATGGCCGAAATAGGGGTCCTGTTCATCGGGAGGGGTGTGGCTTACCGCAAAACGGGACTCCACGGGGCTACTGTTCATCCACAGTCGACTTCCTCCACCGTCAACCTGGTATTGTTCATCCAGCCCTCCACGGGGTCCTGTTCATCCAGCCTCCACTGGCTACTGTTTGACCATCCCTCCACGGGATCCTGTTCAACCAGCCCTCCACATACGAGGTGCCTCCATCGACTACTGTTCATCCACCTCCACCTCCTCAATCGGGGTCCTGTTCATCGAGCGGCAACAGCCTCTACTACCGCGGGATCTTGTTCATCCAACCCCCACCGGGAACTCTTCATCAAGAGGCAGCTTCGATCAGCTTCAGTTAGCAGCAGTAGCGAAGGAATCACTTAGGTTCAGTTAACATCAAGGGATCGATCGGGGTTCAGTAACGTAGCTAGTGCAATCGCTCGGGTTCAATCTGAGCCAACGCCTCACTCGGGTTCAGTTAGAGCGCAACGCCTCACACACACATGCGTACATGTACGAGAGAAATGCGCAAACCTCCGTGCATCGCTCGGACCTGACCACCCACCGTAACCGGGAACTCCCCTAAATTTTCCTCGCCCTCGCTTCTACCATGATTTTTTCTGTCATGAACGGCCCAAAGAATGTCATGCAGGTGCGTCTCCGGCCCGCCTAGGACGAAAAGCCCATTTTCTATCATAGAAGTAGGAGCCCGCCACATCTATGATGATACCGGGTTCTGTCACAATTATCGTCATAGAAGTGTCATAACCATGACAGAAAAAAATTCGTTCGGCCCAAAATGTCAGGGATGTGTCTTTTTTGTAGTGTACACACCCCGCAAATGCAAATTATAGTGAAGCAAAACAATGTGTACACAATAACGTGAGTTCTAACCTAGAAAAAAGGTAGTAGCTTTATTTATATCTATAGACTATATTACTATATTGTTTATTTGTATAGTTATATCTATATCTATTTCACTCCCTTCGTTTATAATTTACTTCGCACATAGCTTTGACTGCAGCCAAATTTTATAGAACTTGACCAAATTTGGTGAAAACAATATGAACATTTACAATAACAAATTTACATGATGTGGAAATAAAAGCAATGATGAATCAAATGATATATATTTGGTGGTGTATATGTTAATACTTTTTCCTACAAAATTGTTGAAAGTATACAAAGTTTGACTTTAGAGAAACCCAATATGTTGTATTATGTAGTATATATTCTATATTCATTATTTGTATGCAGTTAATGTGTGTATTTGCACGTACACAATATAAACCATTGATTGATGTTGATCCAATGGTCCAGGTGGCTGCAATTCGGATCTACTATAACCTAATTGTACCCATACATGTTCTTCTCGAACGAGTAGCACGACAGTGTGATCGATCCACACAAGAAGACCTCAATGAGACCTCCTAACGTGCCACGTGGCTTCATGGGTGTCCCCCACATCATATTATTCATACTACATTGACTGAAAACAAAAAGATAAATCGCCCAAAACAAGATCTTCGCATTTTTTGTTCCTATGATGTTGTGTCGTGCACGTACCTAGTTGTATAGCAGTAGTAGTACAAACTTTGTAGTAGGAGTAGACGGAGTGCTCCTACTCTATGAATGAGTCCCATCTGACACCAAATTTCTTGGCTTTCGTGTTATAGCTAGATCTTCGTCTTCCCCTCCTCGTTTCTATTTTCCAACACGGTGGCCGGGCTGCGGTTTGCCAGTAATCAGTTTGCTCAACAATGGTCCCACATGAAAGTGAAAACGCTAGACAACACGCCTTACCTAGCTATGTGGCGTGCCGGATGGACAATGGATTACTCCCGATTCCTGGGCGTGTGGGGGTGCGACGCGAATGCGGCAGGCCTTTTCCTTTTACTAGAAATGTGCCTGTGCGTTGCAACGGATCTAAAGTAGAATAATACTTGTTCACAAACTTGAAAGAAAACACTCTTGTTTTGATATACATATACCACTAACAATATATTACGTTTCACTCAAAATATATTTCTCAGACTATTTTGATGAGGTGAGGAGGGATGTGGTTGCTTTCAACATAATAAGGGTTTTCTGCAAATTGGAGCAGAGATGTGGGCTATTGG
The DNA here is from genome assembly GCF_018294505.1 of Triticum aestivum. Lineage (NCBI taxonomy): Eukaryota > Viridiplantae > Streptophyta > Magnoliopsida > Poales > Poaceae > Triticum > Triticum aestivum. The sequence continues at coordinate 346,499,935 of NC_057807.1, read as the reverse complement.
TGCGAAAATGCCACAACTTACCTCACAGTCGTTAGATACAGATCTAATGGTCAGAAACAACGGATGGTAGACACACCATCACCACCAATTGAGTCTCTTATAGGAGTAGAGAAACATGTATAAATTATAACATTTGGTTCTGCCCCTTAGCATGGTTGATAGATAGAAATAGTGATTGGAAATGCTAGGGTGGAGCTTTTTCCGCCAGATAAGCAGGGTAGTAGCTAGGTTGGTGCATCATCAGTTTGGTCACCTGTGGTCCCACATGTTGTAGTGATATAAAGCCTAGCCAATGCGCGTTGACCGGGGGGGTGGAACGACAATGGGGTATGCAATGGGGAAGGGACATGCTTCATGTACATGTTTAAGTTTCTCGTTTTGACCTTGCGAACATGACAAGCATGCTAGTAGTTTTAAATATATAAGTTTGGTCCCAATTTTTGAATTTAGGAGTAGTTCGTAGGTCGAGTCAAGCATCGAACGTAAATTACAATGTTTATGCCAAAGGTAAGCACAGCTTATATATTGACGGATCGAGTACTAGTTATAGTGATGCATATAATTGAATCCAAATGTGAGCAAAGGGATCACACATGCCTTTGACTGGAATGAGAATGCAATAGCACAATAAGAATTAAGGCCACGGCGACGCGATAGCAGTGGTGGTTACAGGAGGAAAGAAGAAAGATGCATCCATCAACGTACGACCTCCTCCTCCTCCTAGTCTCAGTGCGTCGGGCCACCGACCAGTGGCTTAGGAGTGGTGGCTTTTGTGGCAAGGTCAAGGTGCTTCTCAACAAAGGCATCCAAGGCTTCCAGCCGGTCGACGAAGGCCAATGTCATAGCGTCTTCACCAACCTTGTAGATACCTATATACATGACTTCCTCACACATCTGGATGTGTAGGTCAACGAATTCTTGCAGGGTTAGGCACCTCGCGGCGAGCACGACCTCCAGGTGGACATTCTTCGTTGCGTCGGTGGGCAGTCGCAGGGCTAGCAGCTCTTGAAAGAGGTTCTCGCCACGGAGGCCGATTAGATGGCATGCAATGAGGACCCTGGGCGCGCGGGCTGGAGGAGTACGACGATGTCGTTCGTAAGCTTCTGGACGACGGTCAACTTGTTGATGGTGGCAACGATCATCTTGTACAACTGAGAGTCGTAGTTGGCATCGACGATGGCCATGAACCAACCAGCTGCCAACACCCTCTGGAGATGATCCTCGGTGCCATGCTGCAGGCTGGCGTTGTGGACCATCTGGCACAGCCACTGGCTGCTCGCGTGCATCGCCACCATGGGTCTGGAGTGAGCACTGTTGCGCTTAGTGTAGGTGCGTATGATGTGGTAGATGCATTGGAATGGAGGGGTGCCTTTTTATGAGTGGAAACTGTGTTGCATTCACATCATGCTGCCTCTTTTCCCTGTCCTCCTCCCATTACTTCCCTCAGCATGCAAATTGAAGGAGTTCGGGAACCACTACCCTCTCCCTCGTCTGCATTAAAGCCGTATGGGGAATTGTCCTAGTTTACTAGTTTACCGTCCATTTCTTAGGGCTTTTTACCGTCCTGGTTTGCTAGTTGTCAAATCAAATACTACTACTAGTAGTACGTACTCATTTGCGGTTTATAGGGCTTAATTTTAAAATCTCTTCAACAAAGGTAGATGACGAATGGTGGAATTAATTTCGTAGTTTGCAAAAGGAATTAATTAGTACTCTCATTTTTCTCAAAAAGTTATGTATACCAATGCATTAATTGCACCAAATGCATGCATGACCACTAAATGACCAAGAACGTCTACATGCATTGGTGAGTTTTTTTCTTCATCCTTGCACGCAGTGATTTAATACACCTTGAAATCTGAACATGTGATGGTAACTAGTAGATTGAGACTTATAAAACAAAAAAATTAGATGAGCCTTATAAATCGGAAAGGAGGGAGTATGTAGTACTAGTAGTACTACTAGTATACTAGTACTAGTAGGGACTGGTGCACCCCCCGCGGTACGCCCGGCTGAAGACGCCTCCTCGCCTCCATCAAACGCCTCCATTAAACCCGCAGAAACCTGGAAACCTACTCCGGCCACACGTCCATTCCTGAGCGGGCTGGAATTAAACACAACGCCGCTGAGCTCCCCATGTCCGTGCTCTGTTATGAGGCCAGACGCCGGCCAAGCTCCTCCCGTCCGTCCTCTATTTAAACTAGGCCAGATGCCCTGTAAGAATCGCACCCCTCCGCCGCTCCCCCATATCCTCCTTCACCATTTTCTACACTCCTTTGATGGCTTCTGAGGAGCAGTTCTTCGACATACTAGCCGGCCGGGTGGCCCGTCGAGCCCACCAGATACGAGCGAGGCAGCTCGCTGCACCAACTACCTAGCCCAACCCAACGGAGCCAGTTGCCGCCCCAAGCTAGCACATGGTTCAGCAACTCGCCTCTCCAGTTCAGCTCGACAAGGATTGTCGAGTTGCTCCATGCCGGCATGATGACACGGGCGTCATCGCTACCATGTCATACCGCGCCATCAATGTCTGCGGCCGCGCCACCCATGTCGGTGGCCGTGCCTCCCGTGTCTGTGGTCGCGCCTCCCATGTCTATGGTGGTCGTGCCTCCTGTGTTTGTGGCCGCGCCTCCGGTGCCTGCGGCCGCGCCATGCAGGAAAATATATAAGCCGGTTGGATGGAGAGCGACGAATTGGTGGCCAGCTTCTCCGTGTCCGCAGCCATCATAGAGGAGAAGTAGAACACGGGAGGCCGCCATCGCTTGGGTCCCATGAAGGCCACCGCCGATGCAACGATTGCGTATACAGGTGGTCTCTTAGCTGGTTCATCTCTTGCGAGGACCTTCGTCGACCCGCAAGTGTCTACTGGGCATGAGGAAGATCCCATGAAGGCCACCATCGAGGCGACAACTGCGTACACAGGCTCCTGTCGGTGTATAAAAGTTGGGGTCCTCTTTGTAGCCGTTTATTTGTGCACAGGCAGTCAGAGCTGCACTTGTGGCCATGCATAGCGGGGCAGAGGGAGGAACCAAAAGTACAAGACTATCAAAGCGGCGCTCAAACCAGGGACGCAAAAGGTAAAGCGACAAGATGGATCTTGCCGGGGCGGCCTACGCAGCACCGGCAAGAGCCTTGCCGGGGCAACTTACCCAACGCCAGCAAGGACACCACCCTTGAGCCTGAGAGTTTTGACGCCATCAACAACATTGGAACCAAATCTCAGGAGGGGGCCTGCATAGAGGCATGCAGATCTTTGTGAAGACAAAGGGCCTGCAAGGCCTAGATAGGAACCAGAAGACAGAACAACAGCGAGGCTCCTTGCTGAGGATGCCCACGAGGCCCCGGCAAGGCTACTGCCGAAGATACCCACGAGACCCTGCCAAGACTCTTGCCGAGGGTGCTCGCAAGGCCCCGGCAAGACCCTTGCTGGGAATATTAGCAAGACCGCGGCAAGGCTTTGCCGCCCAGTCACCAACCCAGCTCAGGGACTGACCCACCAACTAAGCAAGTACCCACGTGGCAGTATGTGGCTCCTAAACCAACCAGTCAAGCACCTTTGTTGTGGCATGCAGATCTTTGTGAAGACCCTGCCACCGCACCAGCTCAGCAGCCTGCCAGCTTGCATGGCGATGTGATACGTCCATTTTGCATCATGATTTTATATCGATATTTATTGCATTATGGGTTGTTATTACATGTTATGTCACAATACTTATGGCTATTCTCTCTTATTTTAGAAGGTTTATCATGAAGAGGGAGAATGCCGGCAACTGGGATTCTGGCTGGAAAAGGAGCAAATATTGGAAACCTATTCTGCACAGCTCCAAAAGTCCTGAAACTCCATGGAAATCATTTTTGGAATTAATAAGAATTATTGAGCAAAGAAAGTACAAGAGGGGGCCCACACCCTGGCCACGAGGTGCCTCATGGGCCCCCTGGTGGCCCTCTGGTGCCCATCTTCTGCTATATGAAGTCTTGCTATTAGTAGTCATGTGAATTTGGTATTCATTCGATATTTTGATGAGATGTATGTTGTCTCTCCTCTAGTGGTGTTATGTGAACATCGACTACATGACACTTCACTATTATTTGGGCCTAGAGCAAGGCATTGGGAAGTAATAAGTAGATGATGGGTTGCTAGAGTGACAGAAGCTTAAACCCTAGTTTATGTGTTGCTTCGTAAGGGGCTGATTTGGATCCACTAGTTTCATGTTATGGTTAAATTTACCTTCACACTTCTTTTGTAGTTGCGGATGCTTGCAATAGGGGTTAATCATAAGTGGTATGCTTATCCAAGAAAGGGCAGCACCCAAGCACCGGTCCACCCACATATCAAATTATCAAAGTAACGAACGCGAATCATATGAGCGTGATGAAAACCAGCTTGATGATAATTCCCATGTGTCCTCGAGAGCGCTTTTCTCATTATAAGAAATTGTCCAGGCTTGTCCTTTGCTAAAAAAAGTATTGGGCCACCTTGCTGCACTTTATTTACTTTCATTGCTTGTTACCTATTACAAATTATCCTATCACAAAACTATCTGTTACCTACAATTTCAGTGCTTGTAGAGAATACCTTACTGAAAACCGCTTGTCATTTCCGTTTGCTCCTCGCTGGGGTTGACACTCTTACTTATCGAAAGGACTACGATAGATACCCTATACTTTTGGGTCATCAAGACTCTTTTCCGGCGCCGTTGCCGGGGAGTGAAGTGCCTTTGGTGAGTGGAACTTGGTAAGGAAACATTTATATAGTGTGCTGAAATTTTCTGTCACTTGTTACTATGGAAACTAATCCTTTGAGGGGCTTGTTTGGGGCATCTTCACCCCGACCAGTAGAGCAAAGAGTTGCTCCTCAACCTACTAAACCTACTGAAAATGTTTACTTTGAGATTCCTTCGGGTATGATAGAGGAACTGCTAGCTAATCCCTTTGAAGGAGATGGAACATTGCATCCCGATTTACACCTTATCTATGTGGATGAAGTTTGTGGATTAGTTAAACTTGCAGGTATGCCCGATGATGTTGTTAAGAGGAAGGTCTTCCCTTTATCTTTGAAGAGAGACACATTGACATGGTATAGGCTCTGTGATGATATGGGATCTTGGGACTATAAACAATTGAAATTGGAATTTCACCAGAAGTTCTATCCTATGCATCTTGTTCATCGTGATCATAATTGTATATATAATTTTTGGCCTCGCGAAGGAGAAAGCATCGCTCAAGCTTGGGGGAGGCTTAAGTCAATGTTATATTCATGCCCCAATCATGAGCTCTCAAGAGATAGGATTATTCAAAAAAATTATGCTCGGCTTTCTCTCAATGATCGCACCATGCTCGATACTTCCTGTGTTGGTTCTTATATGTTGAAGACTATTGAATTCAAGTGGGATTTATTGGAAAGAATTAAACGCAACTCTGAAGATTGGGGTTCCAACGATGGTAAGGAGTCAGGTATGACACCTAAGTTTGATTGTGTTAAATCTTTTATGAATAACAATGCTTTTCGTGGATTTAGCGCTAAATATGGACTTGACTCTGAGATAGTAGCTTCTTTCTGTGAATCTTTTTCTACTCACGTTGATCTCCCTAAGGAGAAGTGGTTTAAATATAATCCTCCCATTGAAGTAAAAGTAGTTGCACCTGTTACAGTTGAAGAAAAGACTATCACTTATAATGATCCTATTGTTCCTACTACTTATGTTGAGAAACCACCTTTCCCTGTTAGAATAAAGGATCATGCTAAAGCTTCAATTGTGGTTCATAAAAGTAATACTAGAACATATACACCTCCTGAGCAAATTAAAGTTGAACCTAGTATTAATATGGTTAAAGATCTCTTGGCTGATAATATTGATGGGCATGTTATTTACTTCTATGAGGAAGCTACTAACATTGCTAAACCCGATGCTAAGATATATAGACATGTTGTAGGCATGCCTGTTATTTCTGTTAAAATAGGAGATCATTGTTATCATGGCTTATGTGATATGGGTGCTAGTGCTAGTGCAATACCTATTTCCTTATCAAGAAATTATGCATGATATTGCACCCGCTGAGTTGGAAGATATTCATGTTACTATTAAGCTTGCCAATAGAGATACTATTTCACCAGTTGGGATTGTTAGAGATGTTGAAGTCTTGTGTGGGAAGGTTAAATACCCCACTGATTTTCTTGTTCTTGGTTTCCCACAAGATAGCTTTTGTCCCATTATATTTGTTAGACCCTTCTTGAATACTGTCAATGCTAGGATTGATTGTGAAAAGGATGTTGTTACTATTGGTCTGGGGAATACGACACATGAGTTTAATTTTGCTAAGTTTCATAGACAACCCCATGATAAAGAATTGCCTAGTTAGGATGAAATGATTGGTCTTGCTTCTATTGCCGTGCCTCCTACTGATCCTTTAGAACAATATTTGCTAGACCATGAAAATGATATGTTTACGAATGAAAGAAGGGAGATAGATGAAGTATTCTTTCAACAGGGTCCTATTCTGAAACACAACTTGCTTGTTGAAATCCTAGGGGATCCCCCTCCACCCAAGGGTGATCTCATGTTTGATCTTAAACCTTTACCTGATAATCTTAAATATGCTTATCTTGATGAAAGGAAGATATATCCTGTTATTATTAGTGCTAACCTTTCAGTGCAGGAAGAGGAAAGATTATTGAAAACTCTGAAGAAGCACCGTGCTGCTATTGGATATACTCTTGATGATCTTAAGGGCATTAGTCCCACTCTATGCCAACACAAAATTAAATTGGACGAAGGCTCCAAACTAGTTAGAGATCATCAACGACGGTTAAATCCTAAGATGAAAGATGTGGTAACAAAGGAGATACTAAAGCTCCTTGAGGCAGGTATAATTTATCCCGATGTTGATAGTGATTGGTTAAGTCATGTCCATTGCGTCCCTAAGAAGGGAGGTATTACTGTTGTTCCTAATGATAAAGATGAATTGATTCCGCAAAGAATTATTACAGGTTATAGGATTGTAATTGATTTCAATAAATTAAATAAAGCTACTAAGAAAGATCATTACCCTTTACCTTTTATTGATTAAATTCTAGAAAGACTATCCAAACATACACATTTCTGCTTTCTAGATGGTTATTCTGGTTTCTCTCAAATACCTGTGTCAGCGGATGATCAATCAAAAACTACCTTTACTTGCCCTTTTGGTACTTTTGCTTATAGACGTATGACATTTGGTTTATGTAATGCACCTGCTACCTTTCAAAGATGCATGATGGCTATATTGTCTGACTTTTGTGAAAAGAATTGTGAGGTATTCATGTTTGACTTCTCCATTTATGGATCCTCTTTTGATGATTCCTTGAGCAACCTCGATCGAGTTTTGCAGAGATGTGAAGACACTAGTCTCGTCTTGAATTGGGAAAAGTGTCACTTTATGGTTAATGAAGGCATTGTCTTGGGGCATAAAATTTCTGAAAGAGGTATTGAAGTTGATAAAGCTAAGGTTGATGCTATTGAAAATATGCCTTGTACCAAGGACATTAAAGGTATAAGAAGTTTCCTTGGTCATGCCGGTTTTTATAGGAGGTTCATTAAGGACTTTTCTGAAATCTCTAGGCCTCTGACTAATTTATTGCAAAAAGATATCCCTTTTGTTTTCGATTATGACTGTGTAGAAGCATTTGAAATACTTAAGAAAGCTTTGATCACTTCACCTATTGTTCAGCCACCTGATTGGAATTTACCCTTTGAAATTATGTGTGATGCTAGTGATTATGCTGTAGGTGTTGTTCTAGGGCAAGGAGTTAATAAGAAATTAAATGTTATCCAGTATGCTAGTAATACTCTTGACACTGCCCAGAGAAATTATGCTACCACTGAAAAAGAATTCTTAGCAGTTGTATTTGCATGTGATAAGTTTAGACCTTATATTGTTGATTCTAAAGTAACTATTCACACTGATCATGCCGCTATTAAATATCTTATGGAAAAGAAAGATGCTAAGCCTAGACTTATTACACTACAAAAAAAGACACCTCCGTGACATTTTGGGTCGAACGAATTTTTATCTGTCATAGATATGACACTTCTATGACGATAATTGTGACAAAACACGATATCATCATAGATGTGGTGGGCTCCTACTTCTATGACAAAAAATCATGACAAAAAATGGGCTTTTCGTCCTGGGCGGGCCGGAGACGCAGCTGCATGACATTCTTTGGGCCGTCCATGACGGAAAAAACCGTGGTAGAAGCGAGGGGGAGGAAAATTTCGGGGATTTGCCGGTTACGGTGGGAGGTCGGGGGCCGAGTGATGCGCATTTCTCTCGTACACGTACGCGCGTGTGTGCGAGGCGTTGGCTCTAACTGAACCCGAGCGAGGCGTTGGGCTCTAACTAAACCCGAGCGATTGCACTGCAGGCTACGCGTTACTGAACCCGAGCGATCAATCGATGGCTGTTAACTGAACCCGATGGAGCGATTCCTTCGCTACTGCTGCTAACTAAAGCCGATCGATGTTGCCTCTGGGATGAACAGTGAGCGTTGCGGGGGGGATTGGATGAACAGTGAGCGGTGGCGTTGCCTCTGGATGAACAGGACCCCGTGGTGTGGAGGGCTGGATGAATAATAGATGGTGGAGGGGTGGTCGTGGAGGGGTGGTTGAACAGGACCCCATGGTGTGGAGGGCTGGATGAATAGTAGACGGTGGAGGGGTGGCCGTGGAGGGGTGGTTGAACAGGACCCCGTGTGGAGGGCTGGATGAACAATAGATGGTGGAGGGGTGCCCGTGGAGGGGTGGTTGAACAGTAGCCGGTTGATGACCCACAAGTATAGGGGATCTATCGTAGTCCTTTCGATAAGTAAGAGTGTCGAACCCAACGAGGAGCAGAAGGAAATGATAAGCAGTTTTTAGCAAGGTATTCTCTGCAAGTACTGAAATAAGTGGTAACAGATAGTTTTGTGATAGGATAAATGGTAACGAGCAACAAGTAACAAAAGTAAATAAAGTGCAGCAAGGTGGCCCAATCCTTTTTGTAGCAAAGGACAAGCCTGGACAAACTCTTATAATAGGAAAAGCGCTCCCGAGGACACATGGGAATATCGTCAAGCTAGTTTTCATCACGCTCATATGATTCGCGTTCGGTACTTTGATAATTTGATATGTGGGTGGACCGGTGCTTGGGTACTGCCCTTACTTGGACAAGCATCCCACTTATGATTAACCTCTATTGCAAGCATCCGCAACTACAACAAAAGTATTAAGGTAAACCTAACCATAGCATGAAACATATGGATCCAAATCAGCCCCTTATGAAGCAAGGCATAAACTAGGGTTTAAGCTTCTGTCACTCTAGCAACCCATCATCTACTTATTACTTCCTAATGCCTTCCTCTAGACCCAAATAATGGTGAACTGTTGTGTAGTCGACATTCACATAACACCACTAGAGGTTAGACAACATACATCTTATCAAAATATCAAACGAATACCAAATTCACATGACTACTAATAGCAAGACTTCTCCCTTGTCCTCAGGAACAAAAGTAACTACTCACAAAACATATTCATGTTCATAATCAGAGGGGTAATAATGTGCATATAGGATCTGAACATATGATCTTCCACCAAATAAACCAACTAGCATCAACTACAAGGAGTAATCAACACTACTAGCAACCTACTAGCACCAAACCCGGACATGGAGACAAGAATTGGATACAAGAGATGAACTAGGGTTTTGAGATGAGATGGTGCTGGTGAAGATGTTGATGGAGATTGCCCTCTCCCGATGAGAGGAGCATTGGTGATGACGATGGTGATGATTTCCCCCTCCTGGAGGGAAGTGTCCCCGGCAGAACAGCTCTGCCGGAGCCCTAGATTGGTTCCGCCAAGGTTCCGCCTCGTGGCGGCGGTGTCTCGTCCCGAAAGGTTCTCTTCTATTTTTTTCTCATCGAAAGACTTCGTATGGGGGAAGATGGGCGTCGGAGAGCCACCAGGGGGCCCACGAGGTAGGGGGCACGCCCAGGGGGGCGCCCCTACCCTCGTGAGCAGGGTGTGAGCCCCCTGGCCTTCATCTTTGGCGACGATTTTTCTTTATTTATTCTAAGGTATTCCATGGAGTTTCAGGACTTTTGGAGTTGCGCAGAATAGTCCTTCAATATTTTCTCCTTTTCCAGCCCAGAATTCCAGCTGCCGGTATTCTCCCTCTTCATGTAAACCTTGTAAAATAAGAGAGAATAGCCATAAGTATTGTGACATAACGTGAAATAACAGCCCATAATGCAATAAATATTGATATAAAAGCATGATGCAAAATGGATGTATCAATTCCCCCAAGCTTAGACCTCGCTTGTCCTCAAGCGAAAAGCCAATAACAATAAATATGTCCTCATGTTTAGAGGTAGAGGCGTCAATAAAAATAAAATACAGACATGAAGGCATCATGATTATTTCATAACAGCAACATATATAGATTTTGTCATATGATTACTTATGTTCAAGTGATGATCTTTTAACAAAGCCAAAATATGAATCAGAAACTTTATTGGGCACCAACAATTATAATCTCAGTCATTGAAGCAATTGCAATTGATCATAACATCGGAAATAGTCTATATCAGAGCTTAAAAGCAAGTCCACATACTCAACTATCACTTAGTCTTTCATAATTGCTAACACTCACGCGATACTTGTGGTTACGGAGTTTTAATCAGACATAGAGAAAGATAGGGGCTTATAGTTTTGCCCCACAACCTTTTACCTCAAGGGTAATGTCAACAATAATAATTCACGCTCCCCCACATCCAATTAGAATATATATATATATATATATATATATATATATATATATATATATATATATATATATCATGTTCTTTCCAACATGTTGAGCTTGCCAAAGGATAAAATGAAAAAGGAAAGGTGAAGATCACCGTGACTCTTGCATAAGGTAGAGGATAATAATAAAAGATAGGCCCTTCGCAGAGGGAAGCAGAGGTTGTCATGCATGTTTAGGGTTGATGCACAAAATCTTAATTCAAAAGAACATCACTTTATATTGCCCCTTGTATGTGAACCTTTATTATGCAGTCCGTCGCTTTTATTGCGTCGACAACAAGTTCGTACAAATTTTATTTTCTCCGCACTAATAAATCATGCATATTTAGAGAGCAATGTTTATTGCTTGCACCGATGACAACTTACTTGAAGGATCTTACTCAATCCATAGGTAGATATGGTGGACTCTCATGGCAAAACTGGTTTAAGGGTATTTGGAAGCACAAGTAGTATTTCTACTTAGTGCTGAGAATTTGGCTAGCATGACGGGGAAAGGCAAGCTCAACACGGTAGAGGAATCATGACAACATACTTTATCTCAGATGCAAGAAAACATAACTCATTATGTCGTCTTCCTTGTCCAACCTCAACTCTTTAGCATGTCATATTTTAATGAGTGCTCCCAATCATAAAAGATGTCAATGATAATATATCTATATGTGAAACCTCTTTTCCTTATTACTTCCTATTAATTGCAACGATGACCAAAGCTATATTTGCCAACTCCCAACAACTTTTAATCATCATACTTTTTCTATGTGAAGTCATTACTTTCACTAAGATCAATACGAACTCTTTGATTCTATTTATTCTTTTTCTTCTAGTCACCCAAGATCATGTCAAAATACTCAAGCCCTTGACTCAACACTAATCTTTGTTATATAGCTCACGTACTCGATTACAAAGAAGTATCATAAAGCAAAACTCAAAACTAGATCATGCCATGACTTTATTCTACTAAATCAAGATACTACTAATAGGATCGAACTACGAAAAAGGTAAAGATAGGAGTTGTGATGGTGATACGATACTAGGGCACCTCCCCCAAGCTTGGCAGTTGCCAAGGGGAGTGCCCATACCCATGTGATTATGTCTCCTTCCTTGCTGTTGGCGGTGGAGGCGTTGATGATGATGCAAGCTTGTCGTCCACCTTCCATGGCATAGGCTCACCATCATAGAAGGATGATCGAGTCTCCGGAATACTCATATATGCAGCCAAACTCATCCTTTTGAATCTATATTCATACTCACAGTTTTGGTTTTGCAGATCATAGATTTGTGCTTGGAGGTGCTCGATCTTCTCATGTAGCTTATAGATGGCTTCCTCGGTCTTCTTGGCATCCGGCTCATAGTTGTTGGTGAACTCCGCGAGCATCTTGTGGGTAGCGTTGATTCCACGCTCCACCACCCCTGGCACTTGAAAACTTGTTGATCCATTGCTTCGAGCCTCAACTCCACGCTTCCGGTTCCCTTTGGTCCCTCAACATCGCGGATGTGCAGCAACCCATCACGCATCTCAATGGTTTGAGGGTGTCGCAGCACCTCCACGAGGTAAGGGTTGATAACCTTCTCGAAGAACTTGTCCTTGGAAGCACATGGGGTCGTCATGATGATCTAGACCTGTCAGAAAAACAGCTCGAAACAAGAACAGGGAGATTTGCGTGATACGAGAGTCAAAACCTTTGGGAGTATATATAATGAATTTTTACCGACCAAAATACGTATCGTGCAAGGAAACAGAGTCCGAAGGGCACACGAGGTGCTCACGAGGTAGGGGGCGCGCCCAGGGGGGTAGGGCGCACCCTCCACCCTCGTGGAGGCCTCATGTCCTCCCCGGACTGCTACTTATTTTTCTATTTTTCTAAATATTCCAAAACGGAGAAATATTCCCTTAAAAATTGTTTTGGAGTCGGTTTACTTACCATACCACATACCTATTCCTTTTTGGAGTCTGGAACGTTTTGGAAAGTGTCCCTTATGTATTCCTCTGGGGTTACGGTTTCAATAATATTAGTTTCAACATTTATAGGGTTACCTGAGATATAGTGTTTGATCCTTTGACCGTTTACCACCTTCGGATTTGTGCCTGCGAAGTTGTTGACTTTATGGCACCGGAATGATAGACCTCCTCGATAACGTAGGGACCTTCCCATTTGGAGAGAAGTTTTCCTGCAAAAAATCTTAAATGAGAGTTGTATAGCAATACATAATCACCTACATTAAACTCACGCTTTTGTATCCTTTTGTCATGCCATCTTTTAACCTTTTCTTTAAACAACTTGGCATTTTCATAAGCTTGGGTTCTCCATTCATCAAGTGAACTAATATCAAATAACCTCTTCTCACCAGCAAGTTTGAAATCATAGTTGAGCTCTTTAATAGCCCAATATGCCTTATGTTCTAGTTCGAGAGGTAAGTGACATGCTTTTCCATAAACCATCTTATACGGAGACATACCCATAGGATTTTTGTATGCAGTTCTATAGGCCCATAATGCATCATTTAGTTTCTTGGACCAATTATTTCTAGACCTATTGACAGTCTTTTGCAAAATTAATTTGAGCTCTCTATTTCTCAATTCTACCTGACCACTAGACTGCGGGTGATATGGAGATGCAATTCTATGATTAACATCGTATTTAGCAAGCATCTTACGGAAAGCACCATGAATAAAGTGTGACCCACCATTAGTAATTAAGTATCTAGGGACTCCAAACCTCGGAAAAATAACTTCCTTAAGCATTTTAATAGATGCGTTATGATCAACACTACTAGTTGGAATAGCTTCTACCCACTTAGTAACGTAATCAACAGCAACTAAAATACGAGTGTAACCATTAGAGGCAGGAAAAGGTCCCATATAATCAAAGCCCCAAACATCAAATGGCTAAATAACAAGTGAATAATTCATAGGCATTTCTTGACGTCTATTGATATTACCAATTCTGTGAAATTCATCGCAAGATAAAACAAACTTACGGGCATCCTTGAAAAGAGTAGGCCTATAAAAACCGGATTGCAATACCTTATGTGCAGTTCTATCTCCAGCGTGGTGTCCTCCATAAGCCTCGGAGTGACACTTGTCTAGGATCTGTTCCTCTTCATGCTCAGCTACACAACGTCTTATAACACCATCTACTCCTTTATAAAGATGTGGGTCATCCCAAAAGTAATGTCGCAAGTCATAAAAAAACTTTTTCTTTTGTTGGTATGTGAAGCTAGGTGGTATAAATTTAGCAACAATATAATTAGCATAATTAGCATACCAAGGAGTGCTACGAGTATTACTTATGACATTTAATTACTCATTAGGAAAGCTATCATCAATAGGTAGTGGGTCATCAAGAACGTTCTCTAGCCTAGACAAGTTGTCTGCAACGGGGTTCTCAGCTCCTTTTCTATCAAAAATATGTAAATCAAATTCTTGAAGCAAGAGAACCCATCTAATGAGTCTAGGTTTTGCATCTTTCTTTTCCATAAGATATTTAATAGCAGCATGATCTATATGAATAGTTACTCTAGAATCAACAATATAGGGTCTGAATTTATCACAAGCAAATACAACCGCTAAAAGTTCCTTTTCGGTAGTAGCATAATTTCTTTGAGCATTGTCTAGAGTCTTACTAGCATAATGGCTAACATTCAATTTCTTATCAACTCTTTGCCCTAGAACAACACCTACAGCATAATCACTAGCATCACACATAATTTAAAAGGGTAAATTTCAGTCAGGTGGCTGAACAACAGGTGCAGAGACTAATGCTTTCTCAAGTATTTCAAATGATTCTACACTATCATCATCAAAGACAAATGGTACATCTTTTTGTAATAAATTAGTCAGAGGCCGAGAGATTTTTGAGAAGTCCTTGATGAACCTCCTATAAAATCCGGCATGACCAAGGAAACTTCTTATACGTTTGATGTCCTTGGGACATGGCATCTTTTCAATAGCATCAACCTTGGCTTTATCAACTTCAATACCTCTTTCAGAAACTTTGTGCCCCAAGACGATACCTTCATTCACCATAAAGTGGCACTTTTCCCAATTCAAGACAAGATTAGTTTCTTCACATCTCTGCAAAACTCGAGCAAGATTGCTCAAGCAATCATCAAAAGAGGAACCATAGACGGAAAAGTCATCCATGAAAACCTCACAATTTTTCTCACAAAAGTCAGAGAATATAGCCATCATGCATCTTTGAAAGGTAGCAGCTGCATTACATAAACCAAAAGGCATACGTCTATAAGCAAAAGTACCAAAAGGGCATGTAAAAGTAGTCTTTGATTGATCTTTAGCTAACACAGGTATTTGAGAGAAAGCAATAATGTGTATGTTTGCACAATATTTCTAGCATTTGATCAATAAAAGGTAAGGGTTAATGATCTTTCTTAGTAGCCTTATTTAATTTGCGGAAATCAATTACCATCCTATAACCTGTGATAATTCTTTGCGGAATCAATTCATCTTTATCATTAGGGACAACAGTAATACCTCCCTTCTTAGGGACACAATGGACAGGACTTACCCACTGACTATCAGCAACGGGATAAATTATACCTGCCTCTAGAAGCTTGAGTATTTCTTTTCTTACCACTTCTTTCATTTCAGGATTCAAACGTCGTTGAGGATCATGAACCGGTTTGACATCCGCTTCCAAATTTATTTTATGTTGACATAGAGTGGGATTGATGCCCTTAAGATCATCCAGAGTATATCCAATAGCGGTGCGGTGCTTTTTCAGAGTGTTCAATAATCTTTCTTCTTCATGCTCTGAAAGGTTAGCGCTAATAATGACAGTATATATTTTCTTTTCATCAAGATAAGCATATGTAAGATTATCAAGCAATGGTTTAAGCTCAAACACGGGATCACCCTTGGGTGGAGGAGGATCCCCTAGGATTTCAACAAGCAAATTGTGCTGCAGAATAGGTTCCTGTTTAAAGAATACTTCATCTATTTCCCTTCTTTCATTCATGAACATATCATTTTCATGGTCTAGCAAATAGTGTTCTAAAGGATCACTAGGAGGTACAGCAATAGAAGCAAGACCAATAATTTCATCCTTACTAGGCAATTCTTCCTCACGATGTTGTTTACTAAATTTAGAGAAATTAAACTCATGAACCATATCATCCAAGCCAACAGTAACAACATTCTTTTTGCAAGCTATCGTAGCATTAACAGTACGCAAGAAGGGTCTACCAAATATAATGGGACAAAAGCTATCTTGTGGAGAACCAAGAACAAGAAAATCAGCGGGATATTTGGTTTTCCCACACAATACTTCAACATCTCTAACAATTCCCATTGCAGATATAGTATCTCTATTGGCAAGTTTAATTGTAACGTCAATTTCTTCTAACTCAACAGGTGCAATCTCATGCATAATTTCTTTGTATAAGCCAATGGGTATAACACTAGCACTAGCACCCATATCACATAAACCATGATAACAATGATCTCCTATTTTAACAGAAATAACAGGCACGCCTACCACAGGTCTATGTTTATCTCTATCACAGGGTTTAGCTATTCTAGCAGTTTCACCAGTGAATTGAATAACATGCCCATCAATATTATCAGACAAGAGATATTTAACAATAGCAATATTAGGTTCTACTTTGACTTTCTCAGGGGGTGTATAAGTCCTAGTATTGCTTTTACGAACAACAGTTGAAGCTTTAGCATGATCCTTCATTCTAAAAGGGAAAGGGGGTTTCTCAACATAAGAAGTGGGAACAATAGGATCATTATAAGTGACAATCTTTTCTTCAACTTTAGTAGGTGCAGTTACTTTTACTTTTATGGGAGGATGATATTTAAACCACTTCTCCTTGGGGAGATCGACATAAGTAGCAAAAGACTCACATAAAGAAGCTACTATCTCAGAGTCAAGTCCATATTTAGTGCTAAACTTATGGAAAATATCGGTATCCATAAAAGATTTAACACAATCAAACTTAGGTGTCATACCTGACTCCTTACCTTAGTCGTGGTCCCAATCTTCAGAGTTGCGTTTAATTCTATCCAATAAATTCCATCCAAATTCAATAGACTTCATCATAAAAGAGCCAGCACAAGAAGTATCGAGCATGGTGCGATTATTATCAGAAAGCCGAGCATAAAAGTTTTGGAGAATTGTCAATTTTGAGAGCTCATGATTGGGGCATAAATATAATATTGATTTAAGCCTCCCCCAAGCTTTAGTGTGCTTTCTCCTTCGCGAGGCCAAAAATTATATATATATAATTGCGATCACGATGAACAAGATGCATAGGGTAATACTTTTGATGAAATTCCAATTTCAATCTTTTATAGTTCCATGATCTCGTATCATCACATAGCCTATACCATGTCAATACGTCTCCCTCCAAAGATAAAGGGAAAGCCTTCCTATTAACAGCATCATTGGGTATACCTGTAAGCTTAAATAGTCCACAAATATCATCCACAAAGCGTAGATGTTCGTCAGGATGCTTTGTTCCATCTCGTGCAGAAGTGTTAGCTAGCAGTTTTTTCCATCATACCCGAAGGAATCTGAAAAGCAGTTTTCTTTTCAATAGATTCAGTAGGTTCAGTAGGTTGAGGAGCAACTCTTGGCTCAACCAGACGGGGTGAAGATACCCCGAACAAGCCCCTCAAACAATTACTTTCCATAGTAACAAGTGACAGAAAATTTCAGCACACTAAATAAATTTTTCCTTACCAAATTCCACCTACCAATGGCGCTTCACTCCCCGGCAACGGCGCCAGAAAAGAGTCTTGATGACCCACAAGTATAGGGGATCTATCGTAATCCTTTCGATAAGTAAGAGTGTCGAACCCAACGAGGAGCAGAAGGAAATGATAAGCGGTTTTCAGCAAGGTATTCTCTGCAAGTACTGAAATAGGTGGTAATAGATAGTTTTGTGATAGGATAAATTATAACGAGCAACAAGTAACAAAAGTAAATAAAGTGCAGCAAGGTGGCCCAACCTTTTTGTAGCAAAGGACAAGCCTGGACAAACTCTTATAATAGGAAAAGCGCTCCCGAGGACACATGGGAATATCATCAAGCTAGTTTTCATCACGCTCATATGATTTGCGTTTGGTACTTTGATAATTTGATATGTGGGTGGACCGGTGCTTGGGTACTGCCCTTACTTGGACAAGCATCCCACTTATGATTAACCTCTATTGCAAGCATCCGCAACTAAAACAAAAGTATTAAGGTAAACCTAACCATAGCATGAAACATATGGATCCAAATCAGCCCCTTACAAAGCAACGCATAAACTAGGGTTTAAGCTTCTGTCACTCTAGCAACCCATCATCTACTTATTACTTCCCAGTGCCTTCCTCTAGGCCCAAATAATGGTGAAGTGTTATGTAGTCGACGTTCACATAACACCACTAGAGGTTAGACAACATACATCTTATCAAAATATCAAACGAATACCAAATTCACATGACTACTAATAGCAAGACTTCTCCCTTGTCCTCAAGAACAAACATAACTACTCACAAAGCATATTCATGTTCATATTCAGAGGGGTAATAATGTGCATATAGGATCTGAACATATGATCTTCCACCAAATAAACCAACTAGCGTCAACTAGAAGGAGTAATCAACACTACTAGCAACCTACTAGCACCAATCCCGGACTTGGAGACAAGAATTTGATACAAGAGATGAACTAGGGTTTGGAGATGAGATGGTGCTGGTGAAGATGTTCATGGAGATTGCCCTCTCCCGATGAGAGGAGCGTTGGTGATGACGATGGTGATGATTTCCCCCTCCCGGAGGGAAGTGTCCCCGGCAGAACAGCTCTGCCGGAGCCCTAGATTGGTTGCGCCAAGGTTCCGCCTCGTGGTGGCGGAGTCTCGTCCTGAAAGGTTCTCTTCTATTTTTTTTCTCATTGAAAGACTTCATATGGGAGAATATGGGCGTCGGAGAGCCACCAGGGGCCCCACGATGTAGGGGGGCGCGCCCAGGGGGCTCCCCCCATCCTCGTGAGCAGGGTGTGGGCCCCCTGGCCTTCATCTTTGGCGACGGTTTTTCTTTGTTTATTCTAAGGTATTTCGTGGAGTTTCAGGACTTTTGGAGTTGCGCAGAATAGTCCTTCAATATTTTCTCCTTTTCCAACCCAGAATTCCAGCTGCCGGCATTCTCCCTCTTCATGTAAACCTTGTAAAATAAGAGAGAATAGCCATACATATTGTGACATAACGTGAAATACCAGCCCATAATGCAATAAATATCGATATAAAAGCATGATGCAAAATGGACGTATCACCGGTGGAGTAGCGCGCGGTGGAGGCTGGATGAACAGGAGCCCGTGGAGGCTGGAGGAGGTCGACGTTAGCCCGTGGAGGCTGGAGGAGGTCGACGGTGGAGATGAACAGTATCCCGTGGAGTCCCGTTTTGCGGTACGCCACACCCCTCCCGATGAACAGGAGCACCGTTTCGACCATAGCGCTCAAACACAAGTCCGTTTCGTCCGTTTTGCGGTACGCCACACCCCTTCCGATCAACAGGACCCCTGTTTCGATCGTAGGAGGTCCGTTTCATCCGTTTTGCAGTACGCCACACCCCTTCCAATAAACAGGACCCCTGTTTCGACCATAGGAGGTCCGTTTCCTCCGTTTCGCGGTACCTCACACCCCTCCCGATCAACAGGACCCCGTTTCGAATGTAGGAGGTCTGTTTCCTCCGTTTTGCAGTACGCCACACCCCTCCCGGTCAACAGGACCTTGCTCCAAACATAGGAGGTCTGTTTCCCCTGTTGTGCGGTATGCCAGGCCTCGTTTCCATCACCTGTTCCATCCAAGCCCTCCCGATGAACACGACCACGCATTCCGTTCCGACCCAGCCGGTTGGCTCCCCATGAACACGACGACGACGCTGTTTCTTCGTTCCGACCCAGCCATGTACGTATGCGCGAGTAGGCATTCGAGACCCTGCCCGTATGTACGTACGTGGCCGTATTTTCTTTCTTGCACCCTTGACGCTATACGTACGTGTACATGCTATGTGCGCACCTCTACATCAACACGTGCGCGCCTCTACTACGACACGTGTGCGCCTCTACATCGACCAGAGTATGTACGCACACGTTTGTGACCAGAATGACAACGCTACGTACGCTTCGACCAGGTGGGTCCCAGAAGTCAGAGGGGCGAATTGTTTTTTTGCCCGGACGCACTTCCTTGCGTGCGAAGATGTAGCTGGTGGGTCCCAGCAGTCAGGGGGGCAAATCGTTTTTTTGCCCGAACGCACTTCCTTGTGTGCGAAGATGTAGCTGGTGGGTCCCAGAAGTCTGGGGGAATGTTTTTTTGTGAAATACGGTGGCCCGTCCGGTGGGTCCCCGCTGTCAGGTGGAGGAATAATTATTTTGCACGTAATAAGGAGGCACTTCCTTGCTGCGGCCGTGGTGTTGGGGAACGTAGCAGAAATTCAAAATTTTCCTACGTGTCACCAAGATCTATCTATGGAGAAACCAGCAATGAGGGGAAGGAGAGTGCATCTACATACCCTTGTAGATCGCTAAGAGGAAGCGTTCAAGAGAACGGGGTTGAAGGTGTCGTACTCGTCGTGATCCAAATCACCGGAGATCCTACGGACGGCACCTCCGCGTTCAACACACGTACAGCCCGGTGACGTCTCCCATGACTTGATCCAGCAAGGAGAGAGGGAGAGGTTGAGGAAGACTCCATCCAGCAGCAGCACAACGGCGTGGTGGTGGTGGAGGAGCGTGGCAATTCTGCAGGGCTTCGCCAAGCACCGCGAGAGAGGAGGAATACTTGGGAGAGGGGGAGGGCTGCGCCAGAACTTGGGGTGCGGCTGCCCTCCCACCCCTCCACTATTTATAGGTGGGGGGAAGAGGGGGCCGGCCCCCTTAGATCCCACCTAGGGTTGGGGGCGGCGGCCAAGGGGGAGGAGTGCCTCCCAAGTCAAGTGGAGGCCCTCCCCCTTAGGGTTTCCCCCTTCCCATGCGCATGGGCCTTGGGGGGGATGGTGCCCCTGGCCCATTAAGGCTAGGGTGCCCCCCTACAGCCCATGCTGCTGCATTGGACGTGGTGGAATTTCCGGACCTACGGACCCCTCCGGAATCCTCCGGAACCTTCTGGAAGCTTCCCGGTACAATACCAGAAAAACCCGAACTTTTCCCGGAACCCGAACAACAACTTTCCATATATAAATCTTTACCTCCGGACCATTCCGGAACTCCTCGTGACGTCCGGGATCTCATCCGGGACTCCGAACAACATTCGGTAACCACATACAAACTTCCTTTATAACCCTAGCGTCATCGAACCTTAAGTGTGTAGACCCTACGGGTTCGGGAGACATGTAGACATGACCGAGACGTTCTCGGGTCAATAACCAACAGCGGGATCTGGATACCCATGTTGGCTCCCACATGTTCCACGATGATCTCATCGGATGAACCACGATGTCAAGGACTCAATCGATCCCGTATACAATTCCCTTTGTCTAACGGTATTGTACTTGCCCGAGATTCGATCGTCGGTATGCTGATACCTTGTTCAATCTCGTTACCGGCAAGTCTCTTTACTCGTTTCGTAACACATCATCCCGTGATCAAACCCTTGGTCACATTATGCACATTATGATGATGTCCTGCCGAGTGGGCCCAGTCTCGATTCCGTTTACCGGAGTGACAAATCCCAGTCTCGATTCGTGCCAACCCAACAGACACTTTCGGAGATACCTGTAGTGCACCTTTATAGCCACCCAGTTACGTTCTGACGTTTGGTACACCCAAAGCATTCCTACGGTATCCGGGAGTTGCACAATCTCATGGTCTAAGGAAATGATACTTGACATTAGAAAAGCTTTAGCATACGAACTACGATCTTTGTGCTAGGCTTAGGATTAGGTATTGTCCATCACATCATTCTCCTAATGATGTGATCCCGTTATCAATGACATCCAATGTCCATGGTCAGGAAACCATAACCATCTATTGATCAACGAGCTAGTCAACTAGAGGCTTACTAGGGACATGGTGTTGTCTATGTACCTACACATGTATCTGAGTTCCCTATCAATACAATTATAGCATGGATAATAAACGATTATCATGAACAAGGAAATATAATCATAACTAATTTATTATTGCCTCTAGAGCATATTTCCAACAGTCTACCACTTGCACTAGAGTCAATAATCTAGTTCACATCGCCATGTGATTAACACTCACAGGTCACATCGCCATGTGACCAACATCCAAAGAGTTTACTAGTGTCATTACACTAGTTCACATCATCATGTGATTAAGACTCAATGAGTTCTGGGGTTTGATCATGTTTTGCTTGAGAGAGGTTTTAGTCAACGGGTCTGCAACATTTAGATCCGTATGTACTTCACAAATCTCTAGGTCATATTGTAAATGTTGCTTCCACGCTCTACTTGGAGCTATTCCAAATGGTTGTCCCACTATATGTATCCGGTTTGCTACTCAGAGTCATTTGGATAGGTGTTAAAGCTTGCATCGACGTAACCCTTTACGTCGAACTCTTTATCACCTCCATAATCGAGAAACATATCCTTATTCCTCTAAGGATAATTTTGACCGCTATCTGGTGATCCACTCCTTGATCACCTTTGTACCCTCTTGCCAGATATGTAGCAAGGCACACATCAGGTGTGGTACACAGCATAGCATACTGTAGAGCCTACGTCTAAAGCATAGGGGACGACCTTCGTCCTTTCTCTCTTTTCTGCCGTGGTCAAGCTTTAAGTCTTAACTTCATACCTTACATCTCAGGCAAGAACTCCTTCTTTGCCTGATCCATCTTGAACACCTTCAAGAACATGTCAAGGTATATGCTCATTTGAAAGTACCATTAAGCGTTTTTTGATCTATCCTCATAGATCTTGATGCTCAATGTTCAAGTAGCTTAATCAAGTTTTTGTATTGAAAAACACCTTTCAAATAACCCTATATGCTTTCCAGAAATTCTACATCATTTCTGATCAACAATATGTCAATAACATATACTCATCAGAAATTCTATAGTGCTCCCACTCACTTCTTTGGAAATACAAGCTTATCATAAACTTTGTATAAACCCAAAATCTTTGATCATCAAAGCGCACATTCCAACTCCGAGATGCTTACTCCAGTCCTTAGAAGGATCGCTGGATCCAGCATACATTTTAGCATCCTTAGGATCGACAAAAACTTTCTGATTGTATCACATACAACCTTTCCTTACGAAGACTAGTAAGGAAACTCGTTTTGACATCCATCTGCCAGATTTCATAAATGCAGCTAATGCTAACATGATTCCGACGGCCTTAAGCATCACTACGGATGAGAAAATCTCATCGTAGTCAACTCCTTGAACTTGTGAAAAACTCTTTGCCACAAGTCGAGCTTCATAGACGATGACATCACCGTCCACGTCCGTATTCTTCTTAAAGATCCATTTATCTCAATGGCTTGCCGATCATCGGGCAAGTCCACCAAAGTCCATGCTTTGTTCTGATACATGGATCCTATCTCGGATTTCATGGCTTCTAACCATTTGTCGGAATTTGGGCCCACCATTGCTTCTCCATAGCTCGTAGGTTCATTGTTGTCTAGCAACATGACCTTCAAGATAGGATTACTGTACCACTCTGAAGTAGTACGCATCCTTGTCACCCTACGAGGTACGTTAGTGACTTGATCCGAAGTTTCATGATCACTATCATAAGCTTATATTTCAATTGGTGTAGGTGCCACAGGAACAACTTCCTGTGCCCTGCTACACACTAGTTGTAGTTATGGTTCAATAACCATATCAAGTCTCCACCTCCCACTCAATTCTCGAGACAAACTTTTCCTTGAGAAAGGACCAGATTCAAGAAACAATCCCTATTGCTTTCGGATCTGAATTAGGAGGTATACCCAACTGTTTTGGGTGTCCTATGAAGATGCATTTTATCCGCTTTGCGTTCGAGCTTATCAACCTGAAACTTTTTCACATAAGTGTTGCAGCCCCAAACCTTTAAGAAATGACAGCTTAGGTTTCTCTAAACCATAGTTCATACGGTGTCATCTCAACGGAATTACGTGGTGCCCTATTTAAAGTGAATGTGGTTGTCTCTAATGCCTAACCCATAAACGATAGTGGTCATTCGATAAGAGACATCATGGTACGCACCATATCCAATAGGGTGCAACTATGATGTTCGGACACACCGTCAAACTGTGGTATTCCAGGCGGTATTAATTGTGAAACAATTTCCACAATGTCTTAATTGCGTGCCAAAGCTCGTAACTCAGATACTCATCTCTATGATCATATCATTTTATCCTCTTGTCACGATGATCTTCAACTTCACTCTGAAATTACTTGAACCATTCAATAATTCAGACTTGTGTTTCATCAAGTAAATATGCTCAACATCTACTCGGATCATCTGTGAAGTAAGAACATAACGATATTCACTGCATGCCTAAGCACTCATTGGACTGCACACATCAAAATGTGTTACTTCCAACAAGTTGCTACCCTGTTCCATCTTACTGAAAACGAGGCTTTTCAGTCATCTTGCCCATGTGGTATGATTTGCATATCTCAAGTGATTCAAAATCAAGTGAGTCCAAACGATCCATCTGCATGGAGTTTCTTCATGCGTATACACCAATAGACATGGTTCGCATGTCTCAAACTTTTCAAAAAAATGAGTGAGTCCAAAGATCCACCAATATGGAGCTTCTTCATGCGTTTTATACCAATATGACTTACATGGCAGTGTCACAAGTAAGTGGTACTATCATTACTATCTTATATATTTTGGCATGAAAATATGTATCACTATGATCGAGATTCAATAAACCATTCCTTTAGGTGCAAGACCATTGAAGGTATTATTCAAATAAATAGAGTAACCATTATTCTCCTTAAATGAATAACCGTATTGCAATAGACAAATCCAATCATGTCTATGCTCAACGCAAACACCAAATGACAATTATTCATGTTTAATACTAATCTTGATGGTAGAGGGAGCGTGCGATGTTTGATCACATCAAACTTGGAAACACTTCCAACACATATCGTCAGCTCACGTTTAGCTAGTCTCCGTTTATTCCGTAGCTCTTTTATTTCGAGTTACTAACACTTAGTAACCGAACCGGTATCTAATACCCTGGTGCTACTAGGAGTACTAGTAAAGTACACATTAACATAATGTATATCCAATATACTTCTATCGACCTTGCCAGCCTTCTTATCTACCAAGTATCTAGGGTAATTCTGCTCCAGTGGCTGTTCCCCTTATTATAGAAGCACTTAGTCTCGGGTTTGGGTTCAACCTTGGGTTTCTTCACTAGAGCAGTAGTTGATTTGCCGTTTCATGAAGTATCCCTTCTTGCCCTTGCCCTTCTTGAAACTAGTGGTTTCACCAACCATCAACAATTGATGCTCCTTCTTGATTTCTACTTTCGTGGTGTCAAACATCACGAATACCTCAAGGATCATCATTTCTATCCCTGATATGTTATAGTTCATCACGAAGCTCTAGCAGCTTGGTGGCAATGACTTTGGAGAAACATCACTATCTCATCTGGAAGATCAACTCCCACTCGATTCAAGTGATTGTTGCACTCAGACAATCTGAGCACAAGCTCAACGATTGAGCTTTTCTCCCTTAGTTTGCAGGCTAAGAAAATCGTCGGAGGTCTCATACCTCTTGACGTGGGCACGAGCCTGAAATCCCAATTTCAGCCCACGAAACATTTCATATGTTCCGCAATGTTTCGAAAACATCTTTGGTGCCTCAACTCTAAACCGTTTAACTAAACTATCACGTAGTTATCAAAACGTGTATGTCCGATGTTCGCAACATCCACAAACGACGTTTGGGGTTCAGCACACTGAGCGGTGCATTAAGGACATAAGCTTTCTACTGTCCGCATAATCGCTACTGTCAACTTTCAACTATATTTTCTCTAGGAACATATCTAAACAGTGGAACTAAAGCGCGAGCTTACGACATAATTTGCAAAGATCTTTTGACTATGTTCAGGATAATTAAGTTCATCTTATGAACTCCCACTCAGATAGACATCCCTCTAGTCATCTAAGTGATTACATGATCCGAGTCAACTAGGCCGTGTCCGATCATCACGTGAGACGGACTAGTCATCATCGGTGAACATCTTCATGTTGATCGTATCTACTATACGACTCATGCTCGACCTTTCGGTCTCTTGTGTTCCGAGGCCATGTCTGTACATGCTAGGCTCGTCAAGTCAACCTAAGTGTTTCGCGTGTGTAAATCTGGCTTACACCCATTGTATGTGAACGTAAGAATCTATCACACCCGATCATCACGTGGTGCTTCGAAACGACGAACTTTCACAATGGTGCACAGTTAGGGGGAACACTTTCTTGAAATTTTAATGAGGGATCATCTTATTTACTACTGTCATTCTAAGAAAATAAGATGTAAATCATGATAAACATCACATGCAATCAAATAGTGACATGATATGGCCAATATCATTTTGCTCCTTTTGATCTCCATCTTCGGGGCTCCATGATCATCATCGTCACCGGCATGACACCATGATCTCCATCATCATGATCTCCATCATCGTGTCTCCATGAAGTTGTCTCGCCAACTTATTACTTCTACTACTATGGCTACCGGTTAGCAATAAAGTAAAGTAATTATATGGCGTTGTTCAATGACACGCAGGTCATACAATAAATAAAGACAACTCCTATGGCTCCTGTCGGTTGTCATACTCATCGACATGCAAGTCGTGATTCCTATTACAAGAACATGATCAATCTCATACATCACATATCATTCATCACATTCTTTTGGCCATATCACATCACATAGCATACCCTGCAAAAACAAGTTAGACATCCTCTAATTGTTGTTTGCATGTTTTACATGGCTGCTATGGGTTTCTAGCAAGAACGTTTCTTACCTACGCAAAAACCACAATGTGATATGTCAATTGCTATTTACCCTTCATAAGGACCCTTTTCATCGAATCCGATCCAACTAAAGTGGGAGAGACTGGCACCCGCTAGCCACCTTATGCAACAAGTGCATGTCAGTCGGTGGAACCTGTCTCACGTAAGTGTACGTGTAAGGTCGGTCCGGGCCACTTCATCCCACGATGCCACCGAATCAAGATTGGACTAGTAACGGTAAGCATGTTCAACAAAATCAACGCCCACAACTACTTTGTGTTCTACTCATGCAAAGAATCTACGCAATAGACCTAGCTCTGATACCACTGTTGGGGAACGTAGCAGAAATTCAAAATTTTCCTATGTGTCACCAAGATCTATCTATGGAGAAACCAGCAACAAGGGGAAGGAGAGTGCATCTACATACCCATGTAGATCGCTAAGCGGAAGCGTTCAAGAGAACGGGGTTGAAGGAGTTGTACTCGTCGTGATCCAAATCACCGGAGATCCTAGTGCCGAACGGACGGCACCTCCGCGTTCAACACACGTACAGCCCGGTGACGTCTCCCATGCCTTGATCCAGCAAGGAGAGAGGGAGAGGTTGAGAAAGACTCCATCCAGCAGCAGCACAACGGCGTGGTGGTGGTGGAGGAGTGTGGCAATCCTGCAGGGCTTCGCCAAGCACCGCGAGAGAGGAGGAGTACTTGGGAGAGGGGGAGGGCTGCGCCAGAACTTGGGGTGCGGCTGCCCTCCCACCCCTCCACTATTTATAGGTGGGGGGAAGAGGGGGTCGGCCCACTTAGATCCCATCTAGGGTTGGGGGCGGCGGCCAAGGGGGGAGGAGTGCCTCCCAAGTCAAGTGGAGGCCCTCCCCCTTAGGGTTTCCCCCTTCCCATGCGCATGGGCCTTGGGGGGGCTGGTGCCCCT
This sequence comes from Triticum aestivum, assembly GCF_018294505.1. Taxonomy (NCBI): domain Eukaryota; kingdom Viridiplantae; phylum Streptophyta; class Magnoliopsida; order Poales; family Poaceae; genus Triticum; species Triticum aestivum. The sequence goes on along the minus strand of NC_057807.1, from coordinate 346,472,249 downwards.
GGCCCATTAAGGCTAGGGCGCCCCCTACAGCCCATGCTGCTGTATTGGACGTGGTGGAAGAATTTACGGACCTCAGGACCCCTCCGGAATCCTCCGGAACCTTCTGGAAGCTTCCCGGTACAATACCGGAAAAACCCGAACTTTTCCCGAACCCGAACAACAACTTTCCATATATAAATCTTTACCTCCGGACCATTCCGGAACTCCTCATGACGTCCGGGATCTCATCTGGGACTCCGAACAACATTCGGTAACCACATATAAACTTCCTTTATAACCCTAGCATCATCGAACCTTAAGTGTGTAGACCCTACGGGTTTGGGAGACATGTAGACATGACCAAGACGTTCTCCGGTCAATAACCAACAGCGGGATCTGGATACCCATGTTGGCTCCCACATGTTCCACGATGATCTCATCGGATGAACCACGATGTCAAGGGCTCAATCGATCCCGTATACAATTCCCTTTGTCTAACGGTATTGTACTTGCCCGAGATTCGATCGTCGGTATGCTGATACCTTGTTTAATCTCGTTACCGGCAAGTGTCTTTACTCGTTCCGTAACACATCATCCCGTGATCAACCCCTTGGTCACATTGTGCACATTATGATGATGTCCTACCGAGTGGGCCCAGAGATACCTTTCCGTTTACCGGAGTGACAAATCCTAGTCTCAAATCGTGCCAACCCAACAGACACTTTCGGAGATACCTGTAGTGCACCTTTATAGCCACCCAGTTACATTGTGACATTTGGTACACCCAAAGCATTCTTACGGTATCCGGGAGTTGCACAATCTCATGGTCTAAGGAAATGATACTTGACATTAGAAAAGCTTTAGCATACGAACTACGATCTTTGTGCTAGGCTTAGGATTGGGTCTTGTCCATCACATCATTCTCCTAATGATGTGATCCCGTTATCAACGACATCCAATGTCCATGGTCAGGAAACTGTAACCATCTATTGATCAACGAGCTAGTCAACTAGAGGCTTACTAGGGACATGGTGTTGTCTATGTACCCACACATGTATCTGAGTTTCCTATCAATACAATTATAGCATGTATGATAAACGATTATCATGAACAAGGAAATATAATAATAACTAATTTATTATTGCCTCTAGGGCATATTTACAACACGTGGACCCAGCTGTCAGCCTCTCCACGTACAGTCCACGTCCGATGGAAGCCGTTCCTTGACCATGTTGACCACGCCACGCCGAGAGCACCAGGGCAGTGGACAACAGCGAGGCCTAGGAAGGGGACGACTCGGAGCCGGGGAAGACGCGACAGTGGATGCCCACGCATAGAGGAGTACGAGGGTTCACTGGTTCGCTGCGGTGAGGCTGTCGTCGCTGCAGAATAACAGAGGGTGTGGGTGAGTAGAGGGATGGCCTGGCTAGCAGTGGGAATAGTAGGGGGCAGTGACGCCTCCGCCGCATTGCAGACGGCCACGGGAGGCAGGAGCACGAAGCACGACCGGTGCTAGTTTGGGCGGCTGGAGCAAGAAGATCAGAGGTTGAAGAAGCACTACGGCCGTTGGATGGACATCGTATGATCACTGGAGCTAGAATCGTGCATATTGACTAGACAAAGCCCTCCGTCCCCGTCAACTTAGTAGGCCCACAAGTCAGCCTGCCACTATACTGGGTCCCAGCTAACAGGGGGAGTATTCGTTTTTTTGTGCGTAATAAGGAGGCACTTCCTTGCGTGCGAAGATATAGCTGGTGGGTCCGAGCTGTCAGTGGAGGAATCATTATTTTGCGTGTAATAAGGAGGCATTTCCTTGCGTGCGGCCGTGGACCCAGCTGTCAGCCTCTCCACGTACAGTCCACTTCAGATGCATGTCGGTTGTTGACCACGTTGACCAGGCCGCACCGAGAGCACCAGGGCGGTGGACGACGGTGAGGCCTAGGAAGGGAACGAACGGAGGCAGGGAAGACTCGGCAGTTGTTTCCCACGTGGAGGGGAGTACCACTGTACGAGGGTTTACTGGTTCGTCTGGCATCGCCGGAGAATAACAGCAGGTGGGTGTGAGTAGAGGGATGGCTAGGCCAGCGATGGGAGTACAGTGGGGCGGTGAGGGCTGCGCGGTAGCACAGCCGGCCGCGGGGAGGAGGGAGCAGGCAGTCCCACTAGTGCTTGTTTGAGCGCCTGGAGCAGGAAGAGCAGAGATTGAAGAAGCACGACGGCCATTGGATGGACATCATACGGTCACTGGAGCTAGAATCGTTCATATTGACTAAGTTGACAAAGCCCTCCATCCCCCTCAACTTAGTATGCCCACAAGTCAGCCTCCCACCATGGTGGGTCCCAGCTAGCAGGGGGAGTATTCATTTATCTGTGTGTAATAAGGAGGCACTTCCCGTGGGTCCAAGCAGACAGCGGGGGGGAACATTTTTTTTGTGAAATACGGTGGTCCGTCCGGTGGGTCCCAGCAGTCAGGGGCAAACGTTTTTTTTGCGAAATACGGTGGCCCGTCCGATGGGTCCCAACAGTCAGGGGGGAAACGTTTTTTCCGTGAAATACTGGTGGCCCGTCCGGTGGGTCCCTGCTGTCAGGTGGAGGAATAATTATTTTGCGCATAATAAGGAGGCACTTCCTTGCGGTTGTCGTGGACCCAACTGTCAGCCTCTCCACGTACAGTACTCTTCCGATGGAAGTCGATTGTTGACCACATTGACCACGCCGCGTCGAGAGCACCACGGCGGTGGACGACGGCGAGGCCTATGAAGGGGATGACGCGGAGCCAGGGAAGACGCGGCAGTGGATGCCCACGCGGAGAGGAGTATGAGGGTTCACTCATTCGGCTGCGGTGTGAGGTTGCCGTCACCACAGAATAACAGGGGGAGTGGGTGAGTGGAGGGATGGCCTGGCCAGCGGTGGGAGTAGTATGGGGACGGTGAGGCCTCCGTGACAGCACAGCCAGCCACGGGAGGCAGGAGCATGCGGCATGACCGGCGCTGTTTGGGCAGCTGGGCAAAGAAGACCAGAGGTTGAAGAAGCACTACGGCCGTTGGATGGACATCTTTGACCACGCCACGCCGAGAGCACCAGGGCGATGGACGATGGCGAGGCCTACGAAGGGAACGACATGGAGCCGGGAAGACGCGGCAGTGGCTGCCCATGCGGTGGAGAGTACGAGGGTTGACTGGTTTGGCTGCCGTCGCTGGAAAATAACAGGAGGTGTGGGTGGGTAGAGGGATAGACAGGCCAGGGATGCGAGTATGATGGGGCCGTGAGGCCTACCCGGCAGCACTGCCGGCCACGGGAGGCGGGAGCAGGCGGTTCCAACGGCGCTGGTTTGGGCGGCTGGGGCAGGAAGATCAGAGACTGAAGAAGCACGATTGCCGTTAGATTGACATCTAACGGTCTAACGCTGGTAGAGTCGATTGTTGACTAAGTTTCTTTTTTGCGAAACCTTGTGTACACATGAACTTGGTAGGCCCACAAGTCAGCCTCCAAATCTGTGGCAGACAACATAGAGCCCATTTGCTATTTTTTATAATTTGCAGCCCATTTGCTAATTCTTAAGTAATTTATTACAACCCATTTTCTGCCCAGGACCACGGTCAAAAAGTTCAAGCATATTTTGCATATTTCAGTGGAGTCCGAACTGTTGTAATCCCGAAATGATAAACATTTTTTTAAGAACTTATTGATTTGCCAAAAAAATCGTTTTGTTTTTGTGAGCAAATAAGACGTGGGACAATTGAGTTGGTTTAAGGGAAAACCAGTGGTAAAAAAATCAGCGTTGGGTGAGAAAAAACAACAAAAATAAGGATGTAAATATGAAAAGGGAATTTCATGTGTTTTCAATATAATGATACGTGTATATGAACTAGTAAAGCTATAGGTAGAGATTAGAAAACGGATGTAGGACATGCGTTTCAAGAGGAAAATAGAACTGGGCTGTGTGTTTGATTCAGTAAAAAAACTGCCTGCGGATGTCGTAAGACAAAATATAACTAACACTGGCGGGCCAGAGGCCAGTAGATACCTGCTGGATCTTTGTGCCCCGTTGTCGTCATGGCCTGGGCCTGTTAAAAACAAAACCAACCCTGGGCAGTCTGCAGCCCAGTTGAAACTTGCTCGACCTAAAAAAACAATATACGTGCTCAATAAACGAGAGAATTCTGCAAGTACAGACTGATAACTGGGATGCATCATGGATATTCTTTTTTTATCGTGATAATATGTGCATGCACTTGTTTCGAAAAAATTGGAGAACTGGGAATTCGAACGGCGGGTGCTTATGCTACCCATCAAATAAAAATTAGGTGCCTGAAAATTCGTTTCGAAACAAATGATTCATCTTTATATCCACGCCGACCCTCGGCATGATGGTTGGAAGAAAATGCAAGTTCATACCAAAAGATCGTTAACAACAATACCAACTTGCAGACGACAAGGTAATACAACTACCAATACCTAACTAAATTATAATCTTTTTACTCCTGGCCCTAGTGTTCGTCTGGTAGAAAATCTTGCAGAGGACCAGTTCCCGCTCCTTCTCTTGCTCCAGGTCCCCGAGGTTGTACTGGTGCATCACCCAGTTGGTCCTATGCTGGTCGAAGTTCTTGTTGGTGTGCAGCACCAGAACCTTTTTTGTTGCCCGTCTGCCAGCCGTTGACCATCACCAGCAATGTATTGCTGGTCTTGTGCCACATCGCATGCATGCCGCAATCCGACTGTATCTTTTGACGCGTCCATGTGCCCCTTTTGAACACCCTGGAATTGCGCTGGAAGAATTGCTTCCTTAGGCCACTCAGTGTGATACCTGCAGTATTGTGGAATACAGGTTTTAGTGTACGTAGTTGGCATTTTCATAACATCTTTGGCATGTTGCAGTCACTTGTTTCACTTTTTATTAAATGTCAAATTGTAATTGCTTCACCAGGTCTGCTTCTAAAAAGTAGAATAGAGCTATAAACAAAGGAATATGTTTGTGCAAGTAGACGGCCGATCGGTGTCTTAGCTGGAAGTTTCTCAGGTTGGGTGTAGCATATGTTGTGCTCGCTGTCGATGGTTGGTATGAACAAATCGATGAGAGACTGAAATCTCGCGTTGTTAGCACTCACTTTGGCCTCAAGGTGCTCGATCAGCTCCTGATCCGTGGGATCGAACTTGACGCCAGCCGGCAGCACCGACAAATCCTTCTTTGACTTGCATCGGTAATTCTAGTTATATGGTACTCAATGTATGACCAATCGACTGTTTTAAGTGAATGATGAAAGATTTCGATAGATAACTGGTACTCCAAATATGAAGTCCAGAATACCCGAATACGCCGCCGGGATTCTTGTGTCACCTCATGCGCAGCGTGTTGTCACGTCAATTCAATGTGTGGACATGATGAATAATTTGACCTACGTATACTATTACTGCTACTGTACTACTTACTAGTCGTATTTAGTGTCACAATTTATACATAGGTTTAACTAACAAGTACTCACTTGAAGCCTAATTGATATATATATATATATATATATATATATATATATATATATATTGCTTCTGCACAACAGCTCCATCATCATTATCAGTACATCCTACGCAGGTGAGTTAGGATGCACTTGATCCCAGGAAGGTATCTATCCTTCAAACCAGAGGAGTGCTTCAAACTAACAACAGTACATAATATCCAACAAAAGAGGGTCGTGCTACAGCAGCAGACTACATGGCTCAGTCTAGATATCAGCACGAATCAAGTTGTGCATATTTGCTGTTGGCATGAACCACATCGCCGCATGTCGGGTTTGCAAAAGCCATCCATCGCATGAAATCTTGATGCCTTTCACACACTAAGGATTACTTGGCAACAAGTTGTGTCGACAAATCTCTGGATATGGTGATTCATGAAACCCATGGTATGATGTGTAAACACAGCCCCCCCTCGCGAATGGAAGTTGCATAGCACAGTAATCATCGTCGGTGATATGATCGATGATTGGTTGGATGATCGAATAATTGAGCCCGAGGAACAAGGAGTGGTTGCCGAGGCTGTAAACCCGCCTCCAGTTGAATACGCCTGGCCCAACGGAGTTGGGATCTTTCTCAAACACGAAGCAGTCATAGCCATCAATGTCACGAACGCCCCACGCATTGTACTGCATGTGGTTTGATGTAATGGTTTGGTCAATTTGGTACGTGCGAATGAGCATCAAATGACCGCCGTCAGCTGAACGAGCGATAAACCACCACCCATCAGCTGGTATGATTCCAGGTCCTAGAATCATAAAGGCCAGTGTGTTTGTGTCTGCTGCAACAATTCAAATTGGAGACCAAAAGGACAAAAATAAACAATCATGTTTAGAGTATGTGTGGAATTAAGATTATTATAACAGTGACACATATCATAGATAGAGAATTGCAATGCCGTGGTCATAATCATACCCCAAGTTAAAAAAATAAGCCAAAGGCTTTCATATTCTAGCAACATGTCATGGTTCAAACATCATGTAACAATGAGAGGAAAACAGCTATGACAGAGCCTACTCATATTCTAGCATAGCACTTACTACTACTGTTCTCCTATCAACTCTAAGCAATAACCTGTGTTGTTATAAAAATCTTGTAAACGAGAGTAACATATAGCAATCATGATGTTATGCTCATAATATGTATTCTAACAATCATTAGATGCCAATTGTTCTCATATCAACTCTAACAATAACATATGTGGTCATAAAAATCTAGGAAATGAGAGGAACACATAGCAATGATGTGGTTATAGACATGCTATGCATTCTAAATTTGTAACAAATGAACAGGCAGTCGTATTCATAAGGTAAAGATGAGATGAGATAGAACAATTACACGATGATAGATTCCACCATTATAGGCAGCCAATCTGTGCGTCGACCGCGTAAACGATGCCATCGTCCACTATAGCATCAGACAGAAATGTTGCCTCAATAGGATTGATGATGAGCCATAACCATGTATGGCGACCGGATTCCAAATAGACTAATCCCATGTTGAACAAGGCAATGAGCTTGTAATCCATGTAGTCTTCTAATGGTGTGGGCACTTCGCAGATTACAACTTTCTGCAAACAGAGGTGAAGCCAAAAGCAGGACGCGTCTCGTGCGTAGTAGGAAGGAGTGTCCGGCGGGCCATGAGGCTCGATGTCGGCGGTATCCAACGATGGAAGGGTGATCTCTCGCTGGGTGTAGATATCCACGAGACGCCATGGACTACCGGTGTGGTGGATGAGGATGATCCAGTTGGCCTTCATGCCCGCCCAGTAGTGGCCGCGCATGAAGGACAGGTGGACGGATAGTGGTAGCATGTTGAGGGGCACCACGGCAACCTCCATAGGATCATCAAGTCTGTGTCTGGGCCACCTGCGAGGATCGAGCATCAGCAAGCAGAGTGTCTTGAAAAGAGCCGGCCGGTTGCAGACGAGTAGACGGTACAAAGACACCGAGCATGCGGCCAGACGGACGGTGCTGAGTAGGTCCATACAACTACAGATCTGCTCCAAGAGAACATCGGGGAGGGAATTCCAATCGTGGCTCTGCGTGTCAGTCGGTTCTGCCATTGGGGTTTTCGGTGCCTGCGAGCCAGCGGGGAAGTGGATTCGGGCGGGCGAGCGAAGAAGCTTCTCCTCGTGTGGCCGAGCAATGAGCGGGGGGATATGGTACGTGCGAGCTACCAAGGAAGATGGCGCGGGCGGGCGAGGAGTGAGCGGGGGTAAATGGTGTGCGGCCGACGATGGGGAAGAGAGGAGGAAGAAGAAGAGAGGAGGAAGAAGAGTGGAAGACGGGGAAGAAAGTGCATTAAATCTCAATTCTACTAGTACTACTACCAGGATATACCATCCTTCGGAGTGTAAATAGTAACACCGATGACATGTGGGTCTACCACAAGAGGGCGCATATGTCAGTTAATGGAGGATAGAGGTGCGTAGGTGTATTTGCGGAAGCGTGCTCTAGTGGCAAACATGATGGCAGTATTGGGTAAGGCTGATTTAGTAACAACAACACGCTGGTTCAGCTTATTAATTACGTGTCCCATCTGCTGCAGCGTGTATTGTCACTTCACCGCGAAGACTAGTCGAATAGTTCTCTCTCACCGAGATGGGGAATAATGGATCGCGAGGACTTCCTTTCTACAGTATCCCTATGCCTCTACGCTCACTTCACTCATTTTGCTCCATACCTAGTAGTCACTTGTTCAAATCTGTAGAAAGGCAAAACCTCTGTATTTGGGAACAGATGGAGGCTTTTACTCCGTACTATTTGGGAACAGAGGGAGTATCACCATATGGAGGGAACAGATGAAGCTTGAAATATGAACATGTCAATGGCAGGGAGTAAGCCCCATGCATGCGTGCATGCATGCAACATGCAACACTCACATGTACACATGGACGCACGCAACACTCACGCACCCATGCGGCACACAGCACACGACGCAACACACACGCTCATGCTCAAGTGCTCAACCTACTCCCTACGTCCGTGAAAGACTGTACATTTAGAGATTTACACATTGACCAGGGCATAATTAACGCCCAAAAGTAGCAGACTTATGTGTGCATGCGACCATTGAGATAAGAAGATTAAATGAAGGTTGTTGCATGCTGTAATTAAGGATAGACATGTAGCCTATACCTACAGCACAAGTTGGTGCATTAGTCAATCAATATCGATTTAGATTAAAGGCTAAATGCATTGGAAGTGTAGATGTACATTACGTACCACACTCTTTGTTTTGTAGCCGATGTACACTCTTTGTTGGGAGACTGAGGGAAGACACGTGCATGCACTCACATACACAGCCAGGGTGGTTCGCGCGCAAGGGTTGGACTTGTGTCGCGCCTGCGTAAAGTTTTGTTTAACTGATTTCTTTGCTCTGCCAACTGACAGGTGGGACCCAGAAACCAGGTGACAATTTAACCAGTCAACAAAGTGCCACGTCGACTATGTGGCCGGTCAGTAGGGTGCAATACGGTGCTCTATGATGAGCTAGTGATCGTATAATCGCCGCAAAACTATATATAGTGACCGTAAAGAGCGTATTGTTACATACGTTGACCGCCAGTGTATTTTTCTCGTTTGAAATTAAGCCATATTAATAGGAAAGGACGCAGTATGGACTACTACTAGTACTAGTACTCCTTTGATGTGTCCCGTCAACTCGCCAAACAAGGCGAAGCTTGCTTACTACGCCTCTTCCTCGCCCATGCGCGTGGTGGTTCGCGGGACGAGGAGAGGGTTTTGACTACAGTGCCCTCTCCCTCTCCCTCGCCCTCGCCCTCGCCCTCGTGGTGGACGTGCAGCAGTTCAATCGGTGTCAGATTGCTAGAAGCATATTGTACTGTAGTATCATCATTGTTGGACCTTCCGAAGAGGCAAAGATCCAAGTGCAAGGTTCACACGAGTACGAACTGTTGAACCTCCCGAAGAGGCAAAGAGCCAAGCGCAAGGTTTTATAGGAGTTGTCGTCATAGTAGGAGTGTACTACAACTATAGCGAACGATGCTACTGTATGATGCCGCCGCGTCACGTATATCCAAAGCTGTGCCACCTTTTTTTCTCAAAGAGCGTGTTGGAGCCCGTGCAACAACCACACAAGTTGCACGTACACATAACACATTTACTAGTAATAAATTCTAATGGACAAATGCTAATATGACACACAAGTTCATCTCCAATTCATGTGATAAATTTGTGCATGACTAGTCTACATATATTCACAGCGCTACCGTTCACAATTACCGTACTCCACTTACACGTTATAGACGGGCTACATGCATGTCCTCCTCCAGGTTCTAGTCCCAGGTGTTCTTCATGGATGGCACGATCCATAGCGGTGGCCAACGGGAATCATGTCGCAGCTTTCTAGTCCGGTTCCACACGATGGAGACTCATCCAAGATGAAGCGGCATAAATCAGGGATAGCGTGTCCCAGCATGTCGTTCATCCGGTGGTACGCAATGAAGACACAACCATGCTTCATGAATGGCAGGCCTTCTGTGTCGTGCGAGTACTCTCCAAGAGTGTTCCTCGGCACCCACGTAGCATCACGAGGGTCGAACTCGGCGCCGTTCATCTGGTAGACGCGACATTCTAGATCTGGACACATGGTGACGTACATAGTAAAGGTCCATGCATAATAATGTTGTGCTCAAATATGGCGGTCAGTAATACTGTGCAGCAAATAGTACTACTCCGGTATCGAGGAAGTAAAATAACTGGCTTATTATATATAGCCACTCTTGGCTACATGGATGAGATAGTAGGACATGGAAAAACAAAAATGGTGGCAGCTAGTGGGTTCAAGTCTTCAAGGGCCTAGCTAGCTATACGCGTCCTCCAAGGTAAAAAGTACTCCTACTAGTACTACTAAGTATACTACTAGTACAACAATGAAAGAGAAGGTGAGAGGGTTAAAAAAATGGAATACCTGGGTAAATGGTGACCATGTTGCACATCAGTGGTACCATGGGTAACGACTGCTAAGATAGTTGATCCCAATATGCCAAAGTCAGCTACAAGGTTCCAGGTTAGACCGAATCACGGATGCAAATGCACATCCAGGATTGGCGATCTTATTTTGATCAGGGGATGACTGGTCCCTGCAAAATAATGGAGTATCGTTAGGGATGCAAATGATGGTTTGTGCATTCCGTTTGTAATCTCCCGTACCGTAGGATGGCAACCAGATGAAACAAGTCCCCTGGCTTGTCACCGCGAAGATGCGGCCGACATGGCGCACGGCGTCTTCGAACGTGTAGGGGTACAAATCTGCCATCGCCAACATGCGCCAGCCTCTGCCGTTACTGCGTCTTGCATTGATGGCAATCCTTATGTCGAACACTGCGATGAGATAGTAATCGTCGTAGCTGCGTCGCTCTATTGGCGGCTCCACAATTGCTATCTTCTTCAATCTCATGTAGGCATCATCATACGTATTCAAGCCCAGCCAGTCCGGAAGGCTGATCCCAATGGTGGAGAAGGGGTCTACCGAAACGGCCACACTGTTGTGGATGTTGTGCAAAATGATGGTGGTATCTGGCCGGAGGTATGCAAGCCAATCTCAGTTGGCACCGACCCAGACCTATATATAAGACGGTGGGCAGTGGAGAAATTACGGGATGGAAATGGAATAACTAAGTACTACATGATCAAACTCCATTACTGACCTGCTCATCGGACAAAATCCGACTACCTCTCAACATCGGCAACTCTAACGGAGTCAATGTGCAACCATGGCCAGGGAGCGGTGGACTGTACGAAGGATTGTCCCATAGAAGAACCTTCTACTCGAGGACGCATGGAAGACCAACAAGCATGGCCTTTTCCCAAGCCTGTTTAAGCAGCGTCTTGAAAAAGTTGGTGCAGGAAGCACCAAGTCTTGCGGCAGTGAGGACGTCGGAGCGGCATGTGATTTCTCCCAGAGGATCGCCGTCCAAGGTCTCCCAGCCCCAACGAGGAGGAGAACCGCCTGGCGAATCCATGGGAGCAGCGACGAACTTCCTTCTCTTCGGGGGGAGGGGAACTGTCGAGGAGGAGATAAGAGCGTAGTAACCGCAGGGCCTCGTCCCTTCCAACTATAGATCGTTCCTCAGCGAACGGGTGAGGCTATTATTTACTACTAGTACTAGCATTATGGAACGTTATGGGATTCCATTATACTGTAAATAATAGCACTAGTAAGAAATTTTTGGCACTAGGTAGTAGTTTTTGGCGTGGATTAAGAAATTTTGGGTATGCTTTTGCCATTTTTTGTACACGCCAACTAGTGTCAAAAAACATCTTACATTATGTGACGGAGGAGTACGTACTCGTAATGTAGCAGTACCAGTACTACTTTTCTCAACTAGTAGTGCGATGTACTATACTTCTAGTCTAGTCTAGTATAGTGCACCAGTTTTGAACTCTTGAATCTCAGGGCCAAGGAGCTACAGTTGGATGTGGAGGGTACTACTGTTCTCTAGAACCATCGTTGTACTATCAATGCAGGGGAAGTACACCTGCGTAGTGGCCTAGTGGGTACTCTCGGTGCTATATTCAGCCGCTCCTCTCACGTAGGAGTAGCTGGCCTACTCAGCCACTCCTCTCACGCACACACTAGCAGCCTGTTTATCAGCGACGGTTACTGCGGGGGCAGAACATTTGAGTTATTTGATACAGCGAGACTAGGCTTTTCGCTTCCATTTGTGGAGGTGTAATGGATCTCGTCGAACTTTGTTAGTAGTTCCTTCTTTATGAATGAGATGAAGCAAAGCTTTTGCCTCCGTTTAAAAAAAACATGTCAAGAGGAATTTCTTTTATAGTAGAGCCGATAATGGAGTGAATTCCATGCGTGCAACGCCACAAGCTACAGAGTAGTAGTAGATCACTTTACGTACGGAGCCATATTGCACAGTTCCCAATGCCCTGTCAGGCTTTTCCGGATCCTTGGGCTTAATTGGGAGGCACTAGTTTAAATATGCTACTAGGTGATGAGGAAGCTGCAACCGAGGTGCGGCTAGCGCGAGCACGTGGGCCACGGGATGCTGGGAAGGAAAACCCGTTCACGTGGCTAGGCTGTCCAGTGCACCCAGATTGTGGGGCCGCACATCCGTTCGACTTCAAAAATCAAACTACCCATGTAAAATATGGCTCGCAGCGAAGTGTAATAGTACTATTTTTTTTAAAGGCCACTGTGCATTCGGCCGGGATCGAACCCACAAAACGAGGTATACACTCCCGCGACCACTAGTAGTACTCGTTGGGGTACAACGCAACCTAGAATCGCCTTTTGTCACTAGTAGTACGTACATTGTTCCTTACAAGAAACCCCTAATAATGCAAGAAACCACTAAAATGCCAAGAAACTACGACCACTTGCATACGTGGCAGACTTAAGATAAGACTACCTTATTAACCATTGTACATGCTCTTACCAACAAAAATCCTCGAGTGACCTCCTACCTCCGGCCCGTCCACTTAGTCATCCTCGGCCTTGGGACGCAGCTACCGCCGCCGGTAGAAGGCGAGGTCAAAACCGTCGGTGGTGCGGAGCCCATGTTGCGGTAGCCCGGATGCCAGCTCCGTCCGGGGCTCGCGGCCGCTAGGTAGCCAAGATAGCTCTGTCCAGCTATTTGTTTGCAAGGTTTGCTAGCTAGATTGGCACGGCAGCGCGGCGGCTTGCTCGCGCGCGCCGCGCTCAGGCCAGCCATCTGGCTCGAGCGAAGGCCAGCGCGACGGCTTGCTCGCTCGTGAGTCACGCTCGGGCCAGCCTGCCAACCCGTGCGGAGGCCAGCGTGGCGTCCGGCCCGTCCGGCGGAGCGGCAGCCAACTCGCTCATCACCAGCACCACCGACGAACACGCATCAGTTCTTTTTGAAGTAATGTTTAGGAAAAATAATGATTTGAGGGGGAATAATAGGATAGAAGGTTAGATGTGAGTCCCTCGTGTCAACGGTCAAACAAAATGTGTTGGTTTAAGCTACCTCGTCAGCACGGACGTGTGGGCCAACCCTGTCATAAGTGGGTTTAAACGAACCTAATCGGTAGGAGTACTAGGTAGTAGTTTTTGGCGTGGATTAAGAAATTTTGGGTATGTTTTTGCTATTTTTTGTACAATAGATTCTTCCTAGGGCTGGTTGAAAGTGGTAGTTTTTTGTTAAATAATCTACATATTGTAAGTAGGAGAGAAAGTTAAGCTTTGGAAGCCAATAAGCAAGGCTAGTTACATAGTGCATATGTGTACATGATTGAAAGTAAATATCAACCATGAGTGACTAATATCTTGATGGAAAACTCGAAACTATGGAATACTAGGAAAAAATGGATGGTTGGAAATACTAGCAATGTTCATGTCCGTTGCAATGAATCATAATTAGAATAATACTTATTCACAAACTTGGTACAAAACACTCTAATTTTGATATACATATGTTTCAATTAGAATATATTCCTTGGGCTGCTTTGGTGAGGTCAGGGAGGGATGTGGTTGGTCTTAAGATACTAATTATGGGTTTTTCTGCAAATTGGTAGACAAGTGGGATGTTGGTGAGAAAAGGCAACAACTTACCTCACAATCGTTAGATGTAGATCTAATGGTCAGAAACAACAGATGGCAGACACACCAGCATCACCAACTTAGTCTTGTGTAGGAGTACTAGCAAGATCCGTGCATTGCACGAAACATCAAGATGCATTTTTTTATAAAACACTTGTTATGATTGACCCTTGCGGGAGTAATCCCATGTGTAAAAACTAATGATATCTCGAGAAATATGAGATAAGGTGAAGAGGATTAGGGTGTGGTGGTGGTTGGTGGTCGGACTGAGCGGAGGCATGGGGATTGATGACGCCGGCAGCGGCCACCAAGCCAGTTTGTTCCAGAGGCTTCCTTTCTTAATTGCTCAACAATGAGGTTTGTTGGAGATAGGGATGAACGAGGGAAGGCCTTGTCTGCAAATGTGGAGAGGGGTGCGGGTATCTTTTAGTTTAATTTCCATCCGTCAGATATAGATCGGACGGTCTATATTGCAAGATGGCACACGTACCATCATCACCACCTTGGTTTTTTATAAGAGAAAAAATATAAGTATGGAGATACAAATGTATTATCGATACTTGCTTCCGTAAACTAGCATCTACATTGTATTCAACGCCTCGGCATGTGGGGCCTTAGGACAATGACTTCTCGACTGTGTGAAACAAAGATTTTCCTGTCGCCGACAAGGAGGGGGTGACCGCGGCGCGCTTTTTGGCTTGCTCTACTCCTAGTAGTCATACTAGGTGGTCTAAGCACGTGTAGATTTATTCTTTTTGACGTCTCGTGTTCGCCGTACTACCACGACTGTTGATGAATAGATAGTAAGTTATTCACGGGGAAACCCTTGATGAGCGTGTTTGCGAGAGAGAGAGAGAGAGAGAGAGAGAGAGAGAGAGAGCGTGTGTGATATGATAGGGACTGAGGCAATGATAACAGATTCTTTGTGTCTATGTGTGTGGAGGATAGAGAAAGACATGTACATGGGGCTTTGTGTTGTGTAACGTGGAGACACATATACATAATTAGAGAGTGAGTGTGTGAGATACACATGCGGACATGGGGAGAGATGAGGATTCAGATAAATGGGTGTTTGTGCGTGTTTGTGTGTGTGTTTGTGCACGCGTTTGTGTGTGAGAGGGAGAGAGTGTACGTTGAGTATAGAGACCACTGATGATGTAAACCTAGTATAAGGGAAGGGGGAATGGTGTGACATGTGTAGTAGCGGGATAGCACGGGTGCGGGCTGGGGGAGCAGACTATTTGGAAGAGACATCGAGTGTGTGTGTGTGTGTGGGAGAGGGGTGTGAGAGCGAGAGAAAGAGAGAGCTAGCAACGGAGAAAGAGAGAGGAAGAGAGGGGGCGAGAGGGGTCGTTTGTGTCCATAAATGACGTATAGATAGGGAGACAATGTTGATGTTGTCCAAAGTTGGCCTATGAACGGAGACGCAAGGGAAGCGAGTCATCATGTGTGTGATAGGGACTTCATGAGAGATCTAGAATAGATGGTGTAGAAAACAATGTGCGAAATCGAGAATGATTATACATTAGGGAGCTATGCAAAGAGTCACGACATATATGTATGCAGGGAAGGAGCTGGGGCGGGTCCACATGTGGGAGAGATAGAAAGAGGAGAGTAGTGCACAAGGAGACAAAGTGTGCTTGTTTGTAGTGGGGGTGGTGTGTGAGGTGAGTGCGCGAGAACCACATAACTATGGAGATAGATGTTTGGGGGCGACATTTTGTGTGTATGGGAAATATACACTCTACATAGTGCGTGTGCTCGGGTAAGAGAGATAGCGGGAGACCTAGAGAGTGAGGGAAGAGATGTGTGCATGCCCGAGAGACAAAGTGATAGAGACCTATGCCCGAAAGAGGGGTGTTAATG